>NW_027362771.1:657096785-657491785 GCF_046119375.1 Phyllobates terribilis | reverse complement strand
CCCTCTGTGAGTGAGTCAGCCTCTGGGGTGATCCTTACTGAGCACCGCTGCGGGTGACATGCACCCATGAGGATGACACCCCTGTGAGTGAGTCAGCATCTGGGGTGAACCTTCCTGAGCGCCACTGCAGGTGTCATGCACCTATGGGGATGACACCTCTCTGAGTGTGTCAGACTCTGGGGTGATCCTTACTGAGCACTGCCGCTGCGGGTGACATGCACCCGTGAGGATGACACCCCTGTGAGTGAGTCAGCCTCTGGGGTGATCCTTACTGAGCACTGCTGCAGGTGACATGCACCCTTGGGGATGACACCTCTCTGAGTGACTCTGCCTCTGGGGTGATCCTTTGTGAGCACCGCTGCAGGTGACATGCACCTGTTGGGATGACAACCCTGTGGGTGAGTCAGCCTCTGGGGTGACCCTTACTGAGCAGCGCTGCAGGTGACATCCATCCGTGGGGATGACACCCCTGTGCGTCAGTCAGTCTCTAGGGTGATCCTTACTGAGCACCGCTGCAGGTGACATGCACCCATGGGGATGACACCTCTGTGAGTGAGTCTGCCTCTAGGGTGATCCTTACTGAGCACCGCTGCAGGTGACAAGCACCCATGGGGATGACACCCCTGTGAGTGAGTCAGCCTCTGGGGTGATTCTTACTGAGCACCGCTGCAGGTGACATGCACCCATGGGCATAACACCCCTGTGAGTGAGTCAGCCTCTGAGGTGAACCTTACTGAGCATCGCTGCAGGTGACATGCACCCATGGGGATGACACCCCTGTAGGTGAGTCAGCCTCTGGGGTGATCCTTACTGAGCACCGCCGCAGGTGACATGCACCAATGGGAATGACACCCCTGTGGGTGAGTCAGCCTCTGGGGTGATCCTTACTGAGCACCGCTGCAGGTGACTAGCACCTGTGGGTATGACACCTCTCTGAGTGAGTCAGCCTCTGGGGTGATCCTAACTGAGCACCGCTGCAGGTGACATGCACCCGTGGGGATGACACCCCTGTGAGTGAGTCAGCCTCTGAGGTGAACCTTACTGAGCATCGCTGCAGGTGACATGCACCCATGGGGAAGACACCCCTGTAGGTGAGTCAGCCTCTGGGGTGATCCTTACTGAGCACCGCCGCAGGTGACATGCACCAATGGGAATGACACCCCTGTGAGTGAGTCAGCCTCTGGGGTGATTCTTACTATGCACCTCTGCAGGTGACATACACCCATGGGGATGACACCCCTGTGAGTGAGTCAGCCTCTGGGGTGATCCTTACTGAGCACCGCTGCAGGTGACATACACCCATGGGGATGACACCCCTGTGAGTGAGTCAGCCTCTGAGGTGATCCTTACTGAGCACTGCTGCAGGTGACATACACCCATGGGGATGACACCCCTATGGGTGAGTCAGCCTCTGAGGTGATTCTTACTGAGCACCGCTGCAGGTGACATGCACCCATGGGGATAACACCCTTGTGGTTGAGTCAGCCTCTGGGGTGATCTTTACTGAGCACCGCTGCAGGTGACATGCAAAAGTGGGGATGACAACCCTGTGCGTGAGTCAGTCTCTAGGGTGACCCTTACTGAGCACCGCTGCAGGTGACATGCACCCATGGGGATGACACCCCTGTAAGTGATTCAGCCTCTGAGGTGACCCTTACTGAGCACCGCTGCAGGTGACATGCACCCATGAGGATAACACCCCTGTGAGTGAGTCAGCCTCTGGGGTGATCCTTACTGAGCACTGCTGCAGGTGACATGCACCCTTGGGGATGACACCCCTGTGGGTGAGTCTGCCTCTGGGGTGATCCTTACTGAGAACCGCTGCAGGTGGCATGCACCCATGGGGATCACACCCCTGTGAGTGAGTCAGCCTCTGGGGTGATCCTTACTGAGCACCGCTGCAGGTGGCATGCACCCATGGGGATCACACCCCTGTGAGTGAGTCAGCCTCTGGAGTGATCCTTACTGAGCACTGCCGCTGCGGGTGACATGCACCCGTGAGGATGACACCCCTGTGAGTGAGTCAGCCTCTGGGGTGATCCTTACTGAGCACTGCTGCAGGTGACATGCACCCTTGGGGATGACACCTCTCTGAGTGACTCTGCCTCTGGGGTGATCCTTTCTGAGCACCGCTGCAGGTGACATGCACCTGTTGGGATGACAACCCTGTGGGTGAGTCAGCCTCTGGGGTGACCCTTACTGAGCAGCGCTGCAGGTGACATCCACCCGTGGGGTTGACACCCCTGTGCGTGAGTCAGTCTCTAGGGTGATCCTTACTGAGCACCGCTGCAGGTGACATGCACCCATGGGGATGACACCCCTGTGAGTGAGTCAGCCTCTGGGGTGATTCTTACTGAGCACCGCTGCAGGTGACATGCACCCATGGGGATGACACCCCTGTGAGTGAGTCAGCCTCTGGGGTGATTCTTACTGAGCACCGCTGCAGGTGACATGCACCCATGGGGATGACACCTCTGTGAGTGAGTCAGCGTCTGGAGTGATCCTTACTGAGCACCGCTGCAGCTGACATGCACCCGTGGGGATGACACCTCTGTGAGTGAGTCAGCCTCTGGGGTAATCCTTACTGAGCATCGCTGCTGGTGACATGCACCCATGGGGAAGACACCCCTGTGAGTGAGTCAGCCTCTGGGGTGATCCTTACTAAGCACCGCTGCAGGTGACATGCATCCGTGGGGATTACACCTCTGTGGGTGAGTTAGCCTCTGGGGTGATCCTTACTGAGCATCGCTGCCGGTGACATGCACCCATGGGGATGACATCTCTGTGAGTGTGTCAGCCTCTGGGGTGATCCTTACTAAGCACCGCTGCAGGTGACATGCTTCCGTGGGGATGACACCTCTGTGGGTGAGTCAGCCTCTGGGGTGATCCTTACTGAGCACCGCTCCAGGTGACATACACCCATGGGGATGACACCCCTGTGAGTGAGACAGCCTCTGGGGTGATCCTTACTGAGCACTGCTGCGGGTGACATGCACCTATGGGGATGACACCTCTCTGAGTGTGTCAGATTCTGGACTGATCCTTACTGAGCACTGCCGCTGCGGGTGACATGCACCCGTGGGGATGACACCCCTGTGAGTGAGTCAGCCTCTGGGGTGATCCTTACTGAGCACCGCTGCAGGTGACATGCACCTATGAGGATGACACCCCTGTGAGTGAGTCAGCCTCTGGGGTGATCCTTACTGAGCACTGCTGCAGGTGACATGCACCCTTGGGGATGACACCTCTCTGAGTGAGTCTGCCTCTGGGGTGATCCTTTCTGAGCACCGCTGCAGGTGACATGCACCTGTTGGGATGACACCCCTGTGGGTGAGTCAGTCTCTGGGGTGACCCTTACTGAGCACCGCTGCAGGTGACATGCACCCACGGGGATGACACCCCTGTAAGTGATTCAGCCTCTGGGGTGACCCTTACTGAGCACCGCTGCAGGTGACATGCACCCATGAGGATAACACCCCTGTGAGTGAGTCAGCCTCTGGGGTGATCCTTACTGAGAACCGCTGCAGGTGACATGCACCCTTGGGGATGACACCCCTGTGAGTGAGTCAGCCTCTGGTGTGATCCTTACTGAGCATCGCTGCAGGTGACATGCACCCATGGGGATGACAACTCTGTGGGTGAGTCAGCCTCTGCGGTGATCCTTACTGAGCACCGCTGCAGCTGACATGCACCCGTGGGGATGACCCCTCTGTGAGTGAGTCAGCCTCTGGGGTGATCCTTACTGAGCACTGCTGCAGGTGACATCCACCCGTGGGGATGACACCCCTGTGCGTGAGTCAGTCTCTAGGGTGATCCTTACTGAGCACCGCTGCAGGTGACATGCACCCATGGGGATGACACCTCTGTGAGTGAGTCTGCCTCTAGGGTGATCCTTACTGAGCACCGCTGCAGATGACATGCACCTATGAGGATGACACCCCTGTGAGTGAGTCAGCCTCTGGGGTGATTCTTACTGAGCACCGCTGCAGGTGACATGCACCCATGGGGATGACACCTCTGTGAGTGAGTCAGCGTCTGGGGTGATCCTTACTGAGCATCGCTGCTGGTGACTTGCACCCATGGGGAAGACACCCCTGTGAGTGAGTCAGCCTCTGGGGTGATTCTTACTGAGCACCGCTGCAGGTGACATGCACCCATGGGGATGACACCTCTGTGAGTGAGTCAGCCTCTGGGGAAATCCTTACTGAGCATCGCTGCAGGTGACATGCACCCGTGGGGATGACACCTCTGTAGGTGAGTCAGCCTCTGGGGTGATCCTTACTGAGCACCGCTGCAGGTGACATGCACCCATGGGGAAGACACCTCTGTGAGTGAGTCAGCCTCTGGGGTAATCCTTACTGAGCATCGCTGCTGGTGACTTGCACCCATGGGGAAGACACCCCTGTGAGTGAGTCAGCCTCTGGGGTGATCCTTACTAAGCACCGCTGCAGGTGACATGCATCCGTGGGGATGACACCTCTGTGGGTGAGTTAGCCTCTGGGGTGATCCTTACTGAGCATCGCTGCCTGTGACATGCACCCATGGGGATGACATCTCTGTGAGTGAGTCAGCCTCTGGGGTGATCCTTACTGAGCACCGCTGCAGGTAACATGCATCCATGGAGATGGCACCCCTGTGAGAAAGTTTGCCTCTGGGTTGATCCTTACTGAGCATCGCTGCAGGTGACATGCACCCATGGGGATGACACCCCTGTGAGTGAGTCAGCCTCTGGGGTGATCCTTACTGAGCACCGCTGCAGGTGACAGGCACCCTTGGGGATTTCACCACTGTGGGTGAGTCAGCCTCTGAGGTGATCCTTACTGAGCACCGCTGCAGGTGACATGCACCCATGAGGATGACACCCCTGTGAGTGAGTCAGCCTCTGGGGTGATCCTTACTGAGCACAGCTGCAGGTGACATGCACCCATGGGGATGACACCTCTGTGGGTGAGTCAGCCTCTGGGGTGATCCTTACTGAGCACCGCTGCAGGTGACATGCACCCATGGGGATGACACCACTGTGAGTGAGTCAGCCTCTGGGGTGATCCTTACTGAGAACCGCTGCAGGTGACATGCACCCATGGGGATGACACCCCTGTGGGTGAGCCTGCCTCTGGGTTGATCCTTACTGAGAACTGCTGCAGGTGACATGTGTGGCACCCCAGGGGTCTGGTTCCCACAGTAATAGCAATATTACGTCTGTGAGCAGGTGGGAGGTTTCCTGGTCAGACATCCTATGCATGCCACACCTCCTGCCAAGTCCTGGGAGGGGAAGAACTTCCCCTATATAAAGCTGGGGCTGAGGCAGGGTTAGGGAGTAGAGTGAGAGAACACAGACAGAGACACAGTCTGGTCTTCAGTGGAGCAGCTTTAGGAACAAGAAAGATCAGGAGCTCTGTGGTAGCTGTGCTAAAAAGAGATCAGGGGCTGGAAGCTGTAGAGCTCGCCCTGATTGAAGAGTTCTTACCGGACCCGGGGTCCGAGGCTGTGGGGACTAATCCTTACCCAGCAGCAGAAACCGCCCGGCAGGGGATTTCAGGTCCTCTGGCCAAGAAACCCGAAGGCACGGTCACACGCAAGGGACCAGCACCGCGACGTGGAGCGGAAGTTACCAAAAGGCCCCGAGTCACCCGCCATACGGGTGAGCACCACACGGTACACTCAGGGACGTGGGCTACTTTTACCCGCCTCTAGCAAGGTAGCCAGAAGAGTACGATTAGTTGGGGAGGCCTACAACTCCGCCTGGCCAGGGGAGATCCCATCAGCTCACGGACTGACCAGGCCCCGATCGCTAGCCATTACTCCGGGAGGGTCTACCTTGTCACCAGTAAAGACCCAAAACTACACCGCACCGTCTCTGAGTGGTTCCTGCTACCCCCCTTCAAACAAGTCGGCTGCCCTGAGGCCATACCCGTCCCGTTGGGGGTTCTACCAGCTACGCTGCACAACCTTACCACCGGCCTCAGCGGTCTGCCCTGCAGCGGCGGCTTCATAGCCGCATTCAACGGGTGGCGTAGTCGAACACCGTACCATCTTCTGCTAAATACTGCCACTCAGTTTGACTCCCTGGGCACGGACCGGGTCACCGCCACGAGACTACTACCCCTATCAGATCCGGCTCCGGGTAGGCCCCCGCGTGCGCAACGCTACTCAGCACAGGCCCAGGGGCGCGTCACATGCACCCATGGGGATCACACCCCTGTGAGTGAGTCAGCCTCTGGGGTGATCCTTACTGAGCACCACTGCAGGTGACATGCACCCATGAGAATAACACCCCTGTGAGTGAGTCAGCCTCTGGGGTGATCCTTACTGAGCACTGCTGCAGGTGACATGCACCCTTGGGTATGACAACCCTGTGGGTGAGTCAGCCTCTGGGGTGATCCTTACTGAGCACCACTGCAGGTGACATGCACCCATGAGGATGACACCCCTGTGAGTGAGTCAGCCTCTGGGGTGATCCTTACTGAGCGCCGCTGCAGGTGACATGCACCGGTGGGAATGACATGCTTGTGTGTGAGTCAGCCTCTGGGGTGATGCTTACTGAGCACCGCTGCAGGTGACATGCACCCGTGGGGATGACACCCCTGTGAGTGAGTCAGCCTCTGGGATGATCCTTACTGAGCACTGCTGCAGGTGACATGCACCCTTGGGGATGACACCTCTCTGAGTGAGTCTGCCTCTGGGGTGATCCTTTCTGAGCACCGCTGCAGATGACATGCACCCGTTGGGATGACACCCCTGTGGGTGAGTCAGCCTCTGGGGTGACCCTTATTGAGCAGCGCTGCAAGTGACATGCACCCGTGGGGATGACACCCCTGTGAGTGAGTCAGCTTCTGGGGTGATACTTACTGAGCACCGCTGCAGGTGACATGCACCCATGGGGATGACACCTCTGTGAGTGAGTCTGCCTCTGGGGTGATCCTTACTGAGCACTGCTGCAGGTGACATGCACCCGTGGGGATGACACCCATGTGGGTGAGTCAGCCTCTGGGGTGATCCTTACTGAGCACGGCTGCAGTTGATGTGCAACCGTGGGAATGAAACCTCTGTGGGTGAGTTAGTTTCTGGGGTGATCCTTACTGAGCACCGCTGCAGGTGACATGCACCCGTGGGAATGACACCTCTGTGGGTGAGTCAGCCTCTGGGGTGATCCTTACTGAGCACCACTGCAGGTGACATGTATGCGTGGGGATGACACCTCTGTGAGTGAGTCAGCCTCTGAGGTGATCCTTACTGAGCACTGCTGCAGGTGACATGCAACCATGGGAATGACACCTCTGTGAGTGAGTCAGCCTCTGGGGTGATCCTTACTGAGCACCGCTGCAGGTGACATGCAACCGTGTGAATGACACCCCTGTGAGTGAGTCAGCCTCTGGGGTGATCCTTACTGAGCAAAGCTGCAGGTGACATGCACCCATGGAGATGACACCCCTGTGGGTGAGTCAGCCTCTGGTGTGATCCTTACTGAGCACCGCTGCAGTTGACATGCACCCATGGGGATGACACCTCTGTGAGTGAGTCAGCCTCTGGGTGATCCTTACTGAGCACCACTGCAGGTGACAAGCACCCGTGGGGATGACTCCCCTGTGAGTGAGTCAGCCTCTGGGTGATCCTTACTGAGCACTGCTGCAAGTGACATGCACCCATGGGGATGACACCTCTGTGAGTGAGTCAGCCTCTGGGGTGTTCCTTACTGAGCACCGCTGCAGGTGACATGCACCCATGGGGATCACAGCCCTGTCAGTGAGTCAGCCTCTGGGGTGATCCTTGCTGAGCACCGCTACAGGTGACATGCAATGCACCCATGTGGATGACACCCCTGTGAGTGAGTCAGCCTCTGGGGTGATCCTTGCTGAGCACCGCTGCAGGTGACATGCACCCATGTGGATGACACCCCTGTGAGTGAGTCCGCCTCTGGGGTGATCCTTACTGAGCACCGCTGCAGGTGACATGCACCCATGGGGATGACACCCCTGTGGGTGAGACAGCTTCTGGGTTGATCCTTATAGAGCACTGCTGCAGGTGACATGCACCCATGGGGATGACACCCTTGTGGGTGAGTTAGTTTCTGGGGTGATCCTTACTGAGCATCGCTGCAGGTGACATAAACCCATGGGGCTGACACCCCTGTGAGTGAGTCAGCCTCTAGGGTGATCCTTACTGAGCACCGCTGCAGGTGACAAGCACCCGTGGGCATGACACCCCTGTGAGTGAGTCAGCTTCTGGGGTGATCCATACTGAGCACCGCTGCAGGTGACTTGCACCCATTAGGATGACACCCCTGTGAGTGAGTCAGCTTCTGGGGTGATCCTTACTGAGCACCGCTGCAGGTGACTTGCACCCATGGGGATCACACCCCTGTGAGTGAGTCAGCCTCTGGGGTGATCCTTACTGAGCACCGCTGCAGGTGACATGCACCAATGGGAATTACACCCCTGTGAGTGAGTCAGCCGCTGGGGTGATCGTTACTAAGCACCGCTGCAGGTGACAAGCACCTGTGGGTATGATACCCCTGTGAGTGAGTCAGCTTCTGGGGTGATCCTTACTGAGCACCGCTGCAGGTGACATGCACCTGTGGGTATGACACCTCTGTGAGTGAGTCAGCCTCTGGGGTGATCCTTACTGAGCACCGCTGCAGGTGACATGCATCCGTCGGGTTGACACCCCTGTGGATGAGTCAGCTTCTGGGGTGATCCTTACTGAGCACCGCTGCAGTTGACAAGATCCTTTGGGGATGACACCTCTGTGAGTGAGTCAGTCTCTGGGGTGATCCTTACTGAGCACTGCTGCAGGTGACATGCACCCGTGGGGATGACACCCCTGTGGGTGACTCAGCCTCTGTGGTGATCCTTACTGAGTACCGCTGCAGGTGACATGCACCCGTGGGGATGACACCCCTGTGAGTGAGTCAGCCTCTGGGGTGATCTTTACTGAGCTTCGCTGCAGGTGACATGCACCCATGGGTATGACACCTCTGTGAGTGAGCCAGTCTCTGGGGTGATCCTTACTGAGCACTGCTGCAGGTGACATGCACCCGTGGGGATGACACCCCTGTGGGTGAGTCAGCCTCTGTGGTGATCCTTACTGAGCATCGCTGCCGGTGACATGCACTCATGGGGATGACATCTCTGTGAGTGAGTCAGCCTCTGGGGTGATGCTTACTAAGCACCGCTGCAGGTGACAAGCATCCGTGGGGATGACACCTCTGTGGGTGAGTTAGCCTCTGGGGTGATCCTTACTGAGCATCGCTGCAGGTGACATGCACCCATGGGGATGACACCACTGTGAGTGAGTCAGCCTCTGGGGTGATCCTTACTGAGAACCGCTGCAGGTGACATGCACCCATGGGGATGACACCCCTGTGGGTGAGTCTGCCTCTTTGGTGATCCTTACTGAGAACCGCTGCAGGTGACATGTGTGGCACCCCAGGGGTCTGGTTCCCACAGTAATAGCAATATTACGTCTGTGAGCAGGTGGGAGGTTTCCTGGTCAGACATCCTATGCATGCCACACCTCCTGCCCTGTCCTGGGAGGGGAAGAACTTCCCCTATATAAAGCTGGGGCTGAGGCAGGGTTAGGGAGTAGAGTGAGAGAACACAGACAGAGACACAGTCTGGTCTGTAGTGGAGCAGCTTTAGGAACAAGAAAGATCAGGAGCTCTGTGGGAGCTGTGCTAAAAAGAGATCAGGGGCTGGAAGCTGTAGAGCTCGCCCTGATTGAAGAGTTCTTACCGGACCCGGGGTCCGAGGCTGTGGGGACTAATCCTTACCCAGCAGCAGAAACCGCCCGGCAGGGGATTTCAGGTCCTCTGGCCAAGAAACCCGAAGGCACGGTCACACGCAAGGGACCAGCACCGCGACGTGGAGCGGAAGTTACCAAAAGGCCCCGAGTCACCGGCCATACGGGTGAGCACCACACGGTACACTCAGGGACGTGGGCTACTTTTACCCGCCTCTAGCAAGGTAGCCAGAAGAGTACGATTAGTTGGGGAGGCCTACAACTCCGCCTGGCCAGGGGAGATCCCATCAGCTCACGGACTGACCAGGCCCCGATCGCTAGCCAGTACTCCGGGAGGGTCTACCTTGTCACCAGTAAAGACCCAAAACTACACCGCACCGTCTCTGAGTGGTTCCTGCTACCCCCCTTCAAACACGTCGGCTGCCCTGAGGCCATACCCCTCCCGTTGGGGGTTCTACCAGCTACGCTGCACAACCTTACCACCGGCCTCAGCGGTCTGCCCTGCAGCGGCGGCTTCATAGCCGCATTCAACGGGTGGCGTAGTCGAACACCGTACCATCTTCTGCTAAATACTGCCACTCAGTTTGACTCCCTGGGCACGGACCGGGTCACCGCCACGAGACTACTACCCCTATCAGATCCGGCTCCGGGTAGGCCCCCGCGTGCGCAACGCTACTCAGCACAGGCCCAGGGGCGCGTCACATGCACCCATGGGGATCACACCCCTGTGAGTGAGTCAGCCTCTGGGGTGATCCTTACTGAGCACCACTGCAGGTGACATGCACCCATGAGAATAACACCCCTGTGAGTGAGTCAGCCTCTGGGGTGATCCTTACTGAGCACTGCTGCAGGTGACATGCACCCTTGGGTATGACACCCCTGTGGGTGAGTCTGCCTCTGGGGTGATCCTTACTGAGAACTGATGCAGGTGAAATGCACCCATGGGGATTACACCCCTGTGAGTGAGTCAGCCTCTGGGGTGATCCTTACTGAGCATCGCTGCAGGTGACATGCACCCATGGGGATGACACCTCTGTGGGTGAGACAGCCTCTGGGGTGATCTTTACTGAGCACCGCTGCAGGAGACTTGCACCCATGGGGATCACACCCCTGTGAGTGAGTCAGCCTCTGGGGTGATCCTTACTGAGCACCGCTGCAGCTGACATGCACCCGTGGGGATGACCCCTCTGTGAGTGAGTCAGCATCTGGGGTGATCCTTACTGAGCACCGCTACAGGTGACATGCACCCATGAGGATGACACCCCTGTGAGTGAGTCAGCCTCTGGGGTGATCCTTCCTGAGCGCCGCTGCAGGTGACATGCACCCGTGGGAATGACATGCCTGTGTGTGAGTCAGCCTCTGGGGTGATCCTTACTGAGCACCGCTGCAGGTGACATGCACCCGTGGGGATGACACCCCTGTGAGTGAGTCAGCCTCTGGGATGATCCTTGCTGAGCACTGCTGCAGGTGACATGCACCCTTGGGGATGACACCTCTCTGAGTGAGTCTGCCTCTGGGGTGATCCTTTCTGAGCACCGCTGCAGATGACATGCACCCGTTGGGATGACACCCCTGTGGGTGAGTCAGCCTCTGGGGTGACCCTTATTGAGCAGCGCTGCAAGTGACATGCACCCGTGGGGATGACAACCCTGTGAGTGAGTCAGCTTCTGGGGTGATCCTTACTGAGCACCGCTGCAGGTGACATGCACCCATGGGGATGACACCTCTGTGAGTGAGTCTGCCTCTGGGGTGATCCTTACTGAGCACTGCTGCAGGTGACATGCACCCGTGGGGATGACACCCATGTGGGTGAGTCAGCCTCTGGGGTGATCCTTACTGAGCACGGCTGCAGTTGATGTGCAACCGTGGGAATGAAACCTCTGTGGGTGAGTTAGTTTCTGGGGTGATCCTTACTGAGCACCGCTGCACGTGACATGCACCCATGGGGATGACACCTCTGTGGGTGAGTCAGCCTCTGGGGTGATCCTTACTGAGCACCGCTGCAGTTGATATGCAACCGTGGGAATGAAACCTCTGTGGGTGAGTCAGCCTCTGGGGTGATCCTTACTGAGCGCCGCTGCAGGTGACATGCACCCATGGGGATGACACCTCTGTGGGTGAGTCAGCCTCTGGGGTGATCCTTACTGAGCACCACTGCAGGTGACATGCAAGCGTGGGAATGACACCTCTGTGGGTGAGTCAGCCTCTGGGGTGATCCTTACTGAGCACCACTGCAGGTGACATGCATGCGTGGGGATGACACCTCTGTGAGTGAGTCAGCCTCTGAGGTGATCCTTACTGACCACTGCTGCAGGTGACATGCAACCATGGGAATGACACCTCTGTGAGTGAGTCAGCCTCTGGGGTGATCCTTACTGAGCACCGCTGCAGGTGACATGCAACCGTGTGAATGACACCCCTGTGAGTGAGTCAGCCTCTGGGGTGATCCTTACTGAGCAAAGCTGCAGGTGACATGCACCCATGGAGATGACACCCCTGTGGGTGAGTCAGCCTCTGGTGTGATCCTTACTGAGCACCGCTGCAGGTGACATGCACCCATGGGGATGACACCTCTGTGAGTGAGTCATCCTCTGGGTGATCCTTACTGAGTACCACTGCAGGTGACAAGCACCCGTGGGGATGACTCCCCTGTGAGTGAGTCAGCCTCTGGGTGATCCTTACTGAGCACTGCTGCAGGTGACATGCACCCATGGGGATGACACCTCTGTGAGTGAGTCAGCCTCTGGGGTGTTCCTTACTGAGCACCGCTGCAGGTGACATGCACCCATGGGGATCACAGCCCTGTCAGTGAGTCAGCCACTGGGGTGATCCTTGCTGAGCACCGCTGCAGGTGACATGCAATGCACCCATGTGGATGACACCCCTGTGAGTGAGTCAGCCTCTGGGGTGATCCTTGCTGAGCACCGCTGCAGGTGACATGCACCCATGTGGATGACACCCCTGTGAGTGAGTCAGCCTCTGGGGTGATCCTTACTGAGCACCGCTGCAGGTGACATGCACCCATGGGGATGACACCCTTGTGGGTGAGGTAGTTTCTGGGGAGATCCGTAGTGAGCATCGCTGCAGGTGACATAAACCCATGGGGCTGACACCCCTGTGAGTGAGTCAGCCTCTAGGGTGATCCTTACTGAGCACCGCTGCAGGTGACAAGCACCCGTGGGCATGACACCCCTGTGAGTGAGTCAGCTTCTGGGGTGTTCCTTACTGAGCACCGCTGCAGGTGACTTGCACCCATTAGGATGACACCCCTGTGAGTGAGTCGGCTTCTGGGGTGATCCTTACTGAGCACCGCTGCAGGTGACTTGCACCCATGGGGATCACACCCCTGTGAGTGAGTCAGCCTCTGGGGTGATCCTTACTGAGCACCGCTGCAGGTGACATGGACCAATGGGAATGACACCCCTGTGAGTGAGTCAGCCTCTGGGGTGATCGTTACTAAGCACCGCTGCAGGTGACAAGCACCTGTGGGTATGACACCCCTGTGAGTGAGTCAGCTTCTGGGGTGATCATTACTGAGCACCGCTGCAGGTGACATGCACCTGTGGGTATGACACCTCTGTGAGTGAGTCAGTCTCTGGGGTGATCCTTACTGAGCACCGCTGCAGTTGACAAGAACCTTTGGGGATGACACCTCTGTGAGTGAGTCAGTCTCTGGGGTGATCCTTACTGAGCACTGCTGCAGGTGACATGCACCCGTGGGGATGACACCCCTGTGGGTGAGTCAGCCTCTGTGGTGATCCTTACTGAGTACCGCTGCAGGTGACATGCACCCGTGGGGATGACACCCCTGTGAGTGAGTCAGCCTCTGGGGTGATCCTTACTGAGCTTCGCTGCAGGTGACATGCACCCATGGGTATGACACCTCTGTGAGTGAGCCAGTCTCTGGGGTGATCCTTACTGAGCACTGCTGCAGGTGACATGCACCCGTGGGGATGACACCCCTGTGGGTGAGTCAGCCTCTGTGGTGATCCTTACTGAGCATCGCTGCAGGTGACATGCACCCATGGGGATGACACCTCTGTGGGTGAGTCAGCCTCTGGGGTGATCCTTACTGAGCACCACTGCAGGTGACATGCAAGCGTGGGAATGACACCTCTGTGGGTGAGTCAGCCTCTGGGGTGATCCTTACTGAGCACTGCTGCAGGTGACATGCACCCATGGGGATGACTCCCTTGTGAGTGAGTCAGCCTCTGGGGTGATCCTTACTGAGCACCGCTGCAGGTGACATGCAACCGTGGGAATGACACCCCTGTGTGTGAGTCAGCCTCTGGGGTGATCCTTACTGAGCAAAGCTGCAGGTGACATGCACCCATGGGGATGACACCTCTGTGAGTGAGTCAGCCTCTGGGTGATCCTTATTGATCAATGCTGCAGGTGACATGCACCCGTGGGGATGACTCCCCTGTGAGTGAGTCAGCCTCTGGGGTGATCCTTACTGAGCACCGCTGCAGGTGACATGCACCCATGAGGATTGCACCCCTGTGAGTGAGTCTGCCTCTGTGGTGATCCATACTGAGCACCGCTGCAGCTGACATGAACCCGTGGGGATGACACCTCTGTGGGTGAGTCAGCCTCTGGGGTCTCTGGGGTGATCCTTACTGAGCACGACTGCAGGTGACATGCACCCATGGGGATGACACCCTTGTGGGTGAGTTAGTTTCTGGGGTGATCTATACTGAGCATCGCTGCAGGTGACAAGCACCCATGGGGATGACACCTCTGTGGGTGAGTCAGCCTCTGGGGTGATCCTTACTCAGCACCGCTGCAGGCGACAAGCACCTGTGGGAATGACACCCCTGTATGTGAGTCAGCCTCTTCTGTGATCCTTACTGAGCATCGCTGCAGGTGACATGCAACCATGGGAATGACACCTCTGTGGGTGATTCAGCCTCTGGGGTGATTCTTACTGAGCACCGCTGCAAGTGACATGCAACCATGGGAATGACACCCCTGTGGGTGAGTTAGTTTCTGGGGTGATCCTTACTGAGCACCGCTGCAAGTGACATGCAACCATGGGAATGACACCCCTGTGGGTGAGTCACCCTCTGGGGTGATTCTTACTGAGCACCGCTGCAGGTGACAAGTACCCATGGGGATGACACCCCTGTGAGTGAGTCAGCCTCTGGACTGATCCTTACTGAGCACCGCTGCAAGTGACATGCAACCATGGGAATGACACCCCTGTGGGTGAGTCACCCTCTGGGGTGATTCTTACTGAGCACCGCTGCAGGTGATAAGCACCCATGGGGTTGACACCTCTGTGAGTGAGTCAGCCTCTGGGCTGATCCTTACTGAGCACTGCTGCAGGTGACATGCATCCTTGAGGATGACACCCCTGTCAGTGAGTCAGCCTCTGTGGTGATCCATACTGAGCAACGCTGCAGCTGACATGAACCCGTGGGGATGACACCTCTGTGGGTGAGTCAGTCTCTGGGGTGATCCTTACTGAGCACGACTGCCGGTGACATGCACCCATGGGGATGACACCTCTGTGGGTGAGTCAGCCTTTGGGGTGATTCTTACTGAGCACCGCTGCAGATGACAAGCACCCATGGGGATGACACCCCTGTGAGTGAGTCAGCCTCTGGGGTGATCCTTACTGAGCACCATTGCAGGTGACATGCACCCATGCGGATGACACCACTGTGGGTGAGTTAGTTTCTGGGGTGATCCTTACTGAGCACTGCTGCAAGTGACATGCAACCATGGGAATGACACCCCTGTGGGTGAGTCACCCTCTGGGGTGATTCTTACTGAGCACCGCTGCAGGTGACAAGCACCCATGGGGATGACACCCCTGTGAGTAAGTCAGCCTCTGGGCTGATCCTTACTGAGCACCGCTGCAAGTGACATGCAACCATGGGAATGACACCCCTGTGGGTGAGTCACCCTCTGGGGTGATTCTTACTGAGCACCGCTGCAGGTGACAAGCACCCATGGGGTTGACAACTCTGTGAGTGAGTCAGCCTCTGGGGTGATCCTTACTGAGCACCGCTGCAGGTGACAAGCACCCATGGGGATGACACCCCTGTGAGTGAGTCAGCCTCTGGGGTGATCCTTACTGAGCAACGCTGCAGGTGACATGCACCCATGAGGATGACACCCCTGTGAGTGAGTCAGCCTCTGTGGTGATCCATACTGAGCAACGCTGCAGCTGACATGAACCCGTGGGGATGACACCTCTGTGCGTGAGTCAGCCTCTGGGGTGATCCTTACTGAGCACGACTGCCGGTGACATGCACCCATGGGGATGACACCCTTGTGGGTGAGTTAGTTTCTGGGGTGATCCTTACTGAGCATCGCTGCAGGTGACAAGCACCCATGGGGATGAAACCCCTGTGGGTGAGTCAGCCTCTGGGTTGATCCTTACTGAGCTCCGCTGCAGGTGACATGCACCCATGGGGATGACACCTCTGTGGGTGAGTCAGCCTCTGGGGTGATCCTTACTCAGCACCGCTGCAGGCGACAAGCACCTGTGGGAATGACACCCCTGTGGGTGAGTCATCCTCTTCTGTGATCCTTACTGAGCACCATTGCAGGTGACAAGCACCCATGGGGATGACAACTCTGTGAGTGAGTTAGTTTCTCGGGTGATCCTTACTGAGCACCGCTGCAGATGACAAGCACCCATGGGGATGACACCTCTGTGGGTGAGTCAGCCTCTGAGGTGATCCTTTCTGAGCACCGCTGCAGATGACAAGCACCCATGGGGATGACACCTCTGTGGGTGAGTCAGCCTCTGAGGTGATCCTTTCTGAGCACCGCTGCAGATGTCTAGCACCCATGGGGATTACACCCCTGTGGGTGAGTCAGGCTTTGGGGTGATTCTTACTGAGCACCCCTGCAGGTGACATGCACCCATGGGGATGACACCCCTGTGAGTGAGTCAGCCTCTGGGGTGATCCTTACTGAGCACCCCTGCAGGTGACAAGCACCTGTGGGAATGACACCCCTGTGAGTGAGTCAGCCTCTGGGGTGATGCTTACTGAGTACCGCTGCAGGAGACATGACACCCCTATGGGTAAGTCAGCCTTGGGGTGATCCTTACTGTGCACCGCTGCAGGTGACATGCACCCGTGGGGATGACACCCCTGTGAGTGACTTAGCCTCTGGGGTGATTCTTACTGAGCACCGCTGCAGGTGACATGCATCCATGGGGATGACACCCATGTGAGTTAGTCAGACTCTGGGGTGATCCTTACAGAGCATCGCTGCAGGAGACATGCACCCATTGGGATCACACCCCTGTGAGTGAGTCAGCCTCTGGTGTGATCCTTACTGAGCGCCGCTGCAGGTGACATGCACCCATGGGGATGACACCTCTGTGGGTGAGTCAGCCTCTGGGGTGATCCTTACTGAGCGCCGCTGCAGGTGACATGCAACCGTGGGAATGACACCCCTGTGAGTGAGTTAGCCTCTGGGGTGATCCTTACTGAGCAAAGCTACAGGTGACATGCACCCATGGAGATGACACCCCTGTGGGTGATTCAGCCTCTGGTGTGATCCTTACTGAGCACCGCTGCAGGTGACATGCACCCGTGGGGATGACTCCCCTGTGAGTGAGTCAGCCTCTGGGGTGATCCTTACTGAGCACCGCTGCAGGTGACATGCACCCGTGGGGATGACTCCCCTGTGAGTGAGTCAGCCTCTGGGGTGATCCTTACTGAGCACCGCTGCAGGTGACATGCACCCATGGGGATGACACCCCTGTGAGTGAGTCTGCCTCTGGGGTGTTCCTTACTGAGCACCGCTGCAGTTGACATGCACCCATGGGGATGACACCTCTGTGAGTGAGACAGCTTCTGGGTTGATCCTTATAGAGCACCGCTGCATGTGACATGCACCCATGAGGATGACACCCATGTGAGTGAGTCAGCCTCTGGGGTGATTCTTACTGAGCACCGCTGCAGGTGACATGCACCCATGGGGATGACACCCCTGTGAGTGAGTCAGCCTCTGGGGTGATCCTTTCTGAGCACCGCTGCAGATGACAAGCACCCATGGGGATGACACCCCTGTGGGTGAGTTAGTTTCTGGGGTGATCCTTACTAAGCACCGCTGCAAGTGACATGCAACCATAGGAATGACACCCCTCTGGGTGAGTCAGCCTCTGGGGTGATTCTTACTGAGCACCCCTGCAGGTGACATGCACCCATGGGGATGACACCCCTGTGAGTGAGTCAGCCTCTGGGGTGATCCTTACTGAGCACCCCTGCAGGTGACAAGCATCTGTGGAAATGACACCCCTGTGAGTGAGTCAGCCTCTGGGGTGATGCTTACTGAGTACCGCTGCAGGAGACATGACACCCCTATGGGTAAGTCAGCCTTGGGGTGATCCTTACTGAGCATCGCTGCAGGTGACAAGCACCCAGTCGATGAAACCCATGTGAGTGAGTCAGCCTCTGGAGTGATCCTTACTGAGCACCGCTGCAGGTGACATGCATCCATGGGGATGACACCTCTGTGGGTGAGTCAGCCTCTGGGGTGATCCTTACTCAGCACCGCTGCAGATGACAAGCACCCATGGGGATGACACCCCTGTGGGTGTGTCAGCCTCTGGGGTGATCCTTACTGAGCACCATTGCAGGTGACATGCACCCATGGGGATGACACCCCTGTGGGTGAGTTAGTTTCTGGGGTAATCCTTACTGAGCACCGCTGCAAGTGACAAGCACCCATGGGGATGACACCCCTGTGGGTGAGTTAGTTTCTGGAGTGAACCTTACTGAGCACCGCTGCAGGTGACTTGCACCCATGGGGATGACACCTCTGTGAGTGAGACAGCTTCTGGGTTGATCCTTATAGAGCACCGCTGCATGTGACATGCACCCGTGGGGATGACACCCCTGTGAGTGAGTCAGCCTCTGGGTGATCCTCACTGAGCACCGCTGCAGGTGAAATGCACCCGTGGGGATGACTCCCCTGTGAGTGAGTCAGCCTCTGGGGTGATCCTTACTGAGCACCGCTGCAGGTGACATGCACCCATGGGGATGACACCCCTGTGAGTGAGTCTGCCTCTGGGGTGTTCCTTACTGAGCACCGCTGCAGTTGACATGCACCCATGGGGATGACACCTCTGTGAGTGAGACAGCTTCTGGGTTGATCCTTATAGAGCACCGCTGCATGTGACATGCACCCATGAGGATGACACCCCTGTGAGTGAGTCAGCCTCTGGGGTGATCCTTACTGAGCACCGCTGCAGGTGACATGCACCCATGGGGTTGACACCCCTGTGAGTGAGTCAGCCTCTGGGGTGATCCTTTCTGAGCACCGCTGCAGATGACAAGCACCAATGGGGATGACACCCCTGTGGGTGAGTTAGTTTCTGGGGTGATCCTTACTAAGCACCGCTGCAAGTGACATGCAACCATAGGAATGACACCCCTCTGGGTGAGTCAGCCTCTGGGGTGATTCTTACTGAGCACCCCTGCAGGTGACATGCACCCATGGGGATGACACCCCTGTGAGTGAGTCAGCCTCTGGGGTGATCCTTACTGAGCACCCCTGCAGGTGACAAGCATCTGTGGGAATGACACCCCTGTGAGTGAGTCAGCCTCTGGGGTGACGCTTACTGAGTACCCCTGCAGGAGACATGACACCCCTATGGGTAAGTCAGCCTTGGGGTGATCCTTACTGAGCATCGCTGCAGGTGACAAGCACCCAGTCGATGAAACCCATGTGAGTGAGTCAGCCTCTGGAGTGATCCTTACTGAGCACCGCTGCAGGTGACATGCATCCATGGGGATGACACCTCTGTGGGTGAGTCAGCCTCTGGGGTGATCCTTACTCAGCACCGCTGCAGATGACAAGCACCCATGGGGATGACACCCTTGTGGGTGTGTCAGCCTCTGGGGTGATCCTTACTGAGCACCATTGCAGGTGACATGCACCCATGGGGATGACACCCCTGTGGGTGAGTTAGTTTCTGGGGTAATCCTTACTGAGCACCGCTGCAAGTGACAAGCACCCATGGGGATGACACCCCTGTGGGTGAGTTAGTTTCTGGAGTGATCCTTACTGAGCACCGCTGCAGGTGACTTGCACCCATGGGGATGACACCTCTGTGAGTGAGACAGCTTCTGGGTTGATCCTTATAGAGCACCGCTGCATGTGACATGCACCCGTGGGGATGACACCCCTGTGAGTGAGTCAGCCTCTGGGTGATCCTTACTGAGCACCGCTGCAGGTGACTTGCACCGATGGGGATGACACCTCTGTGAGTGAGACAGCTTCTGGGTTAATCCTTATAGAGCACCGCTGCAGGTGACATGCACCCATGGGGATGACACCCTTGTGGGTGAGTCAGCCTCTGGGGTGATCCTTACTGAGCATCGCTGCAGGTGACATTCTTCCGTGTGGATGACACCCCTGTGGGTGAGTCAGCCTCTGGGGTGATCCTTACTGAGCAACGCTGCAGGTGACAAGCACCCATGAGGATGACACCCCTGTGAGTGAGTCAGCCTCTGGAGTGATCCTTACTGAGCACCGCTGCAGATGATATGCACCCATGGGGATGAAACCCCTGTAGGTGAGTCAGCCTCTGGGGTGATCCTTACTGAGCACGCTGCAGGTGACATACACTCGTGGGGATGACACCCCTGTGGGTTAGTCAGCCTCTGGGGTGATCCTTTCTGAGTACCGATGCAGGTGACATGAACTCGTGGGGATGACACCCCTGTGGGTGAGTCTGCCTCTGTGGTGATCCATACTGAGCACCACTGCAGCTGACATGAACCCGTGGGGATGACACTTCTGTGGGTGAGTCAGCCTCTGGGGTCTCTGGGGTGATCCTTATTGAGCACGACTGCAGGTGACATGCACCCATGGGGATGACACCCTTGTGGGTGAGTTAGTTTCTGGGGTGATCCTTACTGAGCATCGCTGCAGGTGACATGCAACCGTGGGAATGACACCCCTGTGGGTGAGTCAGCCTCTTCTTTGATCCTTACTGAGCATCGCTGCAGGTGACATGCACCCATGTGGATGACAACTCTGTGAGTGAGTCAGCCTCTGGGGTGATCCTTTCTGAGCACCGCTGCAGGCGACAAGCACCTGTGGGAATGACACCCCTGTGGGTGAGTCAGCCTCTTCTTTGATCCTTACTGAGCATCGCTGCAGGTGACATGCACCCATGTGGATGACAACTCTGTGAGTGAGTCAGCCTCTGGGGTGATCCTTTCTGAGCACCGCTGCAGATGACAAGCACCCATGGGGATGACACCCCTGTGGGTGTGTCAGCCTCTGGGGTGATCCTTACTGAGCGCCATTGCAGGTGACATGCACCCATGGGGATGACACCCCTGTGGGTGAGTTAGTTTCTGGGGTGATTCTTACTGAGCACTGCTGCTGGTGACATGCACCCATGGGGATGACACCCCTGTGGGTGAGTTAGTTTCTGGGGTGATCCTTACTGAGCACCGCTGCAGGTGACATGCACCCTTGGGGATGACACCCCTGTGGTTGAGATAGATTCTTGGGTGATCCTTACTGGCACAGCTGCAGGTGACATGCACCCATGGGGATGACACCTCTGTGGGTGAGTCAGCCTCTGTGGTGTTCCTTACTGAGCACTGTGGAAGGTGACAAGAACCTGTGGGTATGACACCCCTGTGAGTGAGTCAGCCTATGGGGTGATCCTTACTGAGCACCGCTGCAGGTGACATGCATCCATGGGGATGACACCCTTGTGAGTGAGTCAGCCTCTGGAGTGATCCTTACTAAGCACCGCTGCAGGTGACATGCACCCATGGGGATGACACCTCTGTGGGTGAGTCAGCCTCTGGGGTGATCCTTACTGAGCACCGGTGCAGGTGACATGCAACCGTGGGAATGACACCCCTGTGAGTGAGTCAGCCTCTGGGGTGATCCTTACTGAGCAAAGCTGCAGGTGACATGCACCCATGGGGATGACACCTCTGTGAGTGAGTCAGCCTCTGGGTGATCCTTATTGATCAACGCTGCAGGTGACATGCACCCGTGGGGTTGACTCCCCTGTGAATGAGTCAGCCTCTGGGGTGATCCTTACTGAGCACGGCTGCAGGTGACATGCACCCATGAGGATTGCACCCCTGTGAGTGAGTCTGCCTCTGTGGTGATCCATACTGAGCACCGCTGCAGCTGACATGAACCCGTGGGGATGACACCTCTGTGGGTGAGTTAGCCTCTGGGGTCTCTGGGGTGATCCTTACTGAGCACGACTGCAGGTGACATGCACCCATGGGGATGACACCCTTGTGGGTGAGTTAGTTTCTGGGGTGATCTATACTGAGCATCGCTGCAGGTGACAAGCACCCATGGGGATGACAAATCTGTGGGTGAGTCAGCCTCTGGGGTGATCCTTACTCAGCACTGCTGTAGGCGACAAGCACCTGTGGGAATGACACCCCTGTGGGTGAGACAGCCTCTTCTGTGATCCTTACTGAGCATCACTGCAGGTGACATGCAACCATGGGGATGACACCCCTGTGGGTGAGTTAGTTTCTGGGGTGATCCTTACTGAGCAGCGCTGCAAGAGACATGCAACCATGGGAATGACACCCCTGTGGGTGAGTCACCCTCTGGGGTGATTCTTACTGAGCACCGCTGCAGGTGACAAGCACCCATGGGGATGACACCCCTGTGAGTGAGTCAGCCTCTGGGCTGATCCTTACTGAGCACCGCTGCAAGTGACATGCAAACATGGGAATGACACCCCTGTGGGTGAGTCACCCTCTGGGGCGATTCTTACTGAGCACCGCTGCAGGTGACAAGCACCCATGGGGTTGACACCTCTGTGAGTGAGTCAGCCTCTGGGGTGATCCTTACTGAGCACCGCTGCAGGTGACATGCATCAATGAGGATGACACCCCTGTGAGTGAGTCAGCCTCTGTGGTGATCCATACTGAGCAACGCTGCAGCTGACATGAACCCGTGGGGATGACACCTCTGTGGGTGAGTCAGCCTCTGGGGTGATCCTTACTGAGCACGACTGCAGGTGACATGCACCCATGGGGATGACACCTCTGTGGGTGAGTCAGCCTTTGGGGTGATCCTTACTCAGCACCTCTGCAGGTGACAAGCACCCAGTCGATGAAACGCATGTGAGTGAGTCAGCCTCTGGAGTGATCCTTACTAAGCACCGCTGCAGGTGACATGCACCCATGGGGATGACACCTCTGTGGGTGAGTCAGCCTCTGGGGTGATCCTTACTCAGCACCTCTGCAGGCGACAATCACCTGTGGGAATGACACCCCTGTGGGTGAGTCAGCCTCTTCTGTGATCCTTACTGAGCACCATTGCATGTGACAATCACCCATGGGGATGACAACTCTGTGAGTGAGATAGTTTCTCGGGTGATCCTTACTGAGCACCGCTGCAGGTGACATGCACCCATGGGGATGACACCCCTGTGAGTGAGTCAGCCTCTGGGGTGATCCTTACTCAGCACCGCTGCAGATGACAAGCACCCATGGGGATGACACCCCTGTGGGTGAGTCAGCCTTGGGGTGATCCTTACTGAGCATCGCTGCAGGTGACAAGCACCCAGTCGATGAAACCCATGTGAGTGAGTCAGTCTCTGGAGTGATCCTCTCTAAGCACCGCTGCAGGTGACATGCACCCATGGGGATGACACCCCTGTGGGTGAGTCAGCCTCTGGGGTGATCCTTACTCAGCACCGCTGCAGATGACAAGCACCCATGGGGATGACACCCCTGTGGGTGTGTTAGCCTCTGGGGTGATCCTTACTGAGCACCATTGCAGGTGACATGCACCCATGGGGATGACACCCCTGTGGGTGAGTTAGTTTCTGGGGTGATCCTTACTGAGCACCGCTGCAAGTGACATGCAACCATAGGAATGACACCCCTGTGGGTGAGTCAGCCTCTGGGGTGATTCTTACTGAGCATCCCTGCAGGTGACATGCACCCATGGGGATGACACCCCTGTGAGTGAGTCAGCCTCTGGGGTGATCCTTACTGAGCACCCCTGCAGGTGACAAGAACCTGTGGGAATGACACCCCTGTGAGTGAGTCAGCCTCTGGGGTGATGCTTACTGAGTACCGCTGCAGGAGACATGACACCCCTATGGGTAAGTCAGCCTTGGGGTGATCCTTACTGAGCATCGCTGCAGGTGACAAGCACCCAGTCGATGAAACCCATGTGAGTGAGTCAGCCTCTGGAGTGATCCTTACTAAGCACCGCTGCAGGTGACAAGCACCCATGGGGATGACACCTTTGTGGGTGAGTCAGCCTCTGGGGTGATCCTTACTCAGCACCGCTGCAGGCGACAAGCACCTGTGGGAATGACACCCCTGTGGATGAGTAAGCCTCTTCTGTGATCCTTACTGAGCACCATTGCAGGTGACAAGCACCCATGGGGATGACAACTCTGTGAGTGAGTTAGTTTCTGGGGTGATCCTTACTGAGCACCGCTGCAGGTGACATGCACCCATGGGGATGACACCTCTGTGGGTGAGTCAGCCTCTGGGGTGATCCTTTCTGAGCACCGCTGCAGATGACAAGCACCCATGGGGATGACACCCCTGTGGGTGTGTCAGCCTCTGGGGTGATCCTTACTGAGCACCATTGCAGGTGACATGCACCCATGGGGATGACACCCCTGTGGGTGAGTTAGTTTCTGGGGTGATCCTTACTGAGCACCGCTGCAAGTGACATGCAACCATAGGAATGACACCCCTGTGGGTGAGTCAGCCTCTGGGGTGATTCTTACTGAGCACCCCTGCAGGTGACATGCACCCATGGGGATGACACCCCTGTGAGTGAGTCAGCCTCTGGGGTGATCCTTACTGAGCACCCCTGCAGGTGACAAGCACCTGTGGGAATGACACCCCTGTGAGCGAATCAGCCTCTGGGGTGATCCTTACTTAGCACCGCTGCAGTTGATATGCAACCGTGGGAATGAAACCTCTGTGGGTGAGTCAGCCTCTGGGGTGATCCTTACTGAGCGCCGCTGCAGGTGACATGCACCCATGGGGATGACACCTCTGTGGGTGAGTCAGCCTCTGGGGTGATCCTTACTGAGCACTGCTGCAGGTGACATGCAACCGTGGGAATGACACCCCTGTGAGTGAGTTAGCCTCTGGGGTGATCCTTACTGAGCAAAGCTGCAGGTGACATGCACCCATGGAGATGACACCCCTGTGGGTGAGTCAGCCTCTGGTGTGATCCTTACTGAGCACCGCTGCAGGTGACATGCACCCATGGGGATGAAACCTCTGTGAGTGAGTCAGCCTCTGGGTGATCCTTACTGAGCACCGCTGCAGGTGACATGCACCCGTGGGGATGACTCCCCTGTGAGTGAGTCAGCCTCTGGGGTGATCCTTACTGAGCACAACTGCAGGTGACATGCACCCATGGGGATCACAGCCCTGTCAGTGAGTTAGCCTCTGGGGTGATCCTTGCTGAGCACCGCAGCAGGTGACATGCACCCATGGGGATGACACCCCTGTGAGTGAGTCTGCCTCTGGGGTGATCCTTACTAAGCACCGCTGCAGGTGACTTGCACCCATGGGGATGACACCTCTGTGAGTGAGACAGCTTCTGGGTTGATCCTTATAGAGCACCGCTGCATGTGACATGCACCCGTGGGGATGACACCCATGTGGGTGAGACAGCTTCTGGGTTAATCCTTATAGAGCACCGCTGCATGTGACATGCACCCGTGGGGATGACTCCCCTGTGAGTGAGTCAGCCTCTGGGGTGATCCTTACTGAGCACCGCTGCAGGTGACATGCACCCATGGGGATGACACCCTTGTGGGTGAGTCAGCCTCTGGGGTGATCCTTACTGAGCATCGCTGCAGGTGACATTCTTCCGTGTGGATGACACCCCTGTGGGTGAGTCAGCCTCTGGGGTGATCCTTACTGAGCAACGCTGCAGGTGACAAGCACCCATGAGGATGACACCCCTGTGACTGAGTCAGCCTCTGCTGTAATCCTTACTGAGCACTGCTGCAGGTGACATGCGCCCATGGAGATGACACCCCTGTGGGTGAGTCAGCCTCTGGTGTCATCCTTACTGAGCACCGCTGCAGGTGACATGCACCCATGGGGATGACACCTCTGTGAGTGAGTCAGCCTCTGGGTGATCCTTACTGAGCACCGCTGCAGGTAACATGCACCCGTGGGGATGACTCCCCTGTGAGTGAGTCAGCCTCTGGGGTGATCCTTACTGAGCACCACTGCAGGTGACATGCACCCATGGGGATCACAGCCCTGTCAGTGAGTTAGCCTCTGGGGTGATCCTTGCTGAGCACCGCTGCAGGTGACATGCACCCATGGGGATGACACCCCTGTGAGTGAGTCTGCCTCTGGGGTGATCCTTACTGAGCACCGCTGCAGATGACTTGCACCCATGGGGATGACACCTCTGTGAGTGAGACAGCTTCTGGGTTGATCCTTATAGAGCACTGCTGCATGTGACATGCACCCGTGGGGATGACACCCATGTGGGTGAGACAGCTTCTGGATTAATCCTTATAGAGCACCGCTGCATGTGACATGCACCCGTGGGGATGACTCCCCTGTGAGTGAGTCAGCCTCTGGGGTGATCCTTACTGAGCACCGCTGCAGGTGACATGCACCCATGGGGATGACACCCTTGTGGGTGAGTCAGCCTCTGGGGTGATCCTTACTGAGCATCGCTGCAGGTGACATTCTTCCGTGTGGATGACACCCCTGTGGGTGAATCAGCCTCTGGCGTGATCCTTTCTGAGTACCGCTGCAGGTGACATGCACTCGTGGGGATGACACCCCTGTGGGTGAGTCTGCCTCTGTGGTGATCCATACTGAGCACCGCTGCAGCTGACATGAACCCGTGGGGATGACACCTCTGTGGGTGAGTCAGCCTCTGGGGTCTCTGGGGTGATCCTTACTGAGCACGACTGCAGGTGACATGCACCCATGGGGATGACACCCTTGTGGGTGAGTTAGTTTCTGGGGTGATCCTTACTGAGCATCGCTGCAGGTGACATTCACCCAGTCGATGAAACCCATGTGAGTGAGTCAGCCTCTGGAGTGATCCTTACTAAGCACCGCTGCAAGTGACATGCACCCATGGGCATGACACCTCTGTGGGTGAGTCAGCCTCTGGGGTGATCCTTACTGAGCACCGCTGCAGGCGACAAGCACCTGTGGGAATGACACCCCTGTGGGTGAGTCAGCCTCTTCTTTGATCCTTACTGAGCATCGCTGCAGGTGACATGCACCCATGTGGATGACAACTCTGTGAGTGAGTCAGCCTCTGGGGTGATCCTTTCTGAGCACCGCTGCAGATGACAAGCACCTATGGGGTTGACACCCCTGTGGGTGTGTCAGCCTCTGGGGTGATCCTTACTGAGCACCATTGCAGGTGACATGCACCCATGGGGATGACACCCCTGTGGGTGAGTTAGTTTCTGGGGTGATTCTTACTGAGCACTGCTGCTGGTGACATGCACCCATGGGGATGACACCCCTGTGGGTGAGTTAGTTTCTGGGGTGATCCTTACTGAGCACCGCTGCAGGTGACATGCAACCGTGGGAATGACACCTCTGTGGGTGAGTCAGCCTCTGGGGTGATCCTTACTGAGCACTGCGGAAGGTGACAAGAACCTGTGGGTATGACACCCCTGTGAGTGAGTCAGCCTATGGGGTGATCCTTACTGAGCAGCGCTGCAGGTGACATGCATCCATGGGGATGACACCCTTGTGAGTGCGTCAGCCTCTGGGGTGATCCTTACTGAGCACCGCTGCAGGTGACATGCACCCATGAGGATGACACCTCTGTGAGTGAGTCAGCCTCTGGGGTGATCCTTACTGAGCACTGCTGCAGGTGGCATACACCCATGAAGATGGCACCCCTGTGAGAAAGTTTGCCTCTGGGGTGATCCTTACTGAGCACCACTGCAGGTGACATGCACCCATGGGGATGACACCTCTGTGAGTGAGTCAGCGTCTGGGGTGATCCTTACTGAGCAGCGCTGCAGGTGACATTTATCCGTGGGGATGACACCTCTGTGGGTGAGTTAGCCTCTGGGGTGATCCTTACTGAGCATCGCTGCCGGTGACATGCACCCATGGGGATGACATCTCTGTGAGTGAGTCAGCCTCTGGGGTGATCCTTACTGAGCACTGCTGCAGGTGACATGCACCCTTGGGGAAGACACCCCTGTGGGTGAGTCTGCCTCTGGGGTGATCCTTACTGAGAACCGCTGCAGGTGACATGCACCCATGGGGATCACACCCCTGTGAGTGAGTCAGCCTCTGGGGTGATCCTTACTGAGCATCGCTGCAGGTGACATGCACCCATGGGGATGACACCTCTGTGGGTGAGACAGCCTCTGGGGTGATCTTTACTGAGCACCGCTGCAGGAGACTTGCACCCATGGGGATCACACCCCTGTGAGTGAGTCAGCCTCTGGATTGATCCTTGCTGAGCACCGCTGCAGGTGACATGCACCCATGGGGATGACAACTCTGTGGGTGAGTCAGCCTCTGGGGTGATCCTTACTGAGCATCGCTACAGGTGACATGCACCCATGAGGATGACACCCCTGTAAGTAAGTCAGCCTCTGGGGTGATCCTTCCTGAGCGCCGCTGCAGGTGACATGCACCTATGGGGATGACACCTCTCTGAGTGTGTCAGACTCTGGGGTGATCCTTACTGAGCACCGCTGCAGGTGACATGCACCCATGGGGATGACACCCCTGTGAGTGAGTCAGCCTCTGGGGTGATCCTTACTGAGCACCGCTGCAGGTGACATGCACCCTTGGGGATGACACCTCTCTGAGTGAGTCTGCCTCTGGGGTGATCCTTACTGAGCACCTCCGCAGGTGACATACAACCGTGGGGATGACAACCATATGGGTGAGTCAGCCTCTGGGGTGATCCTTACTGAGCACCGCTGCAGGTGACAAGCGCCCATGGGGATGACACCTCTGTGAGTGAGTTAGCCTCTGGGGTGATCCTTACTGAGCACCGCTGCAGGTGACAGGCGCCCATGGGGATGACACCTCTGTGAGTGAGTTAGCCTCTGGGGTGATCCTTACTGAGCACCGCTGCAGGTGACAGGCGCCCATGGGGATGACACCTCTGTGAGTGAGTTAGCCTCTGGGGTGATCCTTACTGAGCACCGCTGCAGATGACAGGCACCCATGGGGATGACACCCCTGTGAGTGAGTTAGCCTCTGGGGTGATCCTTACTGAGCACCGCTGCAGGTGACAGGCGCCCATGGGCATGACACCCCTGTGAGTGAGTCAGCCTCTCGGGTGATCCTTACTGAGCACTGCTGCAGGTGACATACACCCATGAGGATGACACCCCTGTGGGTGAGTCAGCCTCTGGAGTGATCCTTACTGAGCACCATTGCAGGTGACATGCAAGCGTGGGAATGACACCTCTGTGGGTGAGTCAGCCTCTGGGGTGATCCTTACTGAGCACCACTGCAGATGACATGCTTGGATGGGAATGACACCCCTGTGGGTGAGTCAGCCTCTGTGGTGATCCATACTGAGCACCGCTGCAGCTGAAATGAACCCGTGGGGATGACACCCCTGTGGTTGAGTCAGCCTCTGTGGTGATCCATACTGAGCACCGCTGCAGCTGACATGAACCCGTGGGGATGACACCCCTGTGGGTGAGTCAGCCTCTGTGGTGATCCATACTGAGCACCGCTGCAGCTGACATGCACCCATGGGGATGACACCCCTGTGAGTGAGTCAGCCTCTGGGGTGATCCTTACTCAGCACCGCTGCAGGTGACATGCACCCATGGGGATGACACCTCTGTGGGTGAGTCAGCCTCTGGGGTGATCCTTACTCAGCACCGCTGCAGGCGACAAGCACCTGTGGGAATGACACCCCTGTGAGTGAGTCAGCCTCTTCTGTGATCCTTACTGAGCACCGGTGCAGGTGACATGCACCCATGGGGATGACACCTCTGTGGGTGAGTCAGCCTCTGGGGTGATCCTTACTGAGCACCGCTGCAGTTGATATGCAACCGTGGGAATGAAACCTCTGTGGGTGAGTCAGCCTCTGGGGTGATCCTTACTGAGCGCCGCTGCAGGTGACATGCACCCATGGGGATGACACCTCTGTGGGAGAGTCAGCCTCTGGGGTGATCCTTACTGAGCACCACTGCAGGTGACATGCAAGCGTGGGAATGACACCTCTGTGGGTGAGTCAGCCTCTGGGGTGATCCTTACTGAGCACCACTGCAGGTGACATGCATGCGTGGGGATGACACCTCTGTGAGTGAGTCAGCCTCTGAGGTGATCCTTACTGAGCACTGCTGCAGGTGACATGCACCTATGGGGATGACACCCTTGTGAGTGAGTCAGCCTCTGGGGTGATCATTACTGAGCACCGCTGCAGGTGACATGCAACCGTGGGAATGACACCCCTGTGAGTGAGTCAGCCTCTGGGGTGATCCTTACTGAGCAAAGCTGCAGGTGACATGCACCCATGGAGATGACACCCCTGTGGGTGAGTCAGCCTCTGGTGTGATCCTTACTGAGCACCGCTGCAGGTGACATGCACACATGGGGATGACTCCCCTGTGAGTGAGTCAGCCTCTGGGGTGATCCTTACTGAGCACCACTGCATGTGACATGCACCCGTGGGGATGACTCCCCTGTGAGTGAGTCAGCCTCTGGGGTGATCCTTACTGAGCACCGCTGCAGGTGACATGCACCCATGGGGATCACAGCCCTGTCAGTGAGTCAGCCTCTGGGGTGATCCTTGTTGAGCACCGCTGCAGGTGACATGCACCCATGTGGATGACACCCCTGTGAGTGAGTCAGCCTCTGGGGTGATCCTTGCTGAACACCGCTGCAGGTGACATGCACCCATGTGGATGACACCCCTGTGAGTGAGTCCGCCTCTGGGGTGATCCTTACTGAGCACCGCTGCAGGTGACATGCACCCATGGGGATGACACCCCTGTGGGTGAGACAGCTTCTGGGTTGATCCTTATAGAGCACCTCTGCAGGTGACATGCACCCATGGGGATGACACCCTTGTGGGTGAGTTAGTTTCTGGGGTGATCCTTACTAAGCACCGCTGCAGGTGACATGCACCCATGGGGATGACACCTCTGTGGGTGAGTCAGCCTCTGGGGTGATCCTTACTCAGCACCGCTGCAGGCGACAAGCACTTGTGGGAATGACACCCCTGTGGGTGAGTCAGCCTCTTCTGTGATCCTTACTGAGCACCATTGCAGGTGACAAGCACCCATGGGGATGACAACTCTGTGAGTGAGTTAGTTTCTCGGGTGATCCTTACTGAGCACCGCTGCAGCTGACATGCACCCATGGGGATGACACCTCTGTGGGTGAGTCAGCCTCTGGGGTGATCCTTACTGAGCACCGCTGCAGTTGATATGCAACCGTGGGAATGAAACCTCAGTGGGTGAGTCAGCCTCTGGGGTGATCCTTACTGAGCGCCGCTGCAGGTGACATGCACCCATGGGGATGACACCTCTGTGGGTGAGTCAGCCTCTGGGGTGATCCTTACTGAGCACAGCTGCAGGTGACATGCACCCATGGGGATGACACCCTTGTGAGTGAGTCAGCCTCTGGGGTGATCCTTACTGAGCACCGCTGCAGGTGACATGCAACCGTGGGAATGACACCCCTGTGAGTGAGTCAGCCTCTGGGGTGATCCTTACTGAGCAAAGCTGCAGGTGACATGCACCCATGGGGATGACACCTCTGTGAGTGAGTCAGCCTCTGGGGTGATCCTTACTGAGCACCGCTGCAGGTGACATGCACCCATGGGGATGACACCCCTGTGGGTGAGACAGCTTCTGGGTTGATCCTTATAGAGCACCTCTGCAGGTGACATGCACCCATGGGGATGACACCCCTGTGGGTGAGTTAGTTTCTGGGGTGATCCTTACTGAGCATCGCTGCAGGTGACAAGCACCCAGTCGATGAAACCCATGTGAGTGAGTCAACCTCTGAAGTGATCCTTACTTAGCACCGCTGCAGGTGACATGCACCCATGGGGATGACACCTCTGTGGATGAGTCAGCCTCTGGGGTGATCCTTACTCAGCACCGCTGCAGGCGACAAGCACTTGTGGGAATGACACCCCTGTGGGTGAGTCAGCCTCTTCTGTGATCCTTACTGAGCACCATTGCAGGTGACAAGCACCCATGGGGATGACAACTCTGTGAGTGAGTTATTTTCTGGTGTGATCCTTACTGAGCACCGCTGCAGGTGACATGCACCCATGGGGATGACACCTCTGTGGGTGAGTCAGCCTCTGGGGTGATCCTTACTGAGCACCGCTGCAGTTGAAATGCAACCGTGGGAATGAAACCTCAGTGGGTGAGTCAGCCTCTGGGGTGATCCTTACTGAGCGCCGCTGCAGGTGACATGCACCCATGGGGATGACACCTCTGTGGGTGAGTCAGCCTCTGGGGTGATCCTTACTGAGCACCACTGCAGGTGACATGCAAGCGTGGGAATGACACCTCTGTGGGTGAGTCAGCCTCTGAGGTGATCCTTACTGAGCACTGCTGCAGGTGACATGCACCCATGGGGATGACACCCTTGTGAGTGAGTCAGCCTCTGGGGTGATCATTACTGAGCACCGCTGCAGGTGACATGCACCCATGTGGATGACACCAGTGTGAGTGAGTCAGCCTCTGGGGTGATCCTTATAGAGCACCGCTGCATGTGACATGCACCCGTGGGGATGACACCCATGTGGGTGAGACAGCTTCTGGGTTAATCCTTATAGAGCACCGCTGCATGTGACATGCACCCGTGCGGATGACACCCATGTGGGTGAGTCAGCCTCTGCGGTGAGCCTTACTGAGCACCGCTGCAGGTGACATGCACCCATTGGGATGACACCTCTGTGAGTGAGTCAGCCTCTGGGTGATCCTTACTGAGCACCGCTGCAGGTGACATGCACCCGTGGGGATGACTCCCCTGTGAGTGAGGCAGCCTCTGGGGTGATCCTTACTGAGCACCGCTGCAGGTGACATGCACCCGTGGGGATGACAGCCCTGTGGGTGAGACAGCTTCTGGGTTGATCCTTGTAGAGCACCGCTGTATGTGACATGCACCCGTGGGGATGACACCCCTGTGACTGAGTCAGCCTCTGGTGTAATCCTTGCTGAGCACTGCTGCAGGTGACATGCGCCCATGGAGATGCCACCGCTGTGGGTGAGTCAGCCTCTGGGGTGATTCTTACTGAGCAACGCTGCAGGTGACATGCACCCATGAGGATGACACCCCTGTGACTGAGTCAGCCTCTGGTGTAATCCTTACTGAGCACTGCTGCAGGTGACATGCACCCATGGGGATGACACCCCTGTGAGTTAGTCAGCCTCTGGGGTGATCCTTACTGAGCACCGCTGCAGATGATATGCACCCATGGGGATGAAACCGCTGAGGGTGAGTCAGTCTCTGGGGTGATCTTTACTGAGCACCGCTGCAGGTGACATGCACCAATGAGGATGACACCCCTGTGAGTGAGTCAGCCTCTGGGGTGATCCTTACTGAGCACCGCTGCAGGTGACATGCACCCATGGGGATGACACCCCTGTGAGTGAGTCTGCCTCTGTGGTGATCCATACTGAGCACCGCTGCAGCTGACATGAACCCATGGGGATGACACCTCTGTGGGTGAGTCAGCCTCTGGGGTCTCTGGGGTGATCCTTACTGAGCACGACTGCAGGTGACATGCACCCATGGGGATGACACCCTGTGGGTGAGTTAGTTTCTGGGGTGATCCTTACTGAGCATCGCTGCAGGTGACATGCACCCAGTCGATGAAACCCATGTGAGTGAGTCAGCCTCTGGAGTGATCCTTACTAAGCACCGCTGCAGGTGACATGCACCCATGGGGATGACACCTCTGTGGGTGAGTCAGCCTCTTCTGTGATTCTTACTGAGCATCGCTGCAGGTGACATGCACCCATGTGGATGACAACTCTGTGAGTGAGTCAGCCTCTGGGGTGATCCTTTCTGAGCACCGCTGCAGATGACAAGCACCCATGGGGATGACACCCCTGTTTGTGTGTCAGCCTCTGGGGTGATCCTTACTGAGCACCATTGCAGGTGACATGCACCCATGGGGATGACACCCCTGTGGGTGAGTTAGTTTCTGGGGTGATCCTTACTGAGCACCGCTGCAGGTGACATGCAACCGTGGGAATGACACCTCTGTGGGTGAGTCAGCCTCTGGGGTGATCCTTACTGAGCACCGCTGCAGGTGACATGCACCCATGGGGATGACACCCCTGTGGGTGAGTTAGTTTCTGGGGTGATTCTTACTGAGCACTGCTGCAGGTGACATGCACCCATGGGGATGACACCCCTGTGGGTGTGTCAGCCTCTGGGGTGATCCTTACTGAGCACCATTGCAGGTGACATGCACCCATTGGGATTACAACCCTGTGGGTGAGTTTGTTTCTGGGGTGATCCTTACTGAGCACCGCTGCAGGTGACATGCAACCGTGGGAATGACACCTCTGTGGGTGAGTCAGCCTCTGGGGTGATCCTTACTGAGCACCGCTGCAGGTGACATGCACCCATGGGGATGACACCCCTGTGGGTGAGATAGCTTCTTGGGTGATCCTTACTGAGCACAGCTGCAGGTGACATGCAACCGTGGGAATGACACCCCTGTGGGTGAGTCAGCCTCTGGGGTGATCCTTACTGAGCACCGCTGCAGGTGACATGCACCCGTGGGGATGACACCCCTGTGGGTGAGTCAGCCTCTGGGGTGATCCTTACTGAGCACTGCTGCAGGTGACATGCACCCATGGGGATGACACCCCTGTGGGTGAGATAGCTTCTTGGGTGATCCTTACTGAGCACAGCTGCAGGTAACATGCAACCGTGGGAATGACACCCCTGTGGGTGAGTCAGCCTCTGGGGTGATCCTTACTGAGCACCGCTGCAGGTGACATGCACCCGTGGGGATGACACCCCTGTGGGTGAGTCAGCCTCTGGGGTGATCCTTACTGAGCACCGCTGCAGGTGACATGCACCCATGGGGATGACACCCCTGTGGGTGAGATAGCTTCTTGGGTGATCCTTACTGAGCACAGCTGCAGGTGACATGCAACCGTGGGAATGACACCCCTGTGGGTGAGTCAGCCTCTGGGGTGATCCTTACTGAGCACCGCTGCAGGTGACATGCACCCGTGGGAATGACACCCCTGTGGGTGAGTCAGCCTCTGGGGTGATCCTTACTGAGCACCGCTGCAGGTGACATGCACCCGTGGGGATGACACCCCTGTGAGTGAGTCAGCCTCTGGAGTGATCCTTTCTGAGCACCACTGCAGGTGACAAGCACCTGTGGGAATGACACCCCTGTGAGTGAGTCAGCCTCTGGGGTGATGCTTACTGAGTACCGCTGCAGGAGACATGACACCCCTATGGGTAAGTCAGCCTTGGGGTGATCCTTACTGTGCACCGCTGCAGGTGACATGCATCCATGGGGATGACAATCCTGTGCGTGAGTCAGCCTCTGGGGTGATCCTTACTGAGCATCGCTGCAGGTGACATGCACCCATGGGAATGACACCCCTGCGAGTTAGTCAGACTCAGGGGTGATTCTTACAGAGCATCGCTGCAGGAGACATGCACCCATTGGGATCACACCCCTGTGGGTGAGTCAGCCTCTTGGGTGATCCTTGCTAAGCACAGCTGCAGGTGACATGCAATCGTAGGGATGACACCCCTGTGAGTGAGTCAGCCTCTGGGGTGATCCTTATAGAGCACCGCTGCATGTGACATGCACCCGTGGGGATGACACCCATGTGAGTGAGACAGCTTCTGGGTTAATCCTTATAGAGCACCGCTGCATGTGACATGCACCCGTGGGGATGACACCCATGTGGGTGAGTCAGCCTCTGGGGTGAGCCTTACTGAGCACCGCTGCAGGTGACATGCACCCATGGGGATGACACCTCTGTGAGTGAGTCAGCCTCTGGGTGATCCTTACTGAGCACCGCTGCAGGTGACATGCACCCGTGGGGATGACTCCCCTGTGAGTGAGGCAGCCTCTGGGGTGATCCTTACTGAGCACCGCTGCAGGTGACATGCACCCGTGGGGATGACAGCCCTGTGGGTGAGACAGCTTCTGGGTTGATCCTTGTAGAGCACCGCTGCATGTGACATGCACCCGTGGGGATGACACCCCTGTGACTGAGTCAGCCTCTGGTGTAATCCTTGCTGAGCACTGCTGCAGGTGACATGCGCCCATGGAGATGCCACCGCTGTGGGTGAGTCAGCCTCTGGGGTGATCCTTACTGAGCAACGCTGCAGGTGACATGCACCCATGAGGATGACACCCCTGTGACTGAGTCAGCCTCTGGTGTAATCCTTACTGAGCACTGCTGCAGGTGACATGCGCCCATGGAGATGACACCTCTGTGAGTGAGTCAGCCTCCGGGGTGATCCTTACTGAGCACCGCTGCAGGTGACATGCACACATGGGGATGACACCCCTGTGAGTTATTCAGCCTCTGGGGTGATCCTTACTGAGCACCGCTGCAGATGATATGCACCCATGGGGATGAAACCCCTGAGGGTGAGTCAGTCTCTGGAGTGATCTTTACTGAGCACCGCTGCAGGTGACATGCACCAATGAGGATGACACCCCTGTGAGTGAGTCAGCCTCTGGGGTGATCCTTACTGAGCACCGCTGCAGGTGACATGCACCCATGGGGATGACACCCCTGTGAGTGAGTCTGCCTCTGTGGTGATCCATACTGAGCACCGCTGCAGCTGACATGAACCCATGGGGATGACACCTCTGTGGGTGAGTCAGCCTCTGGGGTCTCTGGGGTGATCCTTACTGAGCACGACTGCAGGTGACATGCACCCATGGGGATGACACCCTTGTGGGTGAGTTAGTTTCTGGGGTGATCCTTACTGAGCATCGCTGCAGGTGACATGCACCCAGTCGATGAAACCCATGTGAGTGAGTCAGCCTCTGGAGTGATCCTTACTAAGCACCGCTGCAGGTGACATGCACCCATGGGGATGACACCTCTGTGGGTGAGTCAGCCTCTTCTGTGATTCTTACTGAGCATCGCTGCAGGTGACATGCACCCATGTGGATGACAACTCTGTCAGTGAGTCAGCCTCTGGGGTGATCCTTTCTGAGCACCGCTGCAGATGACAAGCACCCATGGGGATGACACCCCTGTTTGTGTGTCAGCATCTGGGGTGATCCTTACTGAGCACCATTGCAGGTGACATGCACCCATGGGGATGACACCCCTGTGGGTGAGTTAGTTTCTGGGGTGATCCTTACTGAGCACCGCTGCAGGTGACATTCAACCGTGGGAATGACACCTCTGTGGGTGAGTCAGCCTCTGGGGTGATCCTTACTGAGCACCGCTGCAGGTGACATGCACCCATGGGGATGACACCCCTGTGGGTGAGTTAGTTTCTGGGGTGATTCTTACTGAGCACTGCTGCAGGTGACATGCACCCATGGGGATGACACCCCTGTGGGTGAGTCAGCCTCTGGGGTGATCCTTACTGAGCATCGCTGCAGGTGACATGCACCCATGGGGATGACACCCCTGTGGGTGAGATAGCTTCTTGGGTGATCCTTACTGAGCACAGCTGCAGGTGACATGCAACCGTGGGAATGACACCCCTGTGGGTGAGTCAGCCTCTGGGGTGATTCTTACTGAGCACCGCTGCAGGTGACATGCACCCGTGGGGATGACACCCCTGTGAGTGAGTCAGCCTCTGGAGTGATCCTTTCTGAGCACCACTGCAGGTGACAAGCACCTGTGGGAATGACACCCCTGTGAGTGAGTCAGCCTCTGGGGTGATGCTTACTGAGTACCGCTGCAGGAGACATGACACCCCTATGGGTAAGTCAGCCTTGGGGTGATCCTTACTGTGCACCGCTGCAGGTGACATGCATCCATGGGGATGACAACCCTGTGCGTGAGTCAGCCTCTGGGGTGATCCTTACTGAGCATCGCTGCAGGTGACATGCACCCATGGGAATGACACCCCTGCGAGTTAGTCAGACTCAGGGGTGATCCTTACAGAGCATCGCTGCAGGAGACATGCACCCATTGGGATCACACCCCTGTGGGTGAGTCAGCCTCTTGGGTGATCCTTGCTAAGCACAGCTGCAGGTGACATGCAATCGTAGGGATGACACCCCTGTGAGTGAGTCAGCCTCTGGGGTGATCCTTACTGAGCATCGCTGCAGGTGACTTGCACCCATGTGGATGACACCTCTGTGAGTGAGTTAGCTTCTTGGGTGATACTTACTGAGCACCGCTGCAGCTGACATGCACCCATGGGGATGACACCACTGTGAGTGAGTCAGCCTCTGAGGTGATCCTTACTGAGCACCGCTGCAGGTGACATGCACCCATGGGGATGACACCCCTGTGAGTGAGTCAGCTTCTTGGGTGATCCTTACTGAGCATCGCTGCAGGTGACATGCAACCGTAGGAATGACACCTCTGTGGGTGAGTCAGGCTCTGGGGTGATCCTTACTGAGCACCGCTGCAGGTGACATGTACCCGTGGGGATGACACCCCTGTGAGTGAGTCAGCCTCTGGTGTGATCCTTACTGAGCACCGCTGTAGATAAAAGCACCCATGGGGATGACACCCCTGTGGGTGAGTTAGTTTCTGGGGTGATCATTACTAAGCACCGCTGCAGGTGACAAGCACCCATGGGGATATGACACCCCTGTGAGTGAGTCAGCCTCTAGGGTGATCCTTACTGAGCACCGTTGCAGGTGACATGCACCCATGGGGATGACACCCCTGTGGGTGAGTTAGTTTCTGGGGTGATCCTTACTGAGCACAGCTGCAGGTGACATGCACCCGTGGGAATGACTCCTCTGTGGGTGAGTCAGCCTCTGGTGTGATCCTTACTGAGCACCGCTGCAGGTGACATGCACCCATGGGGATGACACCACTGTGAGTGAGTCAGCCTCTGAGGTGATCCTTACTGAGCACCGCTGCAGGTGACATGCACCCATGGGGATGACACCCCTGTGAGTGAGTCAGCTTCTGGGGTGATCCTTAATGAGCATCACTGCAGGTGACATGCACACATGGAGATGACAAATCTGTGAGTGAGTCAGCTTCTGGGGTGAACCTTAATGAGCATCACTGCAGGTGACATGCACACATGGAGATGACACCTCTGTGTGTGAGTCAGCCTCTGGGGTGAACCTTACTGAGCACCGCTGCAGGCGACAAGCACCTGTGGGAATGACACCCCTGTGGGTGAGTCAGCCTCTTCTGTGATCCTTACTGAGCATCGCTGCAGGTGACATGCACCCATGGGGATGACACCCCTGTGGGTGAGTTAGTTTCTGGGGTGATTCTTACTGAGCACTGCTGCAGGTGACATGCACCCATGGGGATGACACCCCTGTGGGTGTGTCAGCCTCTGGGGTGATCCTTACTGAGCACCATTGCAGGTGACATGCACCCATGGGGATGACACCCCTGTGGGTGAGTTAGTTTCTGGGGTGATCCTTACTGAGCACCGCTGCAGGTGACATGCAACCGTGGGAATGACACCTCTGTGGGTGAGTCAGCCTCTGGGGTGATCCTTACTGAGCACCGCTGCAGGTGACATGCACCCATGGGGATGACACCCCTGTGGGTGAGATAGCTTCTTGGGTGATCCTTACTGAGCACAGCTGCAGGTGACATGCAACCGTGGGAATCACACCCCTGTGGGTGAGTCAGCCTCTGGGGTGATCCTTACTGAGCACCGCTGCAGGTGACATGCACCCGTGGGGATGACACCCCTGTGGGTGAGTCAGCCTCTGGGGCGATTCTTACTGAGCACCGCTTCAGGTGACATGCACCCATGGGGATGACACCTCTGTGAGTAAGTCAGCCTCTGAGGTGATCCTTACTGAGCACAGCTGCAGGTGACATGCAATCGTAGGGATGACACCCCTGTGAGTGAGACAGCCTCTGTGGTGATCCTTACTAAGCATCGCTGCAGGTGACATGCACCCATGGGGATGACACCCCTGTCAGTGAGTCAGCTTCTTGGGTGTTCCTTACTGAGCACAGCTGCAGGTGACATGCAACCGTGGGAATGACACCTCTGTGGGTGAGTCAGCCTCTGGGGTGATCCTTACTGAGTACCGCTGCAGGTGACATGCACCCATGGGGATGACACCACTGTGCGTGAGTCAGCCTCTGAGGTGATCCTTACTGAGCACCACTGCAGGTGACATGCACCCATGGAGATGACACCTCTGTGGGTGAGTCAGCCTCTGGGGTGATCCTTACTGAGCACCACTGCAGGTGACATGCACCCATGGAGATGACACCTCTGCGGGTGAGTCAGCCTCTGGGGTGATCCTTACTGAGCACCACTGCAGGTGACATGCACCCATGGAGATGACACCTCTGTGGGTGAGTCAGCCTCTGGGGTGATCCTTACTGAGCACCACTGCAGGTGACATGCACCCATGGAGATGACACCTCTGTGGGTGAGTCAGCCTCTGGGTTGATCCTTACTGAGCACCACTGCAGGTGACATGCAAACGTGGGAATGACACCCCTGTGGGTGAGTCAGCCTCTGGGGTGATCCTTACTGAGCAACGCTTCAGGTGACATGCAACCGTGGGGATGACACCTCTGTGGGTGAGTCAGCCTCTGGGGTGATCCTTACTGAGCATCGCTGAAGGTGACATGCACCCATGCGGATGACACCTCTGTGGGTGAGTCAGCCTCTGGGGTGATCCTTACTGAGCAACGCTGCAAGTGACATGCACCCATGTGGATTACACACCTGTGAGTGAGTCAGCCTCTGGTGTAATCCTTACTGAGCACCGCTGCAGGTGACATGCACCCATGGGGATGACACCCCTGTGAGTGAGTCAGCCTCTGGGGTGATCCTTACTGAGCACCATTGCAGGTGACATGCACCCATGGGGATGACACCCCTGTGGGTGAGTTAGTTTCTGGGGTGATCCTTACTGAGCACCGCTGCAGGTGACATGCAACCGTGGGAATGACACCTCTGTGGGTGAGTCAGCCTCTGGGGTGATCCTTACTGAGCACCGCTGCAGGTGACATGCACCCATGGGGATGACACCCCTGTGGGTGAGATAGCTTCTTGGGTGATCCTTACTGAGCACAGCTGCAGGTGACATGCAACGGTGGGAATGACACCCCTGTGGGTGAGTCAGCCTCTGGGGTGATCCTTACTGAGCAACGCTGCAGGTGACATGCACCCGTGGGGATGACACCCCTGTGGGTGAGTCAGCCTCTGGGGTGATTCTTACTGAGCACCGCTTCAGGTGACATGCACCCATGAGGATGACACCTCTGTGAGTGAGTCAGCCTCTGGGGTGATCCTTACTGAGCACAGCTGCAGGTGACATGCAATTGTAGGGATGACACCCCTGTGAGTGAGACAGCCTCTGTGGTGATCCTTACTAAGCATCGCTGCAGGTGACATGCACCCATGGGGATGACACCCCTGTGAGTGAATCAGCTTCTTGGTTGTTCCTTACTGAGCACAGCTGCAGGTGACATGCAACAGTGGGAATGACACCTCTGTGGGTGAGTCAGCCTCTGTGGTGATCCTTACTGAGTACCGCTGCAGGTGACATGCACAGATGGGGATGACACCACTGTGCGTGAGTCAGCCTCTGAGGTGATCCTTACTGAGCACCACTGCAGGTGACATGCACCCATGGAGATGACACCTCTGTGGGTGAGTCAGCCTCTGGGGTGATCCTTACTGAGCACCACTGCATGTGACATGCACCCATGGAGATGACACCTCTGTGGGTGAGTCAGCCTCTGGGGTGATCCTTACTGAGCACCACTGCAGGTGACATGCACCCATGGAGATGACACCTCTGTGGGTGAGTCAGCCTCTGGGGTGATCCTTACTGAGCACCACTGCAGGTGACATGCACCCATGGAGATGACACCTCTGTGGGTGAGTCAGCCTCTGGGGTGATCCTTACTGAGCACCACTGCAGGTGACATGCAAGCGTGGGAATGACACCCCTGTGAGTGAGTCAGCCTCTGGGGTGATCCTTACTGAGCAACGCTTCAGGTGACATGCAACCGTGGGGATGACACCTCTGTGGGTGAGTCAGCCTCTGGGGTGATCCTTACTGAGCATCGCTGAAGGTGACATGCACCCATGCGGATGACACCTCTGTGGGTGAGTCAGCCTCTGGGGTGATCCTTACTGAGCAACGCTGCAAGTGACATGCACCCATGTGGATTACACACCTGTGAGTGAGTCAGCCTCTGGTGTAATCCTTACTGAGCACCGCTGCAGGTGACATGCACCCATGGGGATGACACCCCTGTGAGTGAGTCAGCCTCTGGGGTGATCCTTACTGAGCACCGCTGCAGATGATATGCACCCATGGGGATGAAACCCCTGAGGGTGAGTCAGTCTCTGGGATGATCTTTACTTAGCACCCCTGTAGGTGACATTCACCAATGAGGATGACACCCCTGTGAGTGAGTCAGCCTATGGGGTGATTCTTACTGAGCACCGCTGCAGGTGACATACACTCGTGGGGATGACACCCCTGTGGGTGAGTCAGCCTCTGGGGTGATCCTTTCTGAGTACCGCTGCAGGTGACATGCACCCATGAGGATGACACCCCTGTGAGTGAGTCAGCCTCTGTGATGATCCATACTGAGCACTGCTACAGCTGACATGAACCCGTGGGGATGACACCTCTGTGGGTGAGTCAGCCTCTGGGGTCTCTGGGGTGATCCTTACTGAGCACGACTGCAGGTGACATGCACCCATGGGGATGACACCCTTGTGGGTGAGTTAGTTTCTTGGGTGATCCTTACTGAGCATCGCTGCAGGTGACATGCACCCAGTCGATGAAACCCATGTGAGTGAGTCAGCCTCTGGAGTGATCCTTGCTAAGCACCGCTGCAGGTGACATGCGCCCATGGGGATGACACCTCTGTGGGTGAGTCAGCCTCTGGGGTGATCCTTACTGAGCACCACTGCAGGCGACAAGCACCTGTGGGAATGACACCCCTGTGGGTGTGTCAGCCTCTGGGGTGATCCTTACTGAGCACCATTGCAGGTGACATGCACCCATGGGGATGACAACTCTGTAAGTGAGTCAGCCTCTGGGGTGATCCTTTCTGAGCACCGCTGCAGATGACAAGCACCCATGGGGATGACACCCCTGTGGGTGTGTCAGCCTCTGGGGTGATCCTTACTGAGCACCATTGCAGGTGACATGCACCCATGGGGATGACACACCTGTGGGTGAGTTAGTTTCTGGGGTGATCCTTACTGAGCACCGCTGCAGGTGACATGCACCCATGGGGATTACACCCCTGTGGGTGAGATAGCTTCTTGGGTGATCCTTACTGAGCACCGCTGCAGGTGACATGCACCCATGGGGATGACACCCCTGTGAGTGAGTCAGCCTCTGGGGTGATCCTTACTGAGCACCGCTGCAGGTGACATGCACCCATGGGGATAATACCTCTGTGGGTGAGTCAGCCTCTGGGGTGATTCTTACTGAGTACCGCTTCAGGTGACAAGTACCTGTGCGTATGACACCCCTGTGATTAAGTCAGCCTCTGGGGTGATCCTTACTGAGCACAGCTGCAGGTGACATGCACCCATGGGGATGACACCCCTGTGAGTGAGTCAACCTCTGGTGTGATCCTTACTGAGCACAGCTGCAGGTGACATGCAACCGTGGGAATGACACCTCTGTGGGTGAGTCAGCCTCTGGGGTGATCCTTACTGTGCACCGCTGCAAGTGACATGCACCTGTGGGAATGACACCTTTGTGGGTGAGTCAGCCTCTGGGGTGATCCTTACTGAGCACCGCTGCAGGTGACATGAACCCGTGGGCATGACACCCCTGTGAGTGAGTCAGCCTCTGGTGTAATCCTTACTGTGCACCGCTGCAGATGACAAGCACCCATGGGGATGACACCTCTGTGGTTGAGTTAGTTTCTGGGGTGATCCTTACTAAGCACCGCTGCAGGTGACAAGCACCCATGGGGATATGACACCCCTGTGAGTGAGTCAGCCTCTGGGGTGATCCTTACTGAGCACCGTTGCAGGTGACATGCACCCATGGGGATGACACCCCTGTGGGTGAGTTAGTTTCTGGGGTGATCCTTACTGAGCACAGCTGCAGGTGACATGCAATCGTAGGGATGACACCCCTGTGAGTGAGACAGCCTCTGTGGTGATCCTTACTAAGCATCGCTGCAGGTGACATGCACCCATGGGGATGACACCTTTGTGGGTGAGTCAGCCTCTGGGGTGATCCTTACTGAGTACCGCTGCAGGTGACATGCACCCATGGGGATGACACCACTGTGAGTGAGTCAGCCTCTGAGGTGACCCTTACTGAGCACCGCTGCAGGTGACATGCACCCATGAAGATGACACCCCTGTGAGTGAGTCAGCCTCTGAGGTGATCCTTACTGAGCACCTCTGCAGGTGACAAGCACCTGTGGGTATGAAACCCCTGTGAGTGAGTCTGCCTCTGAGGTGACCCTTACTGAGCACCGCTGCAGGTGACATGCACCCATGAAGATGACACCCCTGTGAGTGAGTCAGCCTCTGAGGTGATCCTTACTGAGCACCGCTGCAGGTGACATGCACCCGTGGGGATGACACCCCTGTGAGTGAGTTAGCCTCTGAGGTGAACCTTACTGAGCATCGCTGCAGGTGACATGCACCCATGGGGATGACACCCCTGTGGATGAGTCAGCCTCTGAGGTGATCCTTACTGAGCAGCGCTGCAGGTGACATACACCCATGGGGATGACACCCCTGTGGGTGAGTCATCCTCTGGGGTGATCCTTACTGAGCAACGCTGCAGGTGACATGCACCAGTGGGGATGATACTCCTGTGAGTGACTTAGCCTCTGGTGTAATCCTTACTGAGCACCGCTGCATGTGCCATGCACCAGTGGGGATGACACTCCTGTGAGTGAGTCAGCCTCTATGGTGATCCTTACTGTGCACCGCTGCAGGTGACATGCACCCATGGGGATGACAACCCTGTGGGTGAGTCAGCCTCTGGGGTAATCCTTACTGAGCATCGCTTCTGGTGACTTGCACCCATGGGGATGACACCTCTGTTGGTGAGTCAAGCCTCTGGGGTGATCCTTACTGAGCATCGCTGCCGGTGACATGCACCCATGGGGATGACATCTCTGTGAGTGAGTCAGCCTCTGGGGTGATCCTTACTAAGCACCGCTGCAGGTGACATGCATCCGTGGGGATGACACCTCTGTGAGTGAGTCAGCCTCTGGGGTGATCCTTACTGAGCAACGCTGCCGGTGACATGCACCCATGAGGATGACACCCCTGTGGGTGAGTCAGCCTCTGGGGTGATACTTACTGAGCACTGCTGCAGGTGACATGCACCGATGAAGATGGCACCCCTGTGAGAAAGTATGCCTCTGGGGTGATCCTTACTGAGCACCACTGTAGGTGACATGCACCCATGGGGATAACACCCCTGTAAGTGATTCAGCCTCTTGGGTGACCCTTACTGAGCACCGCTGCAGGTGACATGCACCCATGAGGATAACACCCCTGCGAGTGAGTCAGCCTCTGGGGTGATCCTTACTGAGAACCGCTGCAGGTGACATGCACCCATGGGGATGACACCTCTGTGGGTGAGACAGCCTCTGGATTGATCCTTACTGAGCATCGCTGCAGGTGACATGCACCCATGGGGATGACACCCCTGTGAGTGAGTCAGCCTCTGGGGTGATCCTTACTGAGCATCGCTGCAGGTGACATGCACCCATGGGGATGACACCTCTGTGGGTGAGACAGCCTCTGGATTGATCCTTGTTGAGCACCGCTGCAGGTGACATGCACCCATGGGGATGACAACTCTGTGGGTGAGTCAGCCTCTGGGGTGATAGTTACTGAGCACCGCTGCAGCTGACATGCACCCGTGGGGATGACCCCTCTGTGAGTGAGTCAGCCTCTGGGGTGATCCTTACTGAGCACCGCTGCAGGTGACATGCAACCATGAGGATGACACCCCTGTGAGTGAGTCAGCCTCTGGGGTGAACATTCCTGAGCGCCGCTGCAGGTGACATGCACCTATGGGGATGACACCTCTCTGAGTGTGTCAGACTCTGGGGTGAACCTTACTGAGCACTGCTGCAAGTGACATGCACCCTTGGGGATGACACCTCTCTGAGTGAGTCTGCCTCTGGGGTGATCCTTTCTGTGCACCGCTGCAGGTGACATGCACCTGTTGGGATGACACCCCTGTGGGTGAGTCAGCCTCTGGGGTGACCCTTACTGAGCAGCGCTGCAGGTGACATGCACCCGTGGGGATGACACCCCTGTGCGTGAGTCAGTCTCTAGGGTGATCCTTACTTAGCTCCGCTGCAGGTGACATGCACCCATGGGGATGACACCCCTGTAAGTGATTCAGCCTCTGGGGTGACCCTTACTGAGCAACGCTGCAGGTGACATGCACCCATGAGGATATCACCCCTGTGAGTGAGTCAGCCTCTGGGGTGATCCTTACTGAGCACTGCTGCAGGTGACATGCACCCTTGGGGATGACACCCCTGTGGGTGAGTCTGCCTCTGGGGTGATCCTTACTGAGAACAGCTGCAGGTGGCATGCACCATGGGGATCACACCCCTGTGAGTGAGTCAGCCTCTGGGGTGATACTTACTGAGCACCGCTGCAGGTGACATGCTCCCATGGGGATGACACCTCTGTGAGTGAGTCAGCGTCTGGGGTGATCCTTACTGAGCATCGCTGCAGCTGACATGCACCCGTGGGGATGACCACTCTGTGAGTGAGTCAGCCTCTGGGGTGATCCTTACTGAGCACCGCTGCAGGAGACATGCACCCGTGGGGATGACCACTCTGTGGGTGAGTCAGCCTCTGGTGTGATCCTTACTGAGCACCGCTGCAGGTGACATGCACCCATGGGGATGACACCTCTGTGAGTGAGTCAGCCTCTGGGTGATCCTTACTGAGCACCGCTGCAGGTGACATGCACCCGTGGGGATGACTCCCCTGTGAGTGAGTCAGCCTCTGGGGTGACCCTTACTGAGCACCACTGCAGGTGACATGCACCCATGGGGATCACAGCCCTGTAAGTGAGTTAGCCTCTGGGGTGATCCTTGCTGAGCACCGCTGCAGGTGACATGCACCCATGTGGATGACACCCCTGTGGGTGATACAGCTTCTGGGTTGATCCTTATAGAGCACCGCTGCATGTGACATGCACCCATGGGGATGACACCCATGTGGGTGAGACAGCTTCTAGGTTAATCCTTATAGAGCACCGCTGCATGTGACATGCACCCGTGGGGATGACACCCCTGTGGGTGAGTCAGCCTCTGGGTGATCCTTACTGAGCACCGCTGCAGGTGACATGCACCCGTGGGGATGACACCCCTGCGAGTTAGTCAGACTCTGGGGTGATCCTTACAGAGCATCGCTGCAGGAGACATGCACCCATTGGGATCACACCCCTGTGATTGAGTCAGCTTCTGGGGTGATCCTTACTGAGCACCGTTGCAGATGACATGCACCCATGGGGATGACACCCCTGTGGGTGAGTTAGTTTCTGGGGTGATCCTTACTAAGCACAGCTGCATGTGACATGCAATCGTAGGGATGACACCCCTGTGAGTGAGTCAGCCTCTGGGGTGATCCTTACTGAGCACCGCTGCAGGTGACATGCACCCATGTGGATGACACCTCTGTGAGTGAGTTAGCTTCTTGGGTGATCCTTACTGAGCACAGCTACAGGTGACATGCACCCATGGGGATGACACCACTGTGAGTGAGTCAGCCTCTGGGGTGATCCTTACTGAGCACTGCTGCAAGTGACATGCACCCATGGGGGTGACACCTCTGTGAGTGAGTCAGTCTCTGGGGTGATCCTTACTGAGCACTGTTGCAAGTGACATGCACCTGTGGGGATGACACCCCTGTGGGTGAGTCAGCCTCTGTGGTGATCCTTACTGAGCACCTCTGCAGGTGACATGCACCCATGGGGATGACACCACTGTGAGTGAGTCAGCTTCTGGGGTGATCCTTAATGAGCATCACTGCAGGTGACATGCACCCATGGAGATGACAAATCTGTGAGTGAGTCACCCTCTGGGGTGATCCCTACTGAGCACCGCTGCAGGTCGCATGCACCCATCGGGATGACACCCCTGTGGGTGAGTCAGCGTCTGGGGTGATCCTTACTGAGCACTGCTGCAGGTGACATGCACCCATGGGGATGACACCTCTGTGGGTGAGTCAGCCTCTGGGGTGATCCTTACTGAGCACAGCTGCAGGTGACATGCAACCGTGGGAATGACACCTCTGTGGGTGAGTCAGCCTCTGGGGTGATCCTTACTGAGCACCGCTGCAGGTGACATGCACCCGTGGGAATGACACCTCTGTGGGTGAGTCAGGCTCTGGGGTGATCCTTACTGAGCACCGCTGCAGGTGACATGCACCCATGGGGATGACACCCCTGTGAGTGAGGCAGCCTCTGAGGTGATCCTTACTGAGCACCGCTGCAGGTGACATGCACCCATGTGGATGACAACTCTGTGAGTGAGTCAGCCTCTGGGGTGATCCTTTCTGAGCACCGCTGCAGATGACAAGCACCCATGGGGATGACACCCCTGTGGGTGAGTTAGTTTCTGGGGTGATCCTTACTAAGCACCGCTGCAGGTGACAAGCACCCATGGGGATATGACACCCCTGTGAGTGAGTCAGCCTCTGGGTGATCCTTAATGAGCACCGTTGCAGGTGACATGCACCCATGGGGATGACACCCCTGTGGGTGAGTTAGTTTCTGGGGTGATCCTTACTGAGCACCGCTGCAGGTGACATGCACCCATGGGGATGACACCCCAGTGGGTGAGTCAGCCTCTGGGGTGATCCTTACTGAGCACTGCTGCAGGTGACATGCAATCGTAGGGATGACACCCCTGTGAGTGAGTCAGCTTCTGTGGTGATCCTTACTAAGCATCGCTGCAGGTGACATGCACCCATGTGGATGACACCTCTGTGAGTGAGTTAGCTTCTTGGGTGATCCTTACTGAGCACCGTTGCAGGTGACATGCACCCATGGGGATGACACCCCTGTAGGTGAGTTAGTTTCTGGGGTGATCCTTACTGAGCACCGCTGCAGGTGACATGCACCCGTGGGGATGACACCCCTGTGAGTGAGGCAGCCTCTGAGGTGATCCTTACTGAGCACCGCTGCAGGTGACATGTACCCATGGGGATGACACCCCTGTGAGTGAGTCAGCTTCTGGGGTGATCCTTAATGAGCATCACTGCAGGTGACATGCACCCATGGGATGACAAATCTGTGAGAGAGTCAGCTTCTGGGGTGATCCTTAATGAGCATCACTGCAGGTGACATGCACCCATGGAGATGACAAATCTGTGAGTGAGTCACCCTCTGGGGTGATCCTTACTGAGCACCGCTGCAGGTCGCATGCACCCATGGGGATGACACCTCTGTGGGTGAGTCAGCCTCTGGGGTGATCCTTACTGAGCACTGCTGCATGTGACATGCACCCATGGGGATAACACCCCTGTGAGTGAGTCAGCCTCTGGGGTGATCCTTACTGCGCACCGCTGCAGGTGACATGCACCCATGGGGATAACACATCTGTGGGTGAGTCAGCCTCTGGGGTGATCCTTAATGAGCACCACTGCAAGTGACATGCACCCATGGGGGTGACACCTCTGTGAGTGAGTCAGTCTCTGGAGTGATCCTTACTGAGCACCGCTGCAGGTCGCATGCACCCATCGGGATGACACCCCTGTGGGTGAGTCAGCGTCTGGGGTGATCCTTACTGAGCACTGCTGCAGGTGACATGCACCCATGGGGATGACACCTCTGTGAGTGAGTCAGTCTCTGGGGTGATCCTTACTGAGCACTGCTGCAGGTGACATGCACCCGTGGGGATGACACCACTGTGGGTGAGTCAGCCTCTGTGGTGATCCTTACTGAGCACCGCTGCAGGTGACATGCACCAGTGGGGATGACACCCCTGTGAGTGAGTCAGCCTCTGGCGTGATCCTTACTGAGCACCGCTGCAGGTGACATGCACCCATGGGGATTTCACCCCTGTGGGTGAGCCAACCTCTGGGGTGATCCTTACTGAGCACCGCTGCAGGTGACATGCACCCATGGGGATGACACCACTGTGAATAAGTCAGCCTCTGAGGTGATCCATACTGAGCACCGCTGCAGGTGACATGCACCCATGGGGATGACACCCCTGTGAGTCAGTCAGCTTCTGGGGTGATCCTTAATGAGCATCACTGCAGGTGACATGCACCCATGGGATGACACCCCTGTGAGTGAGTCAGCCTCTGGGGTGATCCTTACTGAGCACCGCTGCAGGTGACATGCACCCATGGGGATGACACCACTGTGAGTGAGTCACCCTCTGGGGTGATCCTTACTGAGCACCGTTGCAGGTCGCATACACCCATGGGGATGACACCCCTGTGGGTGAGTCAGCCTCTGGGGTGATCCTTACTGAGCACTGCTGCAGGTGACATGCACCCATGGGGATGACACCTCTGTGAGTGAGTCAGCCTCTGGGGTGACCCTTACTGAGCACTGCTGCAGGTGACATGCACCCGTGGGGATGACACCCCTGTGGGTGAGTCAGCCTCTGTGGTGATCCTTACTGAGCACCGCTGCAGGTGACATGCACCCGTGGGGATGAGACCCCCCTGTGAGTGAGTCAGCTTCTGGGGTGATCCTTAACTGAGCACCGCTGCAGAGGACATGCACCCGTCGGGTTGACACCCCTGTGGATGAGTCAGCCTCTGGGGTGATCCTTACTGAGCAACGCTGCAGATGACAAGCACCCATGGGGATGACACCCCTGTGGGTGAGTCAGTTTCTGGGGTGATCCTTACTGAGCACAGCTGCAGGTGACATGCAATCGTAGGGATGACACCCCTGTGAGTGAGTCAGCCTCTGTGGTGATCCTTACTAAGCATCGCTGCAGGTGACATGCACCCATGTGGATGACACCTCTGTGAGTGAGTTAGCTTCTTGGGTGATCCTTACTGAGCACCGTTGCAGGTGACATGCACCCATGGGGATGACACCCCTGTAGGTGAGTTAGTTTCTGGGGTGATCCTTACTGAGCACAGCTGCAGGTGACATGCAATCGTAGGGATGACACCCCTGTGAGTGAGTCAGCTTCTTGGGTGATCCTTACTGAGCACAGCTGCAGGTGACATGCAACCGTGGGAATGACACCTCTGTGGGTGAGTCAGCCTCTGGGGTGATCCTTACTGAGTACCGCTGCAGGTGACATGCACCCATGGGGATGACACCACTGTGAGTGAGTAAGCCTCTGGGGTGATCCTTTCTGAGCACCGCTGCAGGTGACATGCATCCGTGGGGATGACACCCCTGTGAGTGAGGCAGCCTCTGAGGTGATCCTTACTGAGCACCGCTGCAGGTGACATGCACCCATGGGGATGACACCCCTGTGAGTGAGTCAGCTTCTGGGGTGATCCTTAATGAGCATCACTGCAGGTGACATGCACCCATGGAGATGACAAATCTGTGAGTGAGTCACCCTCTGGGGTGATCCCTACTGAGCACCGCTGCAGGTCGCATGCACCCATGGGGATGACACCCCTGTGGGTGAGTCAGCGTCTCGGGTGATCCTTACTGAGTACCGCTGCAGGTGACATGCACCCATGGGGATGACACCTCTGTGAGTGAGTCAGACTCTGTGGTGATCCTTACTGAGCACCGCTGCAGGTGACATGCACCCATGGGGATGACACCTCTGTGAGTGAGTCAGCCTCTGGGTGATCCTTACTGAGCACCACTGCAGGTGACATGCACCCGTGGGGATGACTCCCCTGTGAGTGAGTCAGCCTCTGGGGTGACCCTTACTGAGCACCACTGCAGGTGACATGCACCCATGGGGATCACAGCCCTGTAAGTGAGTTAGCCTCTGGGGTGATCCTTGCTGAGCACCGCTGCAGGTGACATGCACCCATGTGGATGACACCCCTGTGGGTGATACAGCTTCTGGGTTGATCCTTATAGAGCACCGCTGCATGTGACATGCACCCATGGGGATGACACCCATGTGGGTGAGACAGCTTCTGGGTTAATCCTTATAGAGCACCGCTGCATGTGACATGCACCCGTGGGGATGACACCCCTGTGGGTGAGTCAGCCTCTGGGTGATCCTTACTGAGCACCGCTGCAGGTGACATGCACCCGTGGGGATGAAACCCCTGCGAGTTAGTCAGACTCTGGGGTGATCCTTACAGAGCATCGCTGCAGGAGACATGCACCCATTGGGATCACACCCCTGTGATTGAGTCAGCTTCTGGGGTGATCCTTACTGAGCACCGTTGCAGATGACATGCACCCATGGGGATGACACCCCTGTGGGTGAGTTAGTTTCTGGGGTGATCCTTACTAAGCACAGCTGCATGTGACATGCAATCGTAGGGATGACACCCCTGTGAGTGAGTCAGCCTCTGGGGTGATCCTTACTGAGCACCGCTGCAGGTGACATGCACCCATGTGGATGACACCTCTGTGAGTGAGTTAGCTTCTTGGGTGATCCTTACTGAGCACAGCTACAGGTGACATGCACCCATGGGGATGACACCACTGTGAGTGAGTCAGCCTCTGGGGTGATCCTTACTGAGCACTGCTGCAAGTGACATGCACCCATGGGGGTGACACCTCTGTGAGTGAGTCAGTCTCTGGGGTGATCCTTACTGAGCACTGCTGCAAGTGACATGCACCTGTGGGGATGACACCCCTGTGGGTGAGTCAGCCTCTGTGGTGATCCTTACTGAGCACCTCTGCAGGTGACATGCACCCATGGGGATGACACCACTGTGAGTGAGTCAGCTTCTGGGGTGATCCTTAATGAGCATCACTGCAGGTGACATGCACCCATGGAGATGACAAATCTGTGAGTGAGTCACCCTCTGGGGTGATCCCTACTGAGTACCGCTGCAGGTCGCATGCACCCATCGGGATGACACCCCTGTGGGTGAGTCAGCGTCTGGGGTGATCCTTACTGAGCACTGCTGCAGGTGACATGCACCCATGGGGATGAAACCTCTGTGGGTGAGTCAGCCTCTGGGGTGATCCTTACTGAGCACAGCTGCAGGTGACATGCAACCGTGGGAATGACACCTCTGTGGGTGAGTCAGCCTCTGGGGTGATCCTTACTGAGCACCGCTGCAGGTGACATGCACCCGTAGGAATGACACCTCTGTGGGTGAGTCAGGCTCTGGGGTGATCCTTACTGAGCACCGCTGCAGGTGACATGCACCCATGGGGATGACACCCCTGTGAGTGAGGCAGCCTCTGAGGTGATCCTTACTGAGCACCGCTGCAGGTGACATGCACCCATGTGGATGACAACTCTGTGAGTGAGTCAGCCTCTGGGGTGATCCTTTCTGAGCACCGCTGCAGATGACAAGCACCCATGGGGATGACACCCCTGTGGGTGAGTTAGTCTCTGGGGTGATCCTTACTAAGCACCGCTGCAGGTGACAAGCACCCATGGGGATATGACACCCCTGTGAGTGAGTCAGCCTCTGGGTGATCCTTAATGAGCACCGTTGCAGGTGACATGCACCCATGGGGATGACACCCCTGTGGGTGAGTTAGTTTCTGGGGTGATCCTTACTGAGCACCGCTGCAGGTGACATGCACCCATGGGGATGACACCCCAGTGGGTGAGTCAGCCTCTGGGGTGATCCTTACTGAGCACTGCTGCAGGTGACATGCAATCGTAGGGATGACACCCCTGTGAGTGAGTCAGCTTCTGTGGTGATCCTTACTAAGCATCGCTGCAGGTGACATGCACCCATGTGGATGACACCTCTGTGAGTGAGTTAGCTTCTTGGGTGATCCTTACTGAGCACCGTTGCAGGTGACATGCACCCATGGGGATGACACCCCTGTAGGTGAGTTAGTTTCTGGGGTGATCCTTACTGAGCACCGCTGCAGGTGACATGCACCCGTGGGGATGACACCCCTGTGAGTGAGGCAGCCTCTGAGGTGATCCTTACTGAGCACCGCTGCAGGTGACATGTACCCATGGGGATGACACCCCTGTGAGTGAGTCAGCTTCTGGGGTGATCCTTAATGAGCATCACTGCAGGTGACATGCACCCATGGGATGACAAATCTGTGAGTGAGTCAGCTTCTGGGGTGATCCTTAATGAGCATCACTGCAGGTGACATGCACCCATGGAGATGACAAATCTGTGAGTGAGTCACCCTCTGGGGTGATCCTTACTGAGCACCGCTGCAGGTCGCATGCACCCATGGGGATGACACCTCTGTGGGTGAGTCAGCCTCTGGGGTGATCCTTACTGAGCACTGCTGCATGTGACATGCACCCATGGGGATAACACCCCTGTGAGTGAGTCAGCCTCTGGGGTGATCCTTACTGCGCACCGCTGCAGGTGACATGCACCCATGGGGATAACACATCTGTGGGTGAGTCAGCCTCTGGGGTGATCCTTAATGAGCACTGCTGCAAGTGACATGCACCCATGGGGGTGACACCTCTGTGAGTGAGTCAGTCTCTGGAGTGATCCTTACTGAGCACCGCTGCAGGTCGCATGCACCCATCGGGATGACACCCCTGTGGGTGAGTCAGCGTCTGGGGTGATCCTTACTGAGCACTGCTGCAGGTGACATGCACCCATGGGGATGACACCTCTGTGAGTGAGTCAGTCTCTGGGGTGATCCTTACTGAGCACTGCTGCAGGTGACATGCACCCGTGGGGATGACACCACTGTGGGTGAGTCAGCCTCTGTGGTGATCCTTACTGAGCACCGCTGCAGGTGACATGCACCAGTGGGGATGACACCCCTGTGAGTGAGTCAGCCTCTGGCGTGATCCTTACTGAGCACCGCTGCAGGTGACATGCACCCATGGGGATTTCACCCCTGTGGGTGAGCCAACCTCTGGGGTGATCCTTACTGAGCACCGCTGCAGGTGACATGCACCCATGGGGATGACACCACTGTGAATAAGTCAGCCTCTGAGGTGATCCATACTGAGCACCGCTGCAGGTGACATGCACCCATGGGGATGACACCCCTGTGAGTGAGTCAGCTTCTGGGGTGATCCTTAATGAGCATCACTGCAGGTGACATGCACCCATGGGATGACACCCCTGTGAGTGAGTCAGCCTCTGGGGTGATCCTTACTGAGCACCGCTGCAGGTGACATGCACCCATGGGGATGACACCACTGTGAGTGAGTCACCCTCTGGGGTGATCCTTACTGAGCACCGTTGCAGGTCGCATACACCCATGGGGATGACACCCCTGTGGGTGAGTCAGCCTCTGGGGTGATCCTTACTGAGCACTGCTGCAGGTGACATGCACCCATGGGGATGACACCTCTGTGAGTGAGTCAGCCTCTGGGGTGACCCTTACTGAGCACTGCTGCAGGTGACATGCACCCGTGGGGATGACACCCCTGTGGATGAGTCAGCCTCTGGGGTGATCCTTACTGAGTACCGCTGCAGGTGACATGCACCCATGGGGATGACACCCCTGTGGGTGAGTTAGTTTCTGGGGTGATCCTTAACTGAGCACCGCTGCAGAGGACATGCACCCGTCGGGTTGACACCCCTGTGGATGAGTCAGCCTCTGGGGTGATCCTTACTGAGCAACGCTGCAGATGACAAGCACCCATGGGGATGACACCCCTGTGGGTGAGTTAGTTTCTGGGGTGATCCTTACTGAGCACAGCTGCAGGTGACATGCAATCGTAGGGATGACACCCCTGTGAGTGAGTCAGCCTCTGTGGTGATCCTTACTAAGCATCGCTGCAGGTGACATGCACCCATGTGGATGACACCTCTGTGAGTGAGTTAGCTTCTTGGGTGATCCTTACTGAGCACCGTTGCAGGTGACATGCACCCATGGGGATGACACCCCTGTAGGTGAGTTAGTTTCTGGGGTGATCCTTACTGAGCACAGCTGCAGGTGACATGCAATCGTAGGGATGACACCCCTGTGAGTGAGTCAGCTTCTTGGGTGATCCTTACTGAGCACAGCTGCAGGTGACATGCAACCGTGGGAATGACACCTCTGTGGGTGAGTCAGCCTCTGGGGTGATCCTTACTGAGTACCGCTGCAGGTGACATGCACCCATGGGGATGACACCACTGTGAGTGAGTAAGCCTCTGGGGTGATCCTTTCTGAGCACCGCTGCAGGTGACATGCATCCGTGGGGATGACACCCCTGTGAGTGAGGCAGCCTCTGAGGTGATCCTTACTGAGCACCGCTGCAGGTGACATGCACCCATGGGGATGACACCCCTGTGAGTGAGTCAGCTTCTGGGGTGATCCTTAATGAGCATCACTGCAGGTGACATGCACCCATGGAGATGACAAATCTGTGAGTGAGTCACCCTCTGGGGTGATCCCTACTGAGCACCGCTGCAGGTCGCATGCACCCATGGGGATGACACCCCTGTGGGTGAGTCAGCGTCTCGGGTGATCCTTACTGAGTACCGCTGCAGGTGACATGCACCCATGGGGATGACACCTCTGTGAGTGAGTCAGACTCTGTGGTGATCCTTACTGAGCACCGCTGCAGGTGACATGCACCCATGGGGATGACACCACTGTGAGTGAGTCAGCCTCTGGTGTGATCGTTACTGAGCACCGCTGCAGGTGACATGCACCCATGGGGATGACACCCCTGTGAGTGAGTTAGCATCTGGGGTGATCCTTACTGAGCACCGCTGCAGGTGACATGCACCCGTGGGGATGAAACCCCTGTGAGTGAGGCAGCCTCTGAGGTGATCCTTACTGAGCACCGCTGCAGGTGACATGCACCCATGGGGATGACATCCCTGTGAGTGAGTCAGCCTCTGGGGTGATCCTTACTGAGCACTGCTGCAGGTGACATGCACCCATGGGGATGACACCCCTGTGAGTGAGTCACCCGCTGGGGTGATCCTTACTGAGCACCGCTGCAGGTCGCATGCACCCATGGGGATGACACCCCTGTTAGTGAGTCAGCTTCTTGGGTGATCCTTACTGAGCACTGCTGCAGGTGACATGCACCCATGAGGATGACACCCCTGTGAGTGAGTCAGCTTCTTGGGTGATCCTTACTGAGCACAGCTGCAGGTGACATGCAACCGTGGGGATGACACCTCTGTGGGTGAGTCAGCCTCTGGGGTGATCCTAACTGAGCACCGCTTCAGGTGACAAGCACCCGTGGGAATGACACCTCTGTGAGTGAGTCAGCTTCTGGGGTGATCCTTACTGAGCACCGCTGCAGGTGACATGCACCCGTGGGGATGACACCCCTGTGAGTGAGTCAGCCTCTGGGGTGATCCTTTCTGAGCACCGCTGCAGATGACAAGCACCCATGGGGATGACACCCCTGTGGGTGAGTTAGTTTCTGGGGTGATCCTTACTAAGCACCGCTGCAGGTGACAAGCACCCATGGGGATATGACACCCCTGTGAGTGAGTCAGCCTCTGGGGTGATCCTTACTGAGCACCGCTGCAGGTGACATGCACCCGTGGGAATGACACCTCTGTGAGTGAGTCAGCTTCTGTTGTGATCCTTACTGAGCACCGCTGCAGTTGATATGCACCCGTGGGGATGACACCCCTGTGAGTCAGTCAGCCTCTGGTGTGATCCTTATTGAGCACCGCTGCAGGTGACATGCACCCATGTGGATGACAACTCTGTGAGTGAGTTAGTTTCTGGGGTGATCCTTACTAAGCAACGCTGCAGGTGACAAGCACCCATGGGGATATGACACCCCTGTGAGTGAGTCAGCCTCTGGGGTGATCCTTAATGAGCACCATTGCAGGTGACATGCACCCATGGGGATGACACCCCTGTGGGTGAGTTAGTTTCTGGGGTGATCCTTACTAAGCACCGCTGCAGGTGACAAGCACCCATGGGGATATGACACCCCTGTGAGTGAGTCAGCCTCTGGGGTGATCCTTAATGAGCACCGTTGCAGGTGACATGCACCCATGGGGATGACACTCCTGTGGGTGAGTTAGTTTCTGGGGTGATCCTTACTGAGCACAGCTGCACTTGACATGCACCCATGGGGATGACACCCCTGTGAGTGAGTCAGCCTCTGCGGTGATCCTTACTGAGCACCGTTGCAGGTGACATGCACCCATGGGGATGACACCCCTGTAGGTGAGTTAGTTTCTGGGGTGATCCTTACTGAGAACAGCTGCAGGTGACATGCAATCGTAGGGATGACACCCCTGTGAGTGAGTCAGCCTCTGGGGTGATCCTTAATGAGCACCGTTGCAGGTGACATGCACCCATGGGGATGACACCCCTGTGGGTGAGTTAGTTTCTGGGGTGATCCTTACTGAGCACAGCTGCACTTGACATGCACCCATGGGGATGACACCCCTGTGAGTGAGTCAGCCTCTGCGGTGATCCTTACTGAGCACCGTTGCAGGTGACATGCACCCATGGGGATGACACCCCTGTGGGTGAGTTAGTTTCTGGGGTGATCCTTACTGAGCACCGTTGCAGGTGACATGCACCCATGGGGATGACACCTCTGTGAGTGAGTCAGCCTCTGCGGTGATCCTTACTGAGCACCGTTGCAGGTGACATGCACCCATGGGGATGACACCCCTGTAGGTGAGTTAGTTTCTGGGGTGATCCTTACTGAGAACAGCTGCAGGTGACATGCAATCGTAGGGATGACACCCCTGTGAGTGAGTCAGCCTCTGGGGTGATCCTTACTGAGCATCGCTGCTGGTGACTTGCACCCATGGGGATGACACCACTGTGAGTGAGTCTGCCTCTGGGGTGATCCTTACTGAGCACCGCTGCAGGTGACATGCAACCGTGGGAATGACACCTCTGTGGGTGAGTCTGCCTCTGGGGTGATCCTTACTGAGCACCGCTGCAGGTGACATGCACCCCTGGGTGTGACACCCCTGTGAGTGAGGCAGCCTCTGAGGTGATCCTTACTGAGCACCGCTGCAGGTGACATGCACCCATGGGGATGACACCCCTGTGAGTGAGTCAGCTTCTGGGGTGATCCTTAATGAGCATCACTGCAGGTGACATGTACCCATGGGGATGACAAATCTGTGAGTGAGTCAGCTTCTGGGGTGATCCTTAATGAGCATCACTGCAGGTGACATGCACCCATGGGGATGACAAATCTGTGAGTGCGTCAGCTTCTGGGGTGATCCTTAATGAGCACCGCTGCAGGACGCATGCACCCATGGGGATGACACCCCTGTGGGTGAGTCAGCGTCTGGGGTGATCCTTACTGAGCACTGCTGCAGGTGACATGCACCCATGGAGATGACAAATTTTTGAGTGAGTCACCCTCTGGGGTGATCCTTACTGAGCACCGCTGCAGGTCGCATGCACCCATGGGGATGACACCCCTGTGGGTGAGTCAGCGTCTGGGGTGATCCTTACTGAGCACTGCTGCAGGTGACATGCACCCATGGGGATGACACTTCTGTGAGTGAGTCAGTCTCTGGGGTGATCCTTACTGAGCACTGCTGCAGGTGACATGCACCCGTGGGGATGACACCCCTGTGAGTGAGTCAGCCTCTGGGGTGATCCTTACTGAGCACCGCTGCAGGTGACATGCACCCATGGGGATGACACCACTGTGAGTGAGTCAGCCTCTGAGGTGATCCTTACTGAGCACCGCTGAAGGTGACATGCACCCGTGGGGATGACACCCCTGTGAGTGAGGCAGCCTCTGGGGTGATCCTTACTGAGCATCGCTGCAGGTGACATGCACCCATGTGGATGACAACTCTGTGAGTGAGTCAGCCTCTGGGGTGATCCTTTCTGAGCACTGCTGCAGGTGACATGCAACCATGGGAATGACACCCCTGTGGGTGAGTCAGCCTCTCTGGTGATTCTTACTGAGCACTGCTGCAGGTGACATGCATCCATGGGGTTGACACCTCTGTGGGTGAGTCAACTCTGGTGTGATCCTTACTGAGCACCGCTGCAGGTGACATGCACCCATGGGGATGACAGCTCTGTGAGTGAGTCAACTCTAGTGTGATCCTTAGTGAGCACCGCTGCAGGTGACAAGCACCTGTGGGAATGACACCCCTGTGAGTGAGTCAGCCTCTGGGGTGATCCTTACTGAGCACTGCTGCAGGTGACATGCACCCATGGGGATGACACCCCTGTGAGTGAGTCAGCCTCTGGGGGAATCCTTACTGAGCACTGCTGCAGGAGACATGCACCCATGGGGATGACACCTCTGTGGGTGAGTCAGCCTCTGGGGTGATCCTTACTGTGCACCGCTGCAGGTGACATGCACCCTTGGGGATGATACCCCTGTGAGTGACTTAGCCTCTGGGGTGATCCTTACTGAGCACCGCTGCAGGTGACATGCATCCATGGGGATGACACCTCTGTGGGTGAGTCAGCCTCTGGGGTGATCCTTACTGAGCACCGCTGCAGGTGATATGCACCCATTGGGATCACACCCCTGTGAGTGAGTCAGACTCTGGTGTGATCCTTACTGACCACCGCTGCAGGTGACATGCAACCGTGGGAATGACACCCCTGTGAGTGAGTCAGCCTCTGGGTGATCCTTATTGATCAACGCTGCATGTGACATGCACTCGTGGGGATGACTCCCCTGTGAGTGAGTTAGCCTCTGGGGTGATCCTTGCTGAGCACCGCTGCAGGTGACATGCACCCATGTGGATGACACCCCTGTGAGTGAGTCAGCCTCTGGGGTGATCGTTACTGAGCACCGCTGCAGGTGACATGCACCAATGGGGATGACACCCCTGTGGGTGAGACAGCTTCTGGGTTGATCCTTATAGAGCACCGCTGCATGTGACATGCACCCGTGGGGATGACACCCATGTGGGTGAGTCAGCCTCTGGGGTGATCCTTACTGAGCACCGCTGCAGGTGACATGCACCCGTGGGGATGACAACCCTGTGGGTGAGTCAGCCTCTCGGGTGATACTTACTGACCACTGCTGCAGGTGACACGCACCTGTGGGGATGACACCCCTGTGGGTGATCTTTACTGAGCATCGCTGCAAGTGACATGCACCCATGGGGATGACACCCATGTGGGTGAGTCAGCCTCTGTGGTGATCCTTACTGAGCATCGCTGAAGGTGACATGCACCCATGGGGATGACACCTCTGTGAGTGAGTCAGCCTCTGGGTGATCCTTATTGATCAACGCTGCATGTGACATGCACCCATGGGGATGACAGCCCTGTCAGTGAGTCAGCCTCTGGGGTGATCCTTACTGAGCACCGCTGCAGGTGACATGCACCCATGGGGATGACACCCTTGTGAGTGAGTCAGCCTCTGGGGTGATCCTTACTGAGCACCGCTGCAGGTGACATGCACCCATGGGAATGACACCCCTGTGGGTGAGACAGCTTCTGGGTTGATCCTTATAGAGCACCGCTGCATGTGACATGCACCCGTGGGGATGACACCCATGTGGGTGAGTCAGCCTCTGGGGTGATCCTTTCTGAGCACCGCTGCATGTGACATTCTCCCGTGGGGATGACACCCCTGTGGGTGAGTCAGCCTCTGGGGTGATCCTTACTGAGCACCGCTGCATGTGACATTCTCCCGTGGGGATGACACCCCTGTGAGTGAGTCAGCCTCTGGGGTGATCCTTACTGAGCACCGCTGCAGCTGACATGGACCCATGGGGATGACACCTATGTGGGTGAGTCAGCCTCTGGGGTATTCCTTACTGAGCACTGCTGCATGTGACATTCTCCCGTGGGGATGACACCTCTGTGGGTGAGTCAGCTTCTGGGGTGATCCTTACTGAGCACCGCTGCAGGTGACATGCAACCGTGGGGATGACAACCCTGTGGGTGAGTCAGCCTCTGGGGTGATCCTTACTGAGCACCGCTGCATGTGACATGCACCCATGGGGATGACACCCCTGTGGGTGATCTTTACTGAGCACCGCTGCATGTGACATTCTCCCGTGGGGATGACACCCCTGTGCGTGAGTCGGCCTCTGAGGTGATCCTTACTGAGCACCGCTGCAGGTGACATGCACCCATGGGGATGACACCCATGTGGGTGAGTCAGCCTCTGTGGTGATCCTTACTGAGTATCGCTGAAGGTGACATGCACCCATGGGAATGACACCTCTGTGGGTGAGTCAGCCTCTGGGTTGATCCTTACTGAGCACCGCTGCAAGTGACATGCACCCATGGGGATGACACACCTGTGTGTGAGACAGTTTGTGGGGTGATCCTTACTGAGCACCGCTGCAGGTTACAAGCACCTGTGGGGATGACACCCCTGTGAGTGAGTCAGCCTCTGGGTGATCCTTACTGAGCACCGCTGCAGGTGACATGCACCCGTGGGGATGACAGCCCTGTCAGTGAGTTAGCCTCTGGGGTGATCCTTACTGAGCACCGCTGCAGGTGACATGCATCCATGGGGATGTCACCTCTGTGGGTGAGTCAACCTCTGGGGTGATCCTTACTGAGCACCGCTGCATGGGACATGCACCCATGGGGATGACACCCTAGTGGGTGAGTCACCCTCTGGGGTGATCCTTACAGAGCGTCGCTGCAGGAGACATGCACCCATTGGGATCACACCCCTGTGGTTGAGTCAGCCTCTGGGGTCATCCTTACTGAACACCGCTGCAGGTGACATAAACCCATGGGGCTGACACCCCTGTGAGTGAGTCAGCCTCTGGGGTGATCCTTACTGAACACCGCTGCAGGTGACAAGCACCCGTGGGGATGACACCCCTGTGAGTGAGTCAGCTTCTGGGGTGATCCTTACTGAGTACCGCTGCAGGTGGCATGCACCCATGAGGATGACACCCCTGTGAGTGAGTCATCCTCTGGGGTAATCCTTACTGAGCATCGCTGCAGGTGACTTGCACCCATGGGGATGACACCCCTGTGAGTGAGTCAGCCTCTGGGGTGATCCTTACTGAGCACCGCTGCAGGTGACATGCACCCATGGGGATGACACCCCTGTGGGTGAGACAGCTTCTGGGTTGATCCTTATGGAGCACCGCTGCATGTGACATGCACCCATGGGGATGACACCCATGTGGGTGAGTCAGCCTCTGGGGTGATTCTTACTGAGCACCGCTGCATGTGACATTCTCCCGTGGGGATGACACCCCTGTGGGTGAGTCAGCCTCTGGGGTGATCCTTACTGAGCACCGCTGCAGGTGACATGCACCCGTGGGGATGACAACCCTGTGGGTGAGTCAGCCTCTGGGGTGATCCTTACTGAGCACCGCTGCAGGTGACATGCACCCGTGGGGATGACACCTCTGTGAGTGAGTCAGCCTCTGGGGTGATCCTTACTGAGCACCGCTGCAGGTGACATGCACCCATGGGGATGACACCTCTGTGAGTGAGTCAGCCTCTGGGGTGATCCTTAATGAGCACTGCTGCAGGTGACATGCACCCGTGGGGATGACACCCCTGTGAGTGAGTCAGCTTCTGGGGTGATCCTTACTGAGCTCCGCTGCAGGTGACATGCACCCATGGAGATGACACCCCTGTGAGTGAGTCAGCCTCTGGGGTGATCCTTACTGAGCACCGCTGCAGGTGACATGCACCCATGGGGATGACACCTCTGTGAGTGAGTCAGCCTCTGGGGTGATCCTTAATGAGCACTGCTGCAGGTGACATGCACCCGTGGGGATGACACCCCTGTGAGTGAGTCAGCTTCTGGGGTGATCCTTACTGAGCTCCGCTGCAGGTGACATGCACCCATGGAGATGACACCCCTGTGAGTGAGTCAGCTTCTGGGGTGATCCTTACTGAGCTCCGCTGCAGGTGACATGCACCCATGGGGATGACACCCCTGTGTGTGAGACAGTTTGTGGGGTGTTCCTTACTGAGCATCGCTGAAGGTGACATGCACCCATGGGGATGACACCTCTGTGGGTGAGTCAGCCTCTGGGGTGATTCTTACTGAGCACCTCTGCAGTTGACAAGCAACCAGGCGTGGAAACCCATGTGAGTGAGTCAGCCTCCGGGGTGATCCTTGCTGAGCACCGCTGCAGGTGACATGCACCCATGTGGATGACACCCCTGTGAGTGAGTCAGCCTCTGGGGTGATCCTTACTGAGCACAGCTGCAGATGACATGCACCCATGTGGATGACACCTCTGTGGGTGAGTCAGACTCTGGGGTGATCCATACTGAGCACTGCTGCAGGTTACATGCACCCATGGGAATGACACCCCTGTGGGTGAGTTAGTTTCTGGGGTGATCCTTACTTAGCATCGCTGCAGGTGACAAGCACCCAGGCGAGGAAACCCTTGTGAGTGAGTCAGCCTCTGGAGTGATCCTTACTGAGCACTGCTGCAGGTGACATGCACCCATGGGGATGACACCCCTGTGGGTGAGGCAGCCTCTGGGGTGATCCTTACTGAGCACTGCTGCAGGTGACATGCACCCATGGGGATGACACCCCTGTGGGTGAGGCAGCCTCTGGGGTGATCCTTATTGAGCACCGCTGCAGGTGACATGCACCCATGGGGATAACACCTCTGTGAGTGAGTCAGCCTCTGGGGTGATCCTTACTGAGCACTGCTGCAGGTGACATGAACCTATTGGGATGACACCTCTGTGGGTGAGTAAGCCTCTGGGGTGATCCTTACTGACCATCGCTGAAGGTGACATGCACCCGTGGGGATGACACCTCTGTGGGTGAGTCAGCTTCTGGGGTGATCCTTACTGAGCATCGCTGCAGGTGACATGCACCCATGGGTATGACACCCCTGTGTGTGAGTCAGCCTCTGGGGTTATCCTTACAAAGCATCGCTACAGGTGACATGCACCCATGGGGATTTCACCCCTGTGGGTGAGACAATCTCTGGGGTGATCCTTAGTGAGCACTGCTGCAGGTGACATGCACCCATGGGGATGACACCAGTGTGGGTGAGTCAGCCACTGAGGTGATCCTTAGTGAGCACTGCTGCAGGTGACATGCACCCATGGGGATGACACCACTGTGGGTGAGTCAGCCTCTGGGGTGAACCTAACTGAGCACCGCTGCAGGTGACATGCACCCATGGGAATGACACCACTGTGGGTGAGTCAGCCTCTGGGGTGATCCTAACTGAGCACCGCTGCAGGTGACATGCACACATGGGGATGACACCACTGAGGGTGAGTCAGACTCTGGAGTGATCCTTACTGACCATCGCTGAAGGTGACATGCACCCGTGGGGATAACACCCCTCTGGGTGATTCAGCCTTTGGGGTGATCCTAACTGAGCACCGCCGCAGGTGACAAGCACCCATGGGAATGACACCACTGTGGGTGAGTCAGCCTCTGGGGTAATCCTAACTGAGCACCGCTGCAGGTGACATGCACCCATGGGGATGACACCAGTGTGGGTGAGTCAGCCTCTGGGGTGATCCTTACTGACCATCGCTGAAGATGACATGCACCCGTGGGGATGACACCCCTGTGAGTGAGTCAGCCTCTGGGGTGATCCTTACTAAGCACCGCTGCAGGTGACATGCACCCATGGGGGTGACACCACTGTGAGTGAGTCAGCCTCTGGGGTGATTCTTACTGAGCACCGCTGCAGGTGACATGCACCTATGGGGATGACACCCCTGCGAGTGAGTAAGCCTCTGGGGTGATCCTTCCTGAGCACTGCAGCAGGTGACATGCACCCATGGGGATGACACCTCTGTGAGTGAGACAGCCTCTGGGGTGATCCTTACTGAGCACTGCTGCAGGTGACATGCACCCATGGGGATGACGCCGCTCTGACTGAGTCTGCCTCTGGGGTGATCCTTACTGGGCACCGCTGCAGTTGACATGTACCCATGGGGATGACACCACTGTGAGTGAGTCAGCCTCTGGGTGATCCTTACTGAGCACCGCTGCAGGTGACATGCACCCATGGGGATGACACCTCTTTGAGTGAGTCAGCCTCTGGGGTGATCCTTACTGAGCACCGCTGCAGGTGACATGCACCCATGGGGATGACACCTATGTGAGTGAGTCAGCCTCTGAGGTGATCCTTACTGAGCAATGCTGCAGGTGACATGCACCCATGGGGATGACACTCCTGTGAGTGAGTCAGCCTCTGGGGTGATCCTAACTGAGCACCGCTGCAGGTGACATGCACCCATGAGGATGACACCCCTGTGAGTGAATCAGCCACTGGGGTGATCCTTACTGAGCTCCGCTGCAGGTGACATGCACCCATGAGGATGACACCCCTGTGAGTGAGTCAGCCTCTGGGGAGATCCTTACTGAGCACTGCTGCATGAGACATGCACCCATGGGGATCACACCCCTGTGGGTGAGTCAGCCTCTGGATTGATCCTTACTGAGCACCACTGCAGCTAACATGCGCCCATGGGTATGACACCTGTGTGGGTAAGTCAGCCTCTGGGGTGATCCATACTGAGCAGTGCTGCAGGTGACATGCACACATGGGGATGACACCCCTGTGAGTGAGTCAGCCTCTTAGGTGATCCTTACAGAGCACCGCTGCAGGTGACATGCACCCATGGGGATGACACCCCTGTGAGTGAGTCAGTGTGACACCCCAGGGGTCTGGTTGCCACAGTGATAGAGATATTACGTCTGAGAGCAGGTGGGAGGTCTCTTGGTCAGGAATCCTATGCATGCCACACCTCCTGCACAGTCCTGAGAGGGGAAGAACTTCCCCTATATAAAACTGGGGCTGAGGCAGGGTGAGTGAGTAGAGAAGAAGTAGAGACAGAGAAAAGAAGCAGATATAGGAACAGAACATCAGGAGCTCTGTGGGAGCAGTGTTACAAGGAGTCAGGGGCTGGCAGCTGCAGAGCTCGCCCTGACTGAGAAGATTTCTTACCGGACCCGGAGTCCGAGGCTGTGGGGACTAACTCCTACCCAGCAGCAGAATCCGTCAGGCAGGGGATTCCAGGTCCTCTGGCCAAGAAACCCGAAGGCACGGTCACACGCATGGGACCAGCACCGCCGTCGTGGAGCGGAAGCTACTAGAAGGCCCCGAGTCACCGGCCATACGGGTGAGCACCACACGGTACACTCAGGGACGTGGGCTACTTTTACCCGCCTCTAGCAAGGTAGCCAGAAGAGTACAGTTAGTTTGGGAGGCCTACAACTCCGCCTGGCCAGGGGAGATCCCATCTGCTCAAGGACTGACCAGGCCCCAATCGCTAGCCAGTACTCCGGGAGGGTCTATCTTTGTCTCCAGTAAAGACCCTGAACTACACAGTACCGTCTCCGAGTGGTTCCTGCTACCCCCATCATCCACGTCGGCTGCCCTGAGGCCATACCCCTCCCGTTGGGGGTTATACTATCACGCTGCACAATCCTACCACCGGCCTCAGCGGTCTGCCCTGCAGCAGCAGCTCCTTAGCTGTACTCAACGGGTGGCGTAGTCGTCCATCATCTACCGCTGATACATCGCCGCTCAGTTTGACTCCCTGGGCACGGACCGGGTCACCGCCACGAGACTACAACCCTCAAGAGATCCGGCTCCGGGTAAGCTCCCGCGTGCGCAACGCAGCGCGACACAGGCCCAGGGGCGCGTCATCAGCCTCTGAGGTGATCCTTACAGAGCACCGCTGCTGGTGACATGCACCCATGGGGATGACACCCCTGTGGGTGAGTCAGCCTCTGGGATGATCCTTACTGAGCACCGCTGCAGGTGACATGCACCCATGGGGATGACACCCCTGTGAGTGAGTCAGCCTCTGGGGTGATCCTTACTGAGCACAGCTGCAGGTGACATGCACCCGTGGGGATGACACCTCTGTGAGTGAGTCTGCCTCTGGGGTGATCCTTACAGAGCAGCGCTGCTGGTGACATGCACCCATGGGGAAGACACCCCTGTGAGTGAGTCTGCCTCAGGGGTGATCCTTACAGATCACCGCTGCTGGTGACATGCACCCATGGGTATGACACCCCTGTGGGTGAGTCAGCCTCTGGGGTGATCCTTACTGATCACCACTGCAGGTGACATGCTACCATGGGGATGACACCCCTGTGGGTGAGTCAGCCTCTGGGGTGATCCTTACTGAGCACCGCTGCAGGTTACGTGCACCCGTGGGGATGACACCCATGTGGGTGAGTCAGCCTCTGGGGTGATCCTTACTGAGCATCGCTGCAGGTGACATGCACCCATGGGGATGACACCCCTGTGCGTGAGACAGCTTCTGGGTTGATCCTTACTGAGCATCGCTGCAGGTGACATATACTTTATGGAGGACTGTGGGCTGTGCATCATGCTACATGGATGACTGAGCTGTGCTGTATATTATATGGAGGACTATGTGATGCATTATACTATATGGAGGACTATGGGCTGTGCATCATGCTACATGGATGACTGAGCTGTGCTGTATATTATATGGAGGACTATGTGATGCATTATACTATATGGAGGACTATGGGCTGTGCATCATGCTACATGGATGACTGAGCTGTGCTGTATATTATATGGAGGACTATGGGCTGTGCATCATGCTACATGGATGACTGAGCTGTGCTGTATATTATATGGAGGACTATGTGATGCATTATACTATATGGAGGACTATGGGCTGTGCATCATGCTGCATGGATGACTGAGCTGTGCTGTATATTATATGGAGGACTATGGGCTGTGCATCATGCTACATGGATGACTGAACTGTGCTGTATATTATATGGAGGACTATGTGATGCATTATACTATATGGAGGACTATGGGCTGTGCATCATGCTACATGGATGACTGAGCTGTGCTGTATATTATATGGAGGACTATGTGATGCATTATACTATATGGAGGACTATGTGCTGTGCATCATGCTACATGGATGACTGAGCTGTGCTGTACATTATATGGAGGACTATGTGATGCATTATACTATATGGAGGACTATGGGCTGTGCATCATTCTACATGGATGACTGAGCTGTGCTGTATATTATATGGAGGACTATGTGATGCTTTATACTATAGGAGGACTATGGGCTGTGCATCATGCTATATGGATGACTGAGCTGTGCTGTATATTATATGGAGGACTATGGGCTGTGCATCATGCTACATGGATGACTGAGCTGTGCTGTATATTATATGGAGGACTATGTGATGCATTATACTATATGGAGGACTATGGGCTGTGCATTATACTACATGGATGACTGAGCTGTGCTGTGTATTATATGGAGGACTATGTGATGCATTATACTATATGGAGGACTATGTGCTGTGCATCATGCTACATGGATGACTGAGCTGTGCTGTATATTATATGGAGGACTATGTGATGCATTATACTATATGGAGGACTATGTGCTGTGCATCATGCTACATGGATGACTGAGCTGTGCTGTACATTATATGGAGGACTATGTGATGCATTATACTATATGGAGGACTATGGGCTGTGCATCATGCTACATGGATGACTGAGCTGTGCTGTACATTATATGGAGGACTATGTGATGCATTATACTATATGGAGGACTATGGGCTGTGCATCATGCTACATGGATGACTGAGCTGTGCTGTACATTATATGGAGGACTATGTGATGCATTATACTATATGGAGGACTATGGGCTGTGCATCATGCTACATGGATGACTGAGCTGTGCTGTACATTATATGGAGGACTATGTGATGTATTATACTATATGGAGGTCTATGTGCTGTGCATCATGCTACATGGATGACTGAGCTGTGCTGTACATTATATGGAGGACTATGTGATGCATTATACTATATGGAGGACTATGGGCTGTGCATCATGCTACATGGATGACTGAGCTGTGCTGTATATTATATGGAGGACTATGTGATGCATTATACTATATGGAGGACTATGGGCTGTGCATCATGCTACATGGATGACTGAGCTGTGCTGTGTATTATATGGAGGACTATGTGATGCATTATACTATATGGAGGACTATGGGCTGTGCATCATGCTACATGGATGACTGAGCTGTGCTGTATATTATATGGAGGACTATGTGATGCATTATACTATATGGAGGACTATGGGCTGTACATCATGCTACATGGATGACTGAGCTGTGCTGTATATTATATGGAGGACTATGTGATGCATTATACTATATGGAGGACTGTGTGATGCATTATACTATATGGAGGACTATGGGCTGTGCATCATGCTACATGGATGACTGAGCTGTGCTGTATATTATATGGAGGACTATGTGATGCATTATACTATATGGAGGACTATGGGCTGTACATCATGCTACATGGATGACTGAGCTGTGCTGTATATTATATGGAGGACTATGTGATGCATTATACTATATGGAGGATTATGTGATGCATTATACTATATGGAGGACTATGGGCTGTGCATTATACTACATGGATGACTGAGCTGTGCTGTATATTATATGGAGGACTATGGGCTGTGCATCATGCTACATGGATGACTGAGCTGTGCTGTATATTATATGGAGGACTATGTGATGCATTATACTATATGGAGGACTATGTGATGCATTATACTATATGGAGGACTATGTGATGCATTATACTACATGTAGGACTATGGGCTGTGCATCATGCTACATGGATGACTGAGCTGTGCTTTGTATTATATGGAGGACTATGGGCTGTGCATCATGCTACATGGATGACTGAGCTGTGCTGTGTATTATATGGAGGACTATGTGCTGTGCATCAGGGGAGGAGTCCTGAGGAGATAATTTGCATATTCCCACTGCATTTTGGGGTAAGTGAAGAGTCTCCGCGAGCTCAAAGAACACTGGATTTTGGCTGTTGGAGCTGAAAAGAGGACATCGGTAAACCAGGGGAGGAGTCCTGAGGAGATAATTTGCATATTCCCACTGCATTTTGGGGTAAGTGAAGAGTCTCCGCGACCTCAAAGAACACTGGATTTTGGCTGTTGGAGCTGAAAAGAGGACATCGGTAAACCGCGCGCATTTTGAGGCTTTTTTTTTTTTTTTAAGCTTTTTTTTTTTCACTGTTTTCAGAACATTAACAGTAAGAACATGGAAGAGTCCAGGAGCCATTTGGTGAGCTGCATATCCTGCTACATGTTCACAGACTTGCCAGTGGAAAAGCCAAACTTCACATGCCAGAAATGCAAGCTTGTGTCCCTGTTGGAGGAAAAGTTGCGAAATCTAGAAGAGAGGTTAACTACCTTGAAAATCATTAAGGAAGGTGAAGAGTTCTTAGACAGAGCAGAATTATCTCTTCATGATTCAGAAAGAGAAGAAATTCGAACTGCACCTGAGGAAACAGAGGAATGGAAGCATGTGACCCAGAGAAGTAGGAGGATCGAGAGGCAGTCAGCACCCATACTGCTCAGGAACCAGTACCAGGCTCTCACGCAGGAGAACCATGAAGAAATACAGCAAAATAAGACTTTGCCAGCAATGAATAACCTTGTAAGCCCTCAGAATCCTCCTGGATGGAGAAAGAAGAATGTTGTCAAGAAAAAACGGAGAGTGGTGGTCATGGGGGATTCCCTGTTAAGAGGAACAGAGGCCGCTATCTGCAGACCAGACATAACCTCAAGAGAAATGTGCTGTCTTCCAGGAGCAAAAATTAAAGATGTGTCTGACAGGATATCAAGACTCTTCAGACCTACAGATCACTACCCATTCCTGCTAATACATGTGGGGACAAATGACACCGCAAGAAAGGACCTGGAAACCATCTGCAGTGACTTTGAAGACTTAGGCAAGAAAGTGAAAGAATTGGGAGCGCAGGTGGTCTTCTCATCCATCATCCCAGTGGATGGCCATGGAACAATGAGGTGGAATAAGATTCTACAGGTGAACAACTGGCTACGTCGATGGTGCCGTCAACAAGGATTTGGATTTCTGGATCACGGAATGAATTACCTATACGATGGACTACTTGCTAGAGATGGGGTGCACCTTACGAAGACTGGAAAACATGTATTTGGAAGTCGCCTTGCTACACTCATCAGGAGAGCTTTAAACTAGAACAATGTGGGAAAGGAAGCAAAAGGCCAGAAAAAGCCATACAGCTGACAAATACTATTGAGATCTCTGCTACTGGAAGTGGAAAGGAAGAACAAAGACAAAACAATTTAAATAATAAAAATATGGGAGGAAGAGAAACCAATCACAAACTAAAATGTTTTTATACAAATGCACAAAGCATGGGCAACAAACAAGGAGAATTGGAACTACTAACGCAGGAAAAGGAATATGATGTCATTGGAATCACTGAAACTTGGTGGGACGATACACATGATTGGAATAAAAGGCTAAAAGGATACAACTTATTTGCAAGAAACAGACTTGATAAACGAGGAGGAGGTGTCGCATTGTATGTTAGAAAAGCGTATATCTGCACAGAGATTGAAGCTTCAGAGACTGGGAGTTCTGTGGAAACTGTTTGGGTAAGAATACAAGGAGAGAACAACGGAAAGGACACCATTGTAGGCATTTACTACAGGCCACCTGGGCAAGCTGAAGATATGGATGAACTCTTTATGTATCAAATGACCAAGTTCTCCAAAAAATATGACGTAGTGGTCATGGGAGATTTCAACTATCCAGACATTTGTTGGGAATCTCTCTCAAGTAAAACTAACAGGTCAAGCAAATTCTTATCCTCTCTTGCTGACAACTTTATCTTCCAAAAGGTAGGGGAGAAAACAAGGGGATCTGCTACTTTGGATCTAATCCTTATAAACAGGGAGGAAATGGTTGAGGAGGTAAAGGTGGCTGGGACGCTAGGAGGCAGCGATCATGCTATTATAGAATTTTGGATAACTAGAGGAGGAAGACATGTGAAGACTCAAACTTCAAGGTTAGATTTTAGAAAGGCAGATTTTAAGAGACTCAGAAAGAGAATAGGAGGGATCCAATGGCTGGATGTCCTTAAGGACAAAAATGTCCAGGAAGGATGGGAAATTTTTAAAAATGAGATTCTCAAAGCACAATCGTTAACAATCCCGAAAAGTAGGAAGAATGGGAAGCATTTAAGGAAACCAGGATGGATGAACACAGAACTTAAACACATGCTAAAAAGAAAGAAAGAAATGTTTATTAAATGGAAAGAGGGAGGCATATCTAAAGAAGATTATAATGCAGTCTGCAGATCCTGCAGGGCACGTATCAGGTTAGCTAAAGCTGACAATGAATTAAGGCTTGCAAGAGATGTCAAAAGCAATAAAAAAGGATTTTGGGGGTATGTCAAAAGTAAAAGAAAAGTCAAAGATGCTATAGGCTTTTTACAGGATGAAAATGGAGAAATGGTAAGAGAGGATGTTGAGAAGGCCGAACTTTTTAATTCCTATTTTGCATCTGTTTTCTCTCAGAAAGAAAATGTAACATCAACTGATCTTCACTGTCCTTTTAGAGGAATAGAGGAATCCAAGTTATCTGTAAACAGAAAGATTGTGAGGGAATATTTAGCTAACATAAATGAGTTCAAGTCTCCAGGTCCAGATGAATTACACCCCAGAGTACTGAAGGAGATCATAGAAGAAATTTTAGAACCACTCTCCATAATCTTTGAAAATTCTTGGAGAACAGGAGAAGTCCCAGAAGACTGGAGAAGAGCAAATGTTATTCCTATCTTCAAAAAGGGGAAGAAGGTGGACCCAGGGAACTACAGGCCGGTGAGTCTGACTTCTATACCAGGAAAGATCTTTGAACAAATTATTAAACAACATGTATGTAAGTACATGGATAAGAATGAAGTGATTAACCAGAGTCAGCATGGGTTTGTAACTAACAAGTCATGTCAGACTAACTTAATTTCCTTCTATGACAGAATCACTGACTGGGTGGATCAGGGAAATGCTGTAGATATAGTATATCTTGACTTCAGCAAAGCATTTGACAAAGTATCTCACACCATCCTTATTGAAAAAATGACCAAGTATGCAATGGACCAGGCAACTGTTAGGTGGATTCATAACTGGCTTAGTGATCGGACTCAAAGGGTGGTTGTAAATGGCTTCACATCCAGCTGGATGAATGTCTCAAGTGGGGTACCACAGGGCTCCGTCCTGGGACCTGTATTGTTCAACATCTTTATCAATGATTTAGATGAAGGAATTGAGGGTAAACTGATTAAATTTGCTGATGACACAAAGCTAGGAGGGATAGCTAATACTAGAGAAGAGAGAGAGAGGATTCAAAAAGACCTAAATAAACTGGAGCAGTGGGCAGCAACCAACAGAATGGTTTTTAACAGGGAAAAATGCAAAGTACTACATCTGGGCAATAAAAATGAAAAAAGCATATACAGAATGGGAGGAATAGAGCTAAGCAACAGTACATGTGAAAAAGACTTAGGTATACTAATAGATCATAGACTGAACATGAGTCAACAGTGTGATGCAGCAGCAAAAAAGGCAAATACAATTCTGGGATGTATTAACAGAAGCATACAGTCTAGATCACGTGAAGTCATTATCGGTCTTTACTCCTCTTTGGTCAGACCTCATCTGGAATACTGTGTACAGTTTTGGGCACCACATTTTAAAAAAGACATAGACAAACTGGAGCAAGTTCAGAGAAGAGCGACCAGAATGGTGACTGGTCTGCAAACCATGTCCTATGAGGAACGGTTGCAGGATTTGGGAATGTTTAGCTTGCAAAAAAGAAGACTGAGAGGAGACTTAATAGCTGTCTACAAATATGTCAAGGGCTGTCACATTGTAGAAGGATCATCTTTATTCTCATTTGCACAAGGAAAGACTAGAAGCAATGGGATGAAACTAAATGGGAGGAGACACAGATTAGATATTAGAAAAAACTTTTTGACAGTTAGGGTGATTAATGAGTGGAACAGGCTGCCACGAGAGGTGGTGAGTTCCCCTTCAATGGACGTCTTCAAACAGAGGCTGGACAGACATCTGTCTGAGATGATTTAGTGAATCCTGCTTTGAGCAGGGGGTTGGACCAGATGACCCAGGAGGTCCCTTCCAACTCTACCATTCTATGATTCTATGATTCTATGATTCATGCTACATGGATGACTAAGCTGTGCTGTATATTATATGGAGGACTATGGGCTGTGCATCATGCTACATGGATGACTGAGCTGTGCTGTATATTATATGGAGTACTATGTGATGCATTATACTATATGGAGGACTATGGGCTGTGCATCATGCTACATGGATGACTGAGCTGTGCTGTATATTATATGGAGGACTATGTAATGCATTATACTATATGGAGGACTATGGGCTATGCATCATGCTACATGGATGACTGAGCTGTGCTGTATATTATATGGAGGACTATGGGCTGTGCATCATGCTACATGGATGACTGAGCTGTGCTGTATATTATATGGAGGACTATGTGATGCATTATACTACATGGAGGACTATGGGCTGTGCATCATTCTACATGGATGACTGAGCTGTGCTGTATATTATATGGAGGACTATGTGATGCATTATACTATATGGAGGACTATGGGCTGTGCATTATACTACATGGATGACTGAGCTGTGCTGTATATTATATGGAGGACTATGTGATGCATTATACTACATGGAGGACTATGGGCTGTGCATCATTCTACATGGATGACTGTGCTGTGCTGTATATTATATGGAGGACTATGTGATGCATTATACTATATGGAGGACTATGGGCTGTGCATCATGCTACATGGATGACTGAGCTGTGCTGTATATTATATGGAGGACTATGTGATGCATTATACTATATGGAGGACTATGGGCTGTGCATCATGCTACATGGATGACTGAGCTGTGCTGTATATTATATGGAGGACTATGGGCTGTGCATCATGCTACATGGATGACTGAGCTGTGCTGTATATTATATGGAGGACTATGTGATGCATTATACTATATGGAGGACTATGGGCTGTGCATTATACTACATGGATGACTGAGCTGTGCTGTATATTATATGGAGGACTATGGGCTGTGCATCATGCTACATGGATGACTGAGCTGTGCTGTATATTATATGGAGGACTGTGATGCATTATACTATATGGAGGACTATGGGCTGTGCATCATGCTACATGGATGACTGAGCTGTGCTGTACATTATATGGAGGACTATGTGATGCATTATACTATATGGAGGACTATGGGCTGTGCATTATACTACATGGATGACTGAGCTGTGCTTTATATTATATGGAGGACTATGTGATGCATTATACTATATGGAGGACTATGGGCTGTGCATCATGCTACATGGATGACTGAGCTGTGCTGTATATTATATGGAGGACTATGTGATGCATTATACTATATGGAGGACTATGGGCTGTGCATTATACTACATGGATGACGGAGCTGTGCTGTATATTATATGGAGAACTATGGGCTGTGCATCATGCTACATGGATGACTGAGCTGTGCTGTATATTATATGGAGGACTGTGATGCATTATACTACATGGAGGACTATGGGCTGTGCATCATGCTACATGGATGACTGAGCTGTGCTGTACATTATATGGAGGACTATGTGATGCATTATACTATATGGAGGACTATGGGCTGTGCATTATACTACATGGATGACTGAGCTGTGCTTTATATTATATGGAGGACTATGTGATGCATTATACTATATGGAGGACTATGGGCTGTGCATCATGCTACATGGATGACTGAGCTGTGCTGTATATTATATGGAGGACTATGTGATGCATTATACTATATGGAGGACTATGGGCTGTGCATCATTCTACATGGATGAGTGAGCTGTGCTGTATATTATATGGAGGACTATGTGATGCATTATACTATATGGAGGACTATGGGCTGTGCATCATGCTACATGGATGACTGAGCTGTGCTGTATATTATATGGAGGACTATGGGCTGTGCATCATGCTACATGGATGATTGAGCTGCACTGTATATTATATGGAGGACTATGTGATGCATTATACTATATGGAGGACTATGGGCTGTGCATCATGCTACATGGATGACTGAGCTGCGCTGTATATTATATGGAGGACTATGTGATGCATTATACTATATGGAGGACTATGGGCTGTGCATCATGCTACATGGATGACTGAGCTGTGCTGTATATTATATGGAGGACTATGGGCTGTGCTTCATACTACATGGATGACTGAGCTGCGCTGTATATTATATGGAGGACTATGTGATGCATTATACTATATGGAGGACTATGGGCTGTGCATCATGCTACATGGATGACTGAGCTGTGCTGTATATTATATGAAGGACTATGTGATGCATTATACTATATGGAGGACTATGGGCTGTGCATCATGCTACATGGATGACTGAGCTGTGCTGTATATTATATGGAGGACTATGTGATGCATTATACTATATGGAGGACTATGGGCTGTGCATCATGCTACATGGATGACTGAGCTGTGCTGTATATTATATGGAGGACTATGTGATGCATTATACTATATGGAGGACTATGGGCTGTGCATTATACTACATGGATGACTGAGCTGTGCTGTATATTATATGGAGGACTATGTGATGCATTATATTATATGGAGGACTATGGACTGTGCATTATACTACATGGATGACTGAGCTGTGCTGTACATTATATGGAGGACTATGTGATGCATTATACTATATGGAGGACTATGGGCTGTGCATCATGCTACATGGATGACTGAGCTGCGCTGTATATTATATGGAGGACTATGGGCTGTGCTTCATGCTACATGGATGACTGAGCTGCGCTGTATATTATATGGAGGACTATGGGCTGTGCTTCATGCTACATGGATGACTGAGCTGCGCTGTATATTATATGGGGGACTGTGGGCTGTGCTTCATGCTACATGGATGACTGAGCTGCGCTGTATATTATATGGAGGACTATGGGCTGTGCATCATGCTACATAGATGACTGAGCTGCGCTGTATATTATATGGAGGACTATGGGCTGTGCTTCATACTACATGGATGACTGAGCTGCGCTGTATATTATATGGAGGACTATGTGATGCATTATACTATATGGAGGACTATGGGCTGTGCATCATGCTACATGGATGACTGAGCTGTGCTGTATATTATATGGAGGACTATGTGATGCATTATACTATATGGAGGACTATGGGCTGTGCATCATGCTACATGGATGACTGAGCTGTGCTGTATATTATATGGAGGACTATGTGATGCATTATACTATATGGAGGACTATGGGCTGTGCATCATGCTACATGGATGACTGAGCTGTGCTGTATATTATATGGAGGACTATGTGATGCATTATACTATATGGAGGACTATGGGCTGTGCATTATACTACATGGATGACTGAGCTGTGCTGTATATTATATGGAGGACTATGTGATGCATTATATTATATGGAGGACTATGGACTGTGCATTATACTACATGGATGACTGAGCTGTGCTGTACATTATATGGAGGACTATGTGATGCATTATACTATATGGAGGACTATGGGCTGTGCATCATGCTACATGGATGACTGAGCTGCGCTGTATATTATATGGAGGACTATGGGCTGTGCTTCATGCTACATGGATGACTGAGCTGCGCTGTATATTATATGGAGGACTATGGGCTGTGCTTCATGCTACATGGATGACTGAGCTGCGCTGTATATTATATGGGGGACTGTGGGCTGTGCTTCATGCTACATGGATGACTGAGCTGCGCTGTATATTATATGGAGGACTATGGGCTGTGCATCATGCTACATAGATGACTGAGCTGCGCTGTATATTATATGGAGGTCTATGGGCTGTGCTTCATGCTACATGGATGACTGAGCTGCGCTGTATATTATATGGAGGACTATGTGATGCATTATACTATATGGAGGACTATGGGCTGTGCATCATGCTACATGGATGACTGAGCTGCGCTGTATATTATATGGAGGACTATGTTCTGTGCATCATGCTACATGGATGATTGAGCTGCGCTGTATATTATATGGAGGACTATGTGATGCATTATACTATATGGAGGACTATGGGCTGTGCATCATGCTACATGGATGACTGAGCTGCGCTGTATATTATATGGAGGACTATGGGCTGTGCATCATGCTACATGGATGGCTGAGCTGCGCTGTATACTATATGGAGTACTATGGGATGTGCATCATGCTACATGGATGACTGAGCTGTGCTGTGTATTATATGGAGGACTATGTGATGCATTATACTATATGGAGGACTATGGGCTGTGCATTATACTACATGGATGACTGAGCTGTGCTGCGTATTATATGGAGGACTATGTGATGCATTATACTACATGGAGGATTATGGGCTGTGCGTCATGCTACATGGATGACTGAGCTGTGCTGTATATTATATGGAGGACTATGGGCTGTGCATCATGCTACATGGATGACTGAGCTGTGCTGTATATTATATGGAGGACTATGTGATGCATTATACTATATGGAGGACTATGGGCTGTGCATTATACTACATGGATGACTGAGCTGTGCTGTATATTATATGGAGGACTATGTGATGCATTATACTATATGGAGGACTATGGGCTGTGCATCATGCTACATGGATGACTGAGCTGTGCTGTATATTATATGGAGGACTATGGGCTGTGTATCTTGCTACATGGATGACTGAGCTGTGCTGTATATTATATGGAGGACTATGTGATGCATTATACTATATGGAGGACTATGGGCTGTGCATCATTCTACATGGATGACTGAGCTGTGCTATATATTATATGGAGGACTATGGGCTGTGTATCTTGCTACATGGATGACTGAGCTGTGCTGTATATTATATGGAGGACTATGTGATGCATTATACTTTATGGAGGACTATGGGCTGTGCATCATTCTACATGGATGACTGAGCTGTGCTGTATATTATATGGAGGACTATGTGCTGTGCTTCATGCTACATGGATGACTGAGCTGCGCTGTATATTATATGGAGGACTATGTGATGCATTATACTATATGGAGGACTATGTGATGCATTATGCTATATGGAGGACTATGGGCTGTGCATCATGCTACATGGATGACTGAGCTGTGCTTTATATTATATGGAGGACTATGTGATGCATTATACTATATGGAGGACTATGTGCTGTGCATCATGCTACATGGATGACTGAGCAGTGCTGTATATTATATGGAGGACTATGTGATGCATTATACTATATGGAGGACTATGGGCTGTGCATCATGCTACATGGATGACTGAGCTGTGCTTTATATTATATGGAGGAATATGGGCTGTGCATCATGCTACATGGATGACTGAGCTGTGCTGTATATTATATGGAGGACTATGTGATGCATTATACTATATGGAGGACTATGGGCTGTGCATCATGCTACATGGATGACTGAGCTGTGCTGTATATTATATGGAGGACTATGTGATGCATTATACTATATGGAGGACTATGTGCTGTGCATCATGCTACATGGATGACTGAGCTGTGCAGTATATTATATGGAGGACTATGTGATGCATTATACTATATGGAGGACTATGGGCTGTGCATCATGCTACATGGATGACTGAGCTGTGCTGTATATTATATGGAGGACTATGTGATGCATTATACTATATGGAGGACTATGGGCTGTGCATCATGCTACATGGATGACTGAGCTGTGCTTTATATTATATGGAGGACTATGTGATGCATTATACTATATGGAGGACTATGGGCTGTGCATCATGCTACATGAATGACTGAGCTGTGCTGTACATTATATGGAGGACTATGTGATGCATTATACTATATGGAGGACTATGGGCTGTGCATCATGCTACATGGATGACTGAGCTGTGCTGTATATTATATGGAGGACTATGTGATGCATTATACTATATGGAGGACTATGGGCTGTGCATCATGCTACATGGATGACTGAGCTGTGCTGTACATTATATGGAGGACTATGTGATGCATTATACTATATGGAGGACTATGGGCTGTGCATCATGCTACATGGATGACTGAGCTGTGCTGTGTATTATATGGAGGACTATGTGATGCATTATACTATATGGAGGACTATGGGCTGTGCATCATGCTACATGGATGACTGAGCTGTGCTGTGTATTATATGGAGGACTATGTGATGCATTATATTATATGGAGGACTATGTGAGGCATTATACTATATGGAGGACTATGGGCTGTGCATCATGCTACATGGATGACTGAGCTGTGCTGTATATTATATGGAGGACTATGTGATGCATTATACTATATGGAGGACTATGGGCTGTGCATCATGCTACATGGATGACTGAGCTGTGCTGTGTATTATATGGAGGACTATGTGATGCATTATACTATATGGAGGACTATGGGCTGTGCATCATGCTACATGGATGACTGAGCTGTGCTGTATATTATATGGAGGACTATGTGATGCATTATACTATATGGAGGACTATGGGCTGTGCATCATTCCACATGGATGAATGAGCTGTGCTGTATATTATATGGAGGACTATGGGCTGTGCATCATGCTACATGGATGACTGAGCTGTGCTGTATATTATATGGAGGACTATGGGCTGTGCATCATTCTAAATGGATGACTGAGCTATGCTGTATATTATATGGAGGACTATGTGATGCATTATACTATATGGAGGACTATGTGATGCATTATACTATATGGAGGACTATGGGATGTGCATTATACTACATGGATGACTGAGCTGTGCTGTATATTATATGGAGGACTATGTGATGCATTATACTTTATGGAGGACTATGGGCTGTACATCATGCTACATGGATGACTGAGCTGTGCTTTATATTATATGGAGGACTATGTGATGCATTATACTATATGGAGGACTATGGGCTGTGCATCATCCTACATGGATGACTGAGCTGTGCTGTATATTATATGGAGGACTATGTGATGCATTATACTTTATGGAGGACTATGGGCTGTGCATCATGCTACATGGATGACTGAGCTGTGCTGTATATTATATGGAGGACTATGTGATGCATCATACTATATGGAGGACTATGGGCTGTGCATTATTCTACATGGATGACTGAGCTGTGCTGTATATTATATGGAGGACTATATGATGCATTATACTATATGGAGGACTATGGGCTGTGCATCATGCTACATGGATGACTGAGCTGCGCTGTATACTATATGGAGGACTATGTGATGCATTATACTATATGGAGGACTATGGGCTGTGCATCATGCTACATGGATGACTGAGCTGTGCTGTATATTATATGGAGGACTATGTGATGCATTATACTATATGGAGGACTATGGGCTGTGCATCATGCTACATGGATGACTGAGCTGCGCTGTATATTATATGGAGGACTATGTGATGCATTATACTATATGGAGGACTATGGGCTGTGCATCATGCTACATGGATGACTGAGCTGTGCTGTACATTATATGGAGGACTATGTGATGCATTATACTATATGGAGGACTATGGGCTGTGCATCATGCTACATGGATGACTGAGCTGTGCTGTATATTATATGGAGGACTATGGGCTGTGCATCATGCTACATGGATGACTGAGCTGTGCTGTATATTATATGGAGGACTATGTGATGCATTATACTATATGGAGGACTATGGGCTGTGCATCATGCTACATAGATGACTGAGCTGCGCTATATATTATATGGAGGACTATGTGATGCATTATACTATATGGAGGACTATGGGCTGTGCATCATGCTACATGGATGACTGAGCTGTGCTGTATATTATATGGAGGACTATGGGCTGTGCATCATGCTACATGGATGACTGAGCTGTGCTGTACATTATATGGAGGACTATGTGATGCAATATACTATATGGAGGACTATGGGCTGTGCATCATGCTACATGGATGACTGAGCTGTGCTGTACATTATATGGAGGACTATGTGATGCATTATACTATATGGAGGACTATGGGCTGTGCATCATGCTACATGGATGACTGAGCTGTGCTGTATATTATATGGAGGACTATGTGATGCATTATACTATATGGAGGACTAAGGGCTGTGCATCATGCTACATGGATGACTGAGCTGTGCTGTATATTATATGGAGGACTATGTGATGCATTATACTTTATGGAGGACTATGGGCTGTGCATCATGCTACATGGATGACTGAGCTGTGCTGTATATTATATGGAGGACTATGTGATGCATTATACTATATGGAGGACTATGGGCTGTGCATTATTCTACATGGATGACTGAGCTGTGCTGTATATTATATGGAGGACTATATGATGCATTATACTATATGGAGGACTATGGGCTGTGCATCATGCTACATGGATGACTGAGCTGCGCTGTATACTATATGGAGGACTATGTGATGCATTATACTATATGGAGGACTATGGGCTGTGCATTATGCTACATGGATGACTGAGCTGTGCTGTATATTATATGGAGGACTATGTGATGCATTATACTATATGGAGGACTATGGGCTGTGCATCATGCTACATGGATGACTGAGCTGCGCTGTATATTATATGGAGGACTATTTGATTCATTATACTATATGGAGGACTATGGGCTGTGCATCATGCTACATGGATGACTGAGCTGTGCTGTGTATTATATGGAGGACTATGTGATGCATTATACTATATGGAGGACTATGGGCTGTGCATCATGCTACATGGATGACTGAGCTGTGCTGTACATTATATGGAGGACTATGTGATGCATTATACTATATGGAGGACTATGGGCTGTGCATCATGCTACATGGATGACTGAGCTGTGCTGTATATTATATGGAGGACTATGGGCTGTGCATCATGCTACATGGATGACTGAGCTGTGCTGTATATTATATGGAGGACTATGTGATGCATTATACTATATGGAGGACTATGGGCTGTGCATCATGCTACATAGATGACTGAGCTGCGCTATATATTATATGGAGGACTATGTGATGCATTATACTATATGGAGGACTATGGGCTGTGCATCATGCTACATGGATGACTGAGCTGTGCTGTATATTATATGGAGGACTATGGGCTGTGCATCATGCTACATGGATGACTGAGCTGTGCTGTGTATTATATGGAGGACTATGTGATGCAATATACTATATGGAGGACTATGGGCTGTGCATCATGCTACATGGATGACTGAGCTGTGCTGTACATTATATGGAGGACTATGTGATGCATTATACTATATGGAGGACTATGGGCTGTGCATCATGCTACATGGATGACTGAGCTGTGCTGTATATTATATGGAGGACTATGGGCTGTGCATCATGCTACATGGATGACTGAGCTGTGCTGTATATTATATGGAGGACTATGTGATGCATTATACTTTATGGAGGACTATGGGCTGTGCATCATGCTACATGGATGACTGAGCAGTGCTGTATATTATATGGAGAACTATGTGATGCATTATACTTTATGGAGGACTATAGGCTGTGCATCATGCTACATGGATGACTGAGCTGTGCTGTATATTATATGGAGGACTATGTGATGCATTATACTATATGGAGGACTATGGGCTGTGCATCATTCTACATGGATGACTGAGCTGTGCTGTATATTATATGGAGGACTATGTGATGCATTATACTATATGGAGGACTATGGGCTGTGCATCATTCTACATGGATGACTGAGCTGTGCTGTATATTATATGGAGGACTATGTGATGCATTATACTATATGGAGGACTATGGGCTGTGCATCATGCTACATGGATGACTGAGCTGTGCTCTATATTATATGGAGGACTATGTGATGCATTATACTATATGGAGGACTATGGGCTGTGCATTATACTACATGGATGACTGAGCTGTGCTGTATATTATATGGAGGACTATGGGCTGTGCATCATGCTACATGGATGACTGAGCTGTGCTGTATATTATATGGAGGACTATGTGATGCATTATACTATATGGAGGACTACGGGCTGTGCATCATGCTACATGGATGACTGAGCTGTGCTGTATATTATATGGAGGACTATGTGATGCATTATACTATATGGAGGACTATGGGCTGTGCATCATGGTACATGGATGACTGAGCAGTGTTGTATATTATATGGAGGAATATGGGCTGTGCATCATGCTACATGGATGACTGAGCTGTGCTGTACATTATATGGAGGACTATGTGATGCATTATACTATATGGAGGACTATGGGCTGTGCATCATTCTACATGGATGACTGAGCTGTGCTGTATATTATATGGAGGACTATGTGATGCATTATACTATATGGAGAACTAAGGGCTGTGCATCATGCTACATGGATGACTGAGCTGTGCTGTATATTATATGGAGGACTATGGGCTGTGCATCATTCTACATGGATGACTGAGCTGTGCTGTATATTATATGGAGGACTATGTGCTGTGCATCATGCTACATGGATGACTGAGCTGCGCTGTATATTATATGGAGGACTATGTGATGCATTATACTATATGGAGGACTATGGGCTGTGCATCATGCTACATGGATGACTGAGCTGTGCTGTATATTATATGGAGGACTATGTGATGCATTATACTATATGGAGGACTATGGGCTGTGCATCATGCTACATGGATGACTGAGCTGTACTGTACATTATATGGAGACTATGTGATGCATTATACTATATGGAGGACTATGGGCTGTGCATTATGCTACATGGATGACTGAGTTGTGCTGTATATTATATGGAGGACTATGTGATGCATTATACTATATGGAGGACTATGGGCTGTGCATTAATCTACATGGATGACTGAGCTGCGCTGTATACTATATGGAGGGCTATGGGCTGTGCATTATGCTACATGGATGACTGAGCTGTGCTGTATATTATATGGAGGACTATGTGATGCATTATATTATATGGAGGACTATGGGCTGTGCATCATGCTACATGGATGACTGAGCTGTGCTGTATATTATATGGAGGACTATGTGATGCATTATACTATATGGAGGACTATGTGCTGTGCATCATGCTACATGGATGACTGAGCTGTGCTGTGTATTATATGGAGGACTATGTGATGCATTATACTATATGGAGGACTATGGGCTGTGCATCATGCTACATGGATGACTGAGCTGCGCTTTGTATTATATGGAGGACTATGTGATGCATTATACTATATGGAGGACTATGGGCTGTGCATCATGCTACATGGATGACTGAGCTGTGCTGTGTATTATATGGAGGACTATGTGATGCATTATACTATATGGAGGACTATGGGCTGTGCATTATGCTACATGGATGACTGATCTGTGCTGTATATTATATGGAGGACTATGTGATGCATTATACTATATGGAGGACTGTAGGCTGTGCATCATGCTACATGGATGACTGAGCTGTGCTGTACATTATATGGAGGACTATGTGATGCATTATACTATATGGAGGACTATGGGCTGTGCATCATGCTACATGGATGACTGAGCTGTGCTGTACATTATATGGAGGACTATGTGATGCATTATACTATATGGAGAACTATGGGCTGTGCATCATGCTACATGGATGACTGAGCTGTGCTGTATATTATATGGAGGACTATGGGCTGTGCATCATTCTACATGGATGACTGAGCTGTGCTGTGTATTATATGGAGGACTATGTGATGCATTATACTACATGGAGGACTATGGGCTGTGCATCATGCTACATGGATGACTGAGCTGTGCTGTACATTATATGGAGGACTATGTGATGCATTATACTATATGGAGGACTATGGGCTGTGCATTATACTACATGGATGACTGAGCTGTGCTATATATTATATGGAGGACTATGTGATGCATTATACTTTATGGAGGACTATGGGCTGTGCATCATGCTACATGGATGACTGAGCTGTGCTGTATATTATATGGAGGACTATGTGATGCATTATGCTTTATGGAGGACTATGGGCTGTGCATCATGCTATATGGATGGCTGAGCTGCGCTGTACATTATATGGAGGACTATGTGATTCATTATACTATATGGAGGACTATGGGCTGTGCATCATGCTACATGGATGACTGAGCTGTGCTGTATATTATATGGAGGACTATGGGCTGTGCATCATGCTACATGGATGGCTGAGCTGCGCTGTACATTATATGGAGGACTATGGGCTGGCATCATGCTACATGGATGACTGAGCTGTGCTGTATATTATATGGAGGACTATGTGATGCATTATACTATATGGAGGACTATGGGCTGTGCATCATGCTACATGGATGACTGAGCTGTGCTGTACATTATATGGAGGACTATGTGATGCATTATACTATATGGAGGACTATGGGCTGTGCATCATGCTACATGGATGACTGAGCTGTGCTGTATATTATATGGAGGACTATGTGATGCATTATACTATATGGAGGACTATGGGCTGTGCATCATGCTACATGGATGACTGAGCTGTGCTGTATATTATATGGAGGACTATGTGATGCATTATACTTTATGGAGGACTATGGGCTGTGCATCATGCTACATGGATGGCTGAGCTGCGCTGTACATTATATCGAGGACTATGTGATGCATTATACTATATGGAGGACTATGGGCTGTGCATCATGCTACATGGATGACTGAGCTGTGCTGTATATTATATGGAGGACTATGTGATGCATTATACTATATGGAGTACTATGGGCTGTGCATCATGCTACATGGATGACTGAGCTGTGCTGTACATTATATGGAGGACTATGTGATGCATTATACTATATGGAGGACTATGGGCTGTGCATTATACTACATGGATGACTGAGCTGTGCTGTATATTATATGGAGGACTATGTGATGCATTATACTATATGGAGGACTATGGGCTGTGCATCATGCTACATGGATGACTGATATGTGCTTTATATTATATGGAGGACTATGGGCTGTGCATTATGCTACATGGATGACTGAGCTGTGCTGTATATTATATGGAGGACTATGTGATGCATTATACTTTATGGAGGACTATGGGCTGTGCATCATGCTACATGGATGACTGAGCTGTGCTGTATATTATATGGAGGACTATGTGATGCATTATACTTTATGGAGGACTATGGGCTGTGCATCATGCTACATGGATGACTGAGCTGTGCTGTATATTATATGGAGGACTATGTGATGCATTATACTATATGGAGGACTATGAGCTGTGCATCATGCTACATGGATGACTGAGCTGTGCTGTATATTATATGGAGGACTATGTGATGCATTATACTATATGGAGGACTATGGGCTGTGCATCATGCTACATGGATGACTGAGCAGTGCTGTATATTATATGGAGGACTATGTGATGCATTATACTTTATGGAGGACTATGGGCTGTGCATCATGCTACATGGATGACTGAGCTGTGCTGTATATTATATGGAGGACTATGTGATGCATTATACTATATGGAGGACTATGGGCTGTGCATTATACTACATGGATGTCTGAGCTGCGCTGTATACTATATGGAGGACTATGTGATGCATTATACTTTATGGAGGACTATGGGCTGTGCATCATGCTACATGGATGACTGAGCTGCGCTGTATACTATATGGAGGACTATGTGATGCATTCTACTATATGGAGGACTATGGGCTGTGCATCATGCTACATGGATGTCTGAGCTGCGCTGTATATTATATGGAGGACTATGTGATGCATTATACTATATGGAGGACTATGGGCTGTGCATCATGCTACATGGATGACTGAGCTGTGCTGTGTATTATATGGAGGACTATGTGATTCATTATACTATATGGAGGACTATGGGCTGTGCATCATGCTACATGGATGACGGAGCTGCGCTGTATACTATATGGAGGACTATGTGATGCATTATACTATATGGAGGACTATGGGCTGTGATTCATTCTACATGGATGACTGAGCTGTGCTGTATATTATATGGAGGACTATGTGATGCATTATAATATATGGAGGACTATGGGCTGTACATCATGCTACATGGATGACTGAGCTGTGCTGTATATTATATGGAGGACTATGTGATGCATTAAACTATATGGAGAACTATGGGCTGTGCATCATGCTACATGGATGACTGAGCTGTGCTGTATATTATATGGAGGACTATGTGATGCATTATACTTTATGGAGGACTATGGGCTGTGCATCATGCTACATGGATGGCTGAGCTGTGCTGTATATTATATGGAGGACTATGGACTGTGCATCATGCTACATGGATGACTGAGCTGTGCTGTGTATTATATGGAGGACTATGTGATGCATTATACTTTATGGAGGACTATGGGCTGTGCATCATGCTACATGGATGACTGAGCTGTGCTGTATATTATATGGAGGACTATGTGATGCATTATACTTTATGGAGGACTATGGGCTGTGCATCATGCTACATGGATGGCTGAGCTGTGCTGTATATTATATGGAGGACTATGGGCTGTGCATCATGCTACATGGATGACTGAGCTGTGCTGTATATTATATGGAGGACTATGTGATGCATTATACTATATGGAGGACTATGGGCTGTGCATCATGCTACATGGATGACTGAGCTGTGCTGTGTATTATATGGAGGACTATGTGATGCATTATACTATATGGAGGACTATGTGCTGTGCATCATGCTACATGGATGACTGAGCTGTGCTGTATATTATATGGAGGACTATGTGATGCATTATACTATATGGAGGACTATGGGCTGTGCATCATGCTACATGGATGACTGAGCTGTGCTGTGTATTATATGGAGGACTATGTGATGCATTATACTATATGGAGGACTATGGGCTGTGCATCATGCTACATGGATGACTGAGCTGTGCTGTACATTATATGGAGGACTATGTGATGCATTATACTATATGGAGGACTATGGGCTGTGCATCATGCTACATGGATGACTGAGCTGTGCTGTATATTATATGGAGGACTGTGTGATGCATTATACTTTATGGAGGACTATGGGCTGTGCATCATGCTACATGGATGACTGAGCTGTGCTGTATATTATATGGAGGACTATGTGATGCATTATACTATATGGAGGACTATGGGCTGTGCATCATGCTACATGGATGACTGAGCTGTGCTGTACATTATATGGAGGACTATGTGATGCATTATACTATATGGAGGACTATGGGCTGTGCATCATGCTACATGAATGACTGTGCTGTGCTGTATATTATATGGAGGACTATGTGATGCATTATACTATATGGAGGACTATGGGCTGTGCATTATGCTACATGGATGACTGAGCTGTGCTGTATATTATATGGAGGACTATGTGATGCATTATACTTTATGGAGGACTATGGGCTGTGCATCATGCTACATGGATGACTGAGCTGTGCTGTACATTATATGGAGGACTATGGGCTGTGCATTATTCTACATGGATGACTGAGCTGTGCTGTATATTATATGGAGGACTATGTGATGCATTATACTATATGGAGGACTATGGGCTGTGCATCATGCTACATGGATGACTGAGCTGTGCTGTATATTATATGGAGGACTATGTGATGCATTATACTTTATGGAGGACTATGGGCTGTGCATCATGCTACATGGATGACTGAGCTGTGCTGTGTATTATATGGAGGACTATGTGATGCATTATACTATATGGAGGACTATGGGCTGTGCATCATGCTACATGGATGACTGAGCTGTGCTGTATATTATATGGAGGACTATGTGATGCATTATACTATATGGAGGACTATGGGCTGTGCATCATGCTACATGGATGACTGAGCTGTGCTGTACATTATATGGAGGACTATGTGATGCATTATACTATATGGAGGACTATGGGCTGTGCATTATACTACATGGATGACTGAGCTGCGCTGTATATTATATGGAGGACTATGGGCTGTGCATTATACTATATGGAGGACTATGGGCTCTGCATCATGCTACATGGATGACTGAGCAGTGCTGTATATTATATGGAGGACTATGTGATGCATTATACTATATGGAGGACTATGGGCTGTGCATTATACTACATGGATGACTGAGCTGCCCTGTATATTATATGGAGGACTATGGGCTGTGCATTATACTATATGGAGTACTATGGTCTCTGCATCATGCTACATGGATGACTGAGCTGTGCTGTATATTATATGGAGGACTATGTGATGCATTATACTTTATGGAGGACTATGGGCTGTGCATCATGCTACATGGATGACTGAGCTGTGCTGTATATTATATGGAGGACTATGTGATGCATTATACTATATGGAGGACTATGGGCTGTGCATTATACTACATGGATGACTGAGCAGTGCTGTACATTATATGGAGGACTATGTGATGCATTATACTATATGGAGGACTATGGGCTGTGCATTATACTACATGGATGACTGAGCTGCGCTGTATATTATATGGAGGACTATGGGCTGTGCATTATACTATATGGAGGACTATGGGCTGTGCATCATGCTACATGGATGACTGAGCTGTGCTGTATATTATATGGAGGACTATGTGATGCATTATACTTTATGGAGGACTATGGGCTGTGCATCATGCTACATGAATGACTGAGCTGTGCTGTATATTATATGGAGGACTATGTGAAGCATTATACTATATGGAGGACTATGGGCTGTGCATTATACTACATGGATGACTGAGCTGCGCTGTATATTATATGGAGGACTATGTGATGCATTATACTATATGGAGGACTATGTGCTGTGCATCATGCTACATGGATGACTGAGCTGTGCTGTACATTATATGGAGGACTATGTGATGCATTATACTATATGGAGGACTATGGGCTGTGCATCATTCTACATGGATGACTGAGCTGTGCTGTATATTATATGGAGGACTATGTGATGCATTATACTATATGGAGGACTATGGGCTGTGCATCATGCTACATGGATGACTGAGCTGTGCTGTATATTATATGGAGGACTATGGGCTGTGCATCATTCTACATGGATGACTGAGCTGTGCTGTGTATTATATCGAGGACTATGTGATGCATTATACTTTATGGAGGACTATGGGCTGTGCATCATGCTACATGGATGACTGAGCTGTGCTGTATATTATATGGAGGACTATGTGATGCATTATACTATATGGAGGACTATGGGCTGTGCATCATTCTACATGGATGACTGAGCTGTGCTGTATATTATATTGAGGACTATGGGCTGTGCATCATTCTACATGGATGACTGAGCTGTGCTTTATATTATATGGAGGACTATGTGATGCATTATACTATATGGAGGACTATGGGCTGTGCATCATGCTACATGGATGACTGAGCTGTGCTGTATATTATATGGAGGACTATGTGATGCATTATACAATATGGAGGACTATGGGCTGTGCATCATGCTACATGGATGACTGAGCTGTGCTGTGTATTATATGGAGGACTATGTGATGCATTATACTATATGGAGGACTATGGGCTGTGCATCATGCTACATGGATGACTGAGCTGTGCTGTGTATTATATGGAGGACTATGTGATGCATTATACTTTATGGAGGACTATGGGCTGTGCATCATGCTACATGGATGACTGAGCTGTGCTGTATATTATATGGAGGACTATGTGATGCATTATACTATATGGAGGACTATGGGCTGTGCATCATGCTACATGGATGACTGAGCTGTGCTGTATATTATATGGAGGACTATGGGCTGTGCATCATTCTACATGGATGACTGAGCTGTGCTGTATATTATATGGAGGACTATGTTATGCATTATACTATATGGAGGACTATGGGCTGTGCATCTTGCTACATGGATGACTGAGCTGTGCTGTATATTATATGGAGGACTATGGGCTGTGCATCATGCTACATGGATGACTGAGCTGTGCTGTACATTATATGGAGGACTATGTGATGCATTATACTATATGGAGGACTATGGGCTGTGCATCATTCTACATGGATGACTGAGCTGTGCTGTATATTATATGGAGGACTATGTGATGCATTATACTATATGGAGGACTATGGGCTGTGCATCATGCTACATGGATGACTGAGCAGTGCTGTATAGTATATGGAGGACTATGGGCTGTGCATCATTCTACATGGATGACTGAGCTGTGCTGTGTATTATATGGAGGACTATGTGATGCATTATACTTTATGGAGGACTATGGGCTGTGCATCATGCTACATGGATGGCTGAGCTGTGCTGTATATTATATGGAGGACTATGTGATGCATTATACTATATGGAGGACTATGGGCTGTGCATCATGCTACATGGATGACTGAGCTGTGCTGTGTATTATATGGAGGACTATGTGATGCATTATACTACATGGAGGACTATGGGCTGTGCATTATACTACATGGATGACTGAGCTGTGCTGTGTATTATATGGAGGACTATGTGATGCATTATACTACATGGAGGACTATGGGCTGTGCATCATGCTACATGGATGACTGAGCTGTGCTGTATATTATATGGAGGACTATGGGCTGTGCATCATGCTACATGGATGACTGAGCTGTGCTGTACATTATATGGAGGACTATGTGATGCATTATACTATATGGAGGACTATGTGCTGTGCATCATGCTACATGGATGACTGAGCTGTGCTGTACATTATATGGAGGACTATGTGATGCATTATACTATATGGAGGACTATGGCCTGTGCATCATTCTACATGGATGACTGAGCTGTGCTGTATATTATATGGAGGACTATGTGATGCATTATACTATATGGAGGACAATGGGCTGTGCATCATGCTACATGGATGACTGAGCTGTGCTGTATATTATATGGAGGACTATGTGATGCATTATACTTTATGGAGGACAATGGGCTGTGCATCATGCTACATGGATGGCTGAGCTGTGCTGTATATTATATGGAGGACTATGTGATGCATTATACTATATGGAGGACTATGGGCTCTGCATCATGCTACATGGATGACTGAGCTGTGCTTTATATTATATGGAGGACTATGTGATGCATTATACTATATGGAGGACTATGTGCTGTGCATCATGCTACATGGATGACTGAGCTGTGCTGTATATTATATGGAGGACTATGTGATGCATTATACTATATGGAGGACTATGGGCTGTGCATCATGCTACATGGATGACTGAGCTGTGCTGTACATTATATGGAGGACTATGTGATGCATTATACTATATGGAGGACTATGGGCTGTGCATCATTCTACATGGATGACTGAGCTGTGCTGTATATTATATGGAGGACTAAGTGATGCATTATACTATATGGAGGACTATGGGCTGTGCATCATGCTACATGGATGACTGAGCTGTGCTGTATATTATATGGAGGACTATGTGATGCATTATACTATATGGAGAACTATGGGCTGTGCATCATGCTACATGGATGACTGAGCTGCGCTGTATATTATATGAAGGACTATGTGATGCATTATACTACATGGATGACTGAGCTGTGCTGTATATTATATGGAGGACTATGTGATGTATTATACTATATGGAGGACTATGTGCTGTGCATCATGCTACATGGATGACTGAGCTGCGCTGTATATTATATGAAGTACTATGTGATGCATTATACTATATGGATGACTGAGCTGTGCTGTATATTATATGGAGGACTATGTGATGCATTATACTACATGGATGACTGAGCTGTGCTGTATATTACATGGAGGACTATGTGATGCATTATACTACATGGATGACTGAGCTGTGCTGTATATTATATGGAGGACTATGTGATGTATTATACTATATGGAGGACTATGTGCTGTGCATCATGCTACATGGATGACTGAGCTGCGCTGTATATTATATGAAGGACTATGTGATGCATTATACTATATGGAGGACTATGTGCTGTGCATCATGCTACATGGATGACTGAGCTGTGCTGTATATTATATGGAGGACTATGGGCTGTGCATCATGCTACATGGATGACTGAGCTGCGCTGTATACTATATGGAGGACTATGTGATGCATTATACTATATGGAGGACTATGGGCTGTGCATCATGCTACATGGATGACTGAGCTGTGCTGTATATTATATGGAGGACTATGTGATGCATTATACTATATGGAGGACTATGGGCTGTGCATCATGCTACATGGATGACTGAGCTGCGCTGTGTATTATATGGAGGACTATGTGATGCATTATACTATATGGAGGACTATGGGCTGTGCATCATGCTACATGGATGACTGAGCTGTGCTGTATATTATATGGAGGACTATGGGCTGTGCATCATGTTACATGGATGACTGAGCTGTGCTGTACATTATATGGAGGACTATGGGCTGTGCATTATTCTACATGGATGAATGAGCTGTGCTGTATATTATATGGAGGACTATGTGATGCATTATACTTTATGGAGGACTATGGGCTGTGCATCATGCTACATGGATGACTGAGCTGCGCTGTATATTATATGGAGGACTATGGGCTGTGCAACATGCTACATGGATGACTGAGCTGTGCTGTACATTATATGGAGGACTATGTGATGCATTATACTATATGGAGGACTATGGGCTGTGCATTATACTACATGGATGACTGAGCTGTGCTGTATATTATATGGAGGACTATGTGATGCATTATACTTTATGGAGGACTATGGGCTGTGCATCATGCTACATGGATGACTGAGCTGTGCTGTATATTATATGGAGGACTATGTGATGCATTATACTTTATGGAGGACTGTGGCTGTGCATCATGCTACATGGATGACTGAGCTGTGCTGTATATTATATGGAGGACTATGGGCTGTGCATCATGCTACATGGATGACTGAGCTGTGCTGTGTATTATATGGAGGACTATGTGATGCATTATACTATATGGAGGACTATGGGCTGTGCATCATGCTACATGGATGACTGAGCTTTGCTGTATATTATATGGAGGACTATGTGATGCATTATACTTTATGGAGGACTATGGGCTGTGCATCATGCTACATGGATGACTGAGCTGTGCTGTATATTATATGGAGGACTATGTGATGCATTATACTATATGGAGGACTATGGGCTGTGCATCATGCTACATGGATGACTGAGCTGTGCTGTGTATTATATGGAGGACTATGTGATGCATTATACTATATGGAGGACTATGGGCTGTGCATCATGCTACATGGATGACTGAGCTGTGCTGTACATTATATGGAGGACTATGTGATGCATTATACTATATGGAGGACTATGGGCTGTGCATCATGCTACATGGATGACTGAGCTGTGCTGTATATTATATGGAGGACTGTGTGATGCATTATACTTTATGGAGGACTATGGGCTGTGCATCATGCTACATGGATGACTGAGCTGTGCTGTATATTATATGGAGGACTATGTGATGCATTATACTATATGGAGGACTATGGGCTGTGCATCATGCTACATGGATGACTGAGCTGTGCTGTACATTATATGGAGGACTATGTGATGCATTATACTATATGGAGGACTATGGGCTGTGCATCATGCTACATGAATGACTGTGCTGTGCTGTATATTATATGGAGGACTATGTGATGCATTATACTATATGGAGGACTATGGGCTGTGCATTATGCTACATGGATGACTGAGCTGTGCTGTATATTATATGGAGGACTATGTGATGCATTATACTTTATGGAGGACTATGGGCTGTGCATCATGCTACATGGATGACTGAGCTGTGCTGTACATTATATGGAGGACTATGGGCTGTGCATTATTCTACATGGATGACTGAGCTGTGCTGTATATTATATGGAGGACTATGTGATGCATTATACTATATGGAGGACTATGGGCTGTGCATCATGCTACATGGATGACTGAGCTGTGCTGTATATTATATGGAGGACTATGTGATGCATTATACTTTATGGAGGACTATGGGCTGTGCATCATGCTACATGGATGACTGAGCTGTGCTGTGTATTATATGGAGGACTATGTGATGCATTATACTATATGGAGGACTATGGGCTGTGCATCATGCTACATGGATGACTGAGCTGTGCTGTATATTATATGGAGGACTATGTGATGCATTATACTATATGGAGGACTATGGGCTGTGCATCATGCTACATGGATGACTGAGCTGTGCTGTACATTATATGGAGGACTATGTGATGCATTATACTATATGGAGGACTATGGGCTGTGCATTATACTACATGGATGACTGAGCTGCGCTGTATATTATATGGAGGACTATGGGCTGTGCATTATACTATATGGAGGACTATGGGCTCTGCATCATGCTACATGGATGACTGAGCAGTGCTGTATATTATATGGAGGACTATGTGATGCATTATACTATATGGAGGACTATGGGCTGTGCATTATACTACATGGATGACTGAGCTGCCCTGTATATTATATGGAGGACTATGGGCTGTGCATTATACTATATGGAGTACTATGGGCTCTGCATCATGCTACATGGATGACTGAGCTGTGCTGTATATTATATGGAGGACTATGTGATGCATTATACTTTATGGAGGACTATGGGCTGTGCATCATGCTACATGGATGACTGAGCTGTGCTGTATATTATATGGAGGACTATGTGATGCATTATACTATATGGAGGACTATGGGCTGTGCATTATACTACATGGATGACTGAGCAGTGCTGTACATTATATGGAGGACTATGTGATGCATTATACTATATGGAGGACTATGGGCTGTGCATTATACTACATGGATGACTGAGCTGCGCTGTATATTATATGGAGGACTATGGGCTGTGCATTATACTATATGGAGGACTATGGGCTGTGCATCATGCTACATGGATGACTGAGCTGTGCTGTATATTATATGGAGGACTATGTGATGCATTATACTTTATGGAGGACTATGGGCTGTGCATCATGCTACATGAATGACTGAGCTGTGCTGTATATTATATGGAGGACTATGTGAAGCATTATACTATATGGAGGACTATGGGCTGTGCATTATACTACATGGATGACTGAGCTGCGCTGTATATTATATGGAGGACTATGTGATGCATTATACTATATGGAGGACTATGTGCTGTGCATCATGCTACATGGATGACTGAGCTGTGCTGTACATTATATGGAGGACTATGTGATGCATTATACTATATGGAGGACTATGGGCTGTGCATCATTCTACATGGATGACTGAGCTGTGCTGTATATTATATGGAGGACTATGTGATGCATTATACTATATGGAGGACTATGGGCTGTGCATCATGCTACATGGATGACTGAGCTGTGCTGTATATTATATGGAGGACTATGGGCTGTGCATCATTCTACATGGATGACTGAGCTGTGCTGTGTATTATATCGAGGACTATGTGATGCATTATACTTTATGGAGGACTATGGGCTGTGCATCATGCTACATGGATGACTGAGCTGTGCTGTATATTATATGGAGGACTATGTGATGCATTATACTATATGGAGGACTATGGGCTGTGCATCATTCTACATGGATGACTGAGCTGTGCTGTATATTATATTGAGGACTATGGGCTGTGCATCATTCTACATGGATGACTGAGCTGTGCTTTATATTATATGGAGGACTATGTGATGCATTATACTATATGGAGGACTATGGGCTGTGCATCATGCTACATGGATGACTGAGCTGTGCTGTATATTATATGGAGGACTATGTGATGCATTATACAATATGGAGGACTATGGGCTGTGCATCATGCTACATGGATGACTGAGCTGTGCTGTGTATTATATGGAGGACTATGTGATGCATTATACTATATGGAGGACTATGGGCTGTGCATCATGCTACATGGATGACTGAGCTGTGCTGTGTATTATATGGAGGACTATGTGATGCATTATACTTTATGGAGGACTATGGGCTGTGCATCATGCTACATGGATGACTGAGCTGTGCTGTATATTATATGGAGGACTATGTGATGCATTATACTATATGGAGGACTATGGGCTGTGCATCATGCTACATGGATGACTGAGCTGTGCTGTATATTATATGGAGGACTATGGGCTGTGCATCATTCTACATGGATGACTGAGCTGTGCTGTATATTATATGGAGGACTATGTTATGCATTATACTATATGGAGGACTATGGGCTGTGCATCTTGCTACATGGATGACTGAGCTGTGCTGTATATTATATGGAGGACTATGGGCTGTGCATCATGCTACATGGATGACTGAGCTGTGCTGTACATTATATGGAGGACTATGTGATGCATTATACTATATGGAGGACTATGGGCTGTGCATCATTCTACATGGATGACTGAGCTGTGCTGTATATTATATGGAGGACTATGTGATGCATTATACTATATGGAGGACTATGGGCTGTGCATCATGCTACATGGATGACTGAGCAGTGCTGTATAGTATATGGAGGACTATGGGCTGTGCATCATTCTACATGGATGACTGAGCTGTGCTGTGTATTATATGGAGGACTATGTGATGCATTATACTTTATGGAGGACTATGGGCTGTGCATCATGCTACATGGATGGCTGAGCTGTGCTGTATATTATATGGAGGACTATGTGATGCATTATACTATATGGAGGACTATGGGCTGTGCATCATGCTACATGGATGACTGAGCTGTGCTGTGTATTATATGGAGGACTATGTGATGCATTATACTACATGGAGGACTATGGGCTGTGCATTATACTACATGGATGACTGAGCTGTGCTGTGTATTATATGGAGGACTATGTGATGCATTATACTACATGGAGGACTATGGGCTGTGCATCATGCTACATGGATGACTGAGCTGTGCTGTATATTATATGGAGGACTATGGGCTGTGCATCATGCTACATGGATGACTGAGCTGTGCTGTACATTATATGGAGGACTATGTGATGCATTATACTATATGGAGGACTATGTGCTGTGCATCATGCTACATGGATGACTGAGCTGTGCTGTACATTATATGGAGGACTATGTGATGCATTATACTATATGGAGGACTATGGCCTGTGCATCATTCTACATGGATGACTGAGCTGTGCTGTATATTATATGGAGGACTATGTGATGCATTATACTATATGGAGGACAATGGGCTGTGCATCATGCTACATGGATGACTGAGCTGTGCTGCATATTATATGGAGGACTATGTGATGCATTATACTTTATGGAGGACAATGGGCTGTGCATCATGCTACATGGATGGCTGAGCTGTGCTGTATATTATATGGAGGACTATGTGATGCATTATACTATATGGAGGACTATGGGCTCTGCATCATGCTACATGGATGACTGAGCTGTGCTTTATATTATATGGAGGACTATGTGATGCATTATACTATATGGAGGACTATGTGCTGTGCATCATGCTACATGGATGACTGAGCTGTGCTGTATATTATATGGAGGACTATGGGCTGTGCATCATGCTACATGGATGACTGAGCTGCGCTGTATACTATATGGAGGACTATGTGATGCATTATACTATATGGAGGACTATGGGCTGTGCATCATGCTACATGGATGACTGAGCTGTGCTGTATATTATATGGAGGACTATGTGATGCATTATACTATATGGAGGACTATGGGCTGTGCATCATGCTACATGGATGACTGAGCTGCGCTGTGTATTATATGGAGGACTATGTGATGCATTATACTATATGGAGGACTATGGGCTGTGCATCATGCTACATGGATGACTGAGCTGTGCTGTATATTATATGGAGGACTATGGGCTGTGCATCATGTTACATGGATGACTGAGCTGTGCTGTACATTATATGGAGGACTATGGGCTGTGCATTATTCTACATGGATGAATGAGCTGTGCTGTATATTATATGGAGGACTATGTGATGCATTATACTTTATGGAGGACTATGGGCTGTGCATCATGCTACATGGATGACTGAGCTGCGCTGTATATTATATGGAGGACTATGGGCTGTGCAACATGCTACATGGATGACTGAGCTGTGCTGTACATTATATGGAGGACTATGTGATGCATTATACTATATGGAGGACTATGGGCTGTGCATTATACTACATGGATGACTGAGCTGTGCTGTATATTATATGGAGGACTATGTGATGCATTATACTTTATGGAGGACTATGGGCTGTGCATCATGCTACATGGATGACTGAGCTGTGCTGTATATTATATGGAGGACTATGTGATGCATTATACTTTATGGAGGACTGTGGCTGTGCATCATGCTACATGGATGACTGAGCTGTGCTGTATATTATATGGAGGACTATGGGCTGTGCATCATGCTACATGGATGACTGAGCTGTGCTGTATATTATATGGAGGACTATGTGATGCATTATACTTTATGGAGGACTATGGGCTGTGCATCATGCTACATGGATGACTGAGCTGTGCTGTACATTATATGGAGGACTATGTGATGCATTATACTATATGGAGGACTATGGGCTGTGCATCATGCTACATGGATGACTGAGCTGTGCTGTATATTATATGGAGGACTATGTGATGCATTATACTATATGGAGGACTATGGGCTGTGCATCATGCTACATGGATGACTGAGCTGCGCTGTATATTATATGGAGGACTATGTGATGCATTATACTATATGGAGGACTATGGGCTGTGCATTATACTACATGGATGACTGAGCTGTGCTGTATATTATATGGAGGACTATGTGATGCATTATACTATATGGAGGACTATGGGCTGTGCATTATACTACATGGATGACTGAGCTGTGCTGTATATTATATGGAGGACTATGTGATGCATTATACTATATGGAGGACTATGGGCTGTGCATCATGTTACATGGATGACTGAGCTGTGCTGTACATTATATGGAGGACTATGGGCTGTGCATTATTCTACATGGATGAATGAGCTGTGCTGTATATTATATGGAGGACTATGTGATGCATTATACTTTATGGAGGACTATGGGCTGTGCATCATGCTACATGGATGACTGAGCTGCGCTGTATATTATATGGAGGACTATGGGCTGTGCAACATGCTACATGGATGACTGAGCTGTGCTGTACATTATATGGAGGACTATGTGATGCATTATACTATATGGAGGACTATGGGCTGTGCATTATACTACATGGATGACTGAGCTGTGCTGTATATTATATGGAGGACTATGTGATGCATTATACTTTATGGAGGACTATGGGCTGTGCATCATGCTACATGGATGACTGAGCTGTGCTGTATATTATATGGAGGACTATGTGATGCATTATACTTTATGGAGGACTGTGGCTGTGCATCATGCTACATGGATGACTGAGCTGTGCTGTATATTATATGGAGGACTATGGGCTGTGCATCATGCTACATGGATGACTGAGCTGTGCTGTATATTATATGGAGGACTATGTGATGCATTATACTTTATGGAGGACTATGGGCTGTGCATCATGCTACATGGATGACTGAGCTGTGCTGTACATTATATGGAGGACTATGTGATGCATTATACTATATGGAGGACTATGGGCTGTGCATCATGCTACATGGATGACTGAGCTGTGCTGTATATTATATGGAGGACTATGTGTTGCATTATACTATATGGAGAACTATGGGCTGTGCATTATACTACATGGATGACTGAGCTGCGCTGTATATTATATGGAGGACTATGGGCTGTGCATCATGCTACATGGATGGCTGAGCTGCGCTGTATATTATATGGAAGACTATGTGATGCATTATACTATATGGAGGACTATGGGCTGTGCATCATTCTACATGGATGACTGAGCTGTGCTGTACATTATATGGAGGACTATGTGATGCATTATACTATATGGAGGACTATGGGCTGTGCATTATTCTACATGGATGACTGAGCTGTGCTGTATATTATATGGAGGACTATGTGATGCATTATACTATATGGAGGACTATGGGCTGTGCATCATGCTACATGGATGACTGAGCTGTGCTGTATATTATATGGAGGACTATGTGATGCATTATACTATATGGAGGACTATGGGCTGTGCATTATACTACATGGATGACTGAGCTGTGCTGTGTATTATATGGAGGACTATGTGATGCATTATACTATATGGAGGACTATGGGCTGTGCATCATGCTACATGGATGACTGAGCTGTGCTGTATTGTCGGGGTAAAAGAGAATATATATATTTGTAACTTTTATACTTTTATAACTTTTATACGCTTTTTTGCTAATGTACTAACTACCATTTTGTATCATATAACAATAAGCTTTCCTTGCTACGTAATACTCAAATCGAAACTTAAACTAAGACAGTTCCAGTGTTGCCAAGACTTATTTCAGAGAAACGAAACAAGATTATAAGCTGACGGCTGCAATATCTGCCCAGAGACTGAGATAAGGAGATGAGGACCAATCAGGAGTGGCCAGACACTGGACTTTCATGGCTTACCCCGCCCCGGACAACCCCTTTTCCCTCCCCATTATGTAGTGTATTTAGGTTTGTGCATGTAAAAAATAAACACAGAACATTGCTGAGGACGTTGTCTGTAGTAGCCTTCTGAGCATGCTCTGAGCTTGAACCAGCTTGTTGTCTGACTCATTCTTTGAATGGTTGACCCATGCTCATAGTTTGAATTTGGAGTGACTGGAGGACAAGTGGAATGTCATCACGACCCTCACAAATGGCGCCCAACGTGGGGCGTGGCTAGCGGTACGCCGCCCTCCCGGACCCATATTGCTGATTTCCCTGGTGGTGACCGCGGTGGCTGAATTTGAGGCCTGATCAACCTCCATCGAACACGGTAAGTTGAGATGTATTTTATATGTCTCACTTGCCTGTGTGTCAGCCGCAGCGGTTCCTGTGGGATTGTCAGGATGGATCTGGGTGGGTGACCGGTCGAGTGGTGAGACCTTGGGCGTCCCGCACCACGTCCTGAACCAGCAAGTGTTAAAACGAGTGCCTGCGCGTGCTCGTGTGCACACCACCTCCTCCTCCCCCGGTCACTGTACTTTTCTTAGATAGCTGCCTCCCGTAACTGATAGTCGAAGTTTCAAAGCATTCCTGAATTGTAGTGTAAGGGAGAAAGAATCTGTGACGAATTGAGGTGTGCTCTTCGTCTAACACAGAGACTGCTGTAAAGTCAAGGTTAGGAAAGGAGATAGATTGAGAGGTGTACTCTCTATCTCATCAGTGTATTGAGAGGTACTCTACACTGACGGGTGGTGCCGTGGTAGGAAAGAAGACGGATTGAGAGGTGCTCTTCGTCTTATACAGAGAAACCTCATAAGGAGGGGTTCTGCTGTCAGTCAGGGTGCCGTGGTGAGTCGTACTGTAAAGTCGCCATTCAAGGTTAGGGAAGGGATAGATTGAGAGGTACTCTCTATCTTATCAGTGTATTGAGAGGTACTCTACACTGACGGGTGGCGACCTGTCGGCTGCACCAGTGATCTGAGTCGCGACAGATCATTGCATTCTATAAGAAAATGTTGTGTATATTCAAATTTGAAAGATTTCGTAAGTTGCGGAATGCTGCTGTGGGAGTTAAGCCAATTAGTGGAGTTACGGGAAGGCAAGAAGGCAAGAAGAATGTTAGGAATTTGTATAACATGATAAGCTTATCCAGTACAGGCAGGCTTTAGTTTTCAGTGTAGAATGAATGTGTTACACAGAAGTTGGGAAAGTTGGGTAAGGATTTCTACACCAGGCTCATGCACATCTTAGAGTAGATGGTGCAGGGGGGAACAGAGAATGCCGAGCCTTTGTTCGGATACATGAAAGCTGCAGAATGTGATTTGTTATGTGCCCCCAAAATGGCCGTTGCACCTTTGATGCCTGTCACTACACTGAGCCCTCAGTCACCACCCTATAATGGCGCCGACGCCAAATCACCGGAAGGGTGGACGTGTCGGGTGTGTGGAGAGCAAAACCCACTCTGGGCGGGCCGCCCATGGCACGAAGCCCAGCCTGCCTCCAAGAACATTCCCACTTCCACTCTAACTCCTCCCTCCAACGGCCATCTTACTACACCTTTTCCTGCCTCCAAGAACATTCCCACTTCCACTCTAACTCCTCCCTCCAACGGCCATCTTACTACACCTTTTCCTGCCTCCAAGAACAATCCCACCCCCACTCCCACCTCCTCCCTCCCACGGCCATCTTGCTACACCTCTTACTTGTTGTGGGAGGCCCGGAAAGCCCCAATCCGGCCTATATCCACTACTAGATCCGTCCGGTGCATATTACCAGCCACCAGCACAGGTGGAAAAGCCCGCAGGCCCAGAGCACCCATCTGAAGTTAATGTGACACCCTCTGCTCCAGTCCACGATGCTGAGACGCTTCCCCTGTTTCCTATGGGAGTCACCCACAACCCTGGGGATATCCTCCTCAACCCCCCAGAATTTCAGGCCAGACTGCTCTCCCTCCGCCAACATACTGTTACTCAAGACGATACGGAGCCAGATGAGGGATGGGCTCAAGATACTCCAGCCCCCCCCCTCCTTTACGCCATACGTCTCCTATGGCATCCTCCACCCCATATCCATTACCCGTACTCTGGCCCTTGCTCCAAGCAACTGCTGAAAGAGCACCACCCCCCAGCCCCTCAGAAGTCTGGGACCCCTGCCGCTCCCGGAATCTAGTAGACCCATCAGGACGCCCTGTCACTCTGTCAATAGGCTATGGTGACATCCTTACATATTGGGTGGGGGCCATAGTCAACCCTGCAAACACCTGTATGAGCCATGTTGGAGGATTGGCTCGCAAAATTTCCCTTGCTGCTGGTTCTACTCTGGCTGCAGAATGCCAGGCTCACTTAGCCGAAAACGGAGAGCTTTCAAAAGGCCATGAATTCCACAAAAGCAGGATCCCTTAGTACGTATGAATCCGGCCTAGAATACATGAAACAGTTAAAGGCCTGGGCTCAGGATCGCTTGTCAGATCAAGCTGGGTCTGTACAAGATGTTCAACAAGACCCTGATGAATCTGTGGAAAGATATGCTGCAAAACTCAGCATGCATTTTGAGGATCTTGGATACAGTCCTCACGTCAAGACGCAGGCCGCCCTGTTGGTTCAGGCCCTGGTAAATGGCCTACAAGACGCCCTCAGAGATGAAGTCTTGAGAGTACGGCCCGAGATTCGTTCTTCTTCTTTCAACGACGCGGTGGATATCGTTAAAGCTTTCCAAAAATCAATGCTAAAAATGGAAAAGGATACTAAGCCAAAGAAGAAAACCGCTCCTGCCATGGTATATCAAGCTCAAGAAAGCTACCCACCCCTTGGCAACCAACATGGAATCAAGTGGGTAATGGTTAAAGGCACAGGTGATGATACTCCTCCCACATATAGAAGACGAGACAGAAGAGATGACAAGGGACCATCCAGAAACAGAAGACAATCTCGTGATTCTGGAGGACGAATGTTGTGTTGGAAGTGTGGTAGCCTTGACCACATCCTCAGAGACTGTCCAACCCGCAGATAGTACCATGACCGGTCGTTCCGTGATGGTCCACACAACCAGGTGGACCATCAACCACTGGAGTTCCTGGTGGACACTGGGGCGGCCACATCTGTCATTTCCTCTGCACAGCTCCCTCCTTCTGTATCCCTATCACCGGATACCCTCATCTGTGTTGGGGTGGAAGGCCAACATATTTCCTCTCCACTCACAGTCCCTGTGTCTACAGGACCGTTCACCGGAGTACTCACAAGATTCTTGGTCTCTGAAACTTGCCCTGTCAACCTGTTGGGAGCCGATCTCTTAGAGCGGATGAAGGCAACAATTACCTTCGGAAACCATGGTATGGAGCTTCTTTTGCGGGACCCTCATTCCGAACAAGGGACTGAAGACCGCTGTGTTCTTAAAGCCTTCCCTCTCATAATGATGACCATACAACCTCACACTCTTCTTGATACCTCACAGTTCCCTCACTCTCTGTGGTCCAGTGGGCCAGAGGACGTCGGCCTCCTGCAGGTTCCCCCGGCCCGAGTACACCTCAAGCCTGGACATAGGTACCCACGGTTGCCACAATACCCCCTCAAGGCTGCACAAGAACAAAGCTTGAGTACCCAAGTCGCTTCCCTCCTGGAATCAGGAGTCCTTGTCAGATGTGTATCTCCATGCAATACACCCCTTTTTTCTGTAAAAAAGAAAACCGCTCTGGGAGAGCCTCCAAGATACCGGTTGGTTCAGGATCTCAGAGCCGTCAATGCAGCTACCATTTTAGAAACTCCAGTGGTACCCAACCCAAACACCCTTTTGTCTCAGGTGCCTCCAACGGCCACCTTGTTTACGGTGTTAGATCTGGCCAACGCCTTTTTCAGTATACCCTTACATGAAGATTCGTGGTTTCTTTCTGCCTTCACCTTTCAAGGAGCACAGCTTACATGGACCAGAACTCTCCTAACCAATTCACTCATTCTATGAAGTCTATTCTGGAGCCATGGGTTCAAGAGAACCCTCAGGTCACCCTTCTACAGTATGTGGATGATCTTTTACTCTGTGGCACTGAAGAAAATTTGCCAGAGATGTCAGCATCCCTTCTCTGGTTTCTTCACTCAGCTAACTGTAAAGTCTCGAAAGGCAAAGTCCAATGGTGTCTGCCCAAGGTCATTTTCCTCGGACATTGTATATCACAAAGTGCTAGATATCTGACTGAAGAAAGAAAACAAGCCATCATGGATATCACCTTCCCAACTACCTATTCCGCTATGCAGACTTTCCTTGGTCTTATCACTTACTGCAGGCAATGGATCCCTGATGTCTCAAAGCTCATGCAACCTCTGTACGACTGTCTCAAAAATGAAGGCTCGGTTTGGCTTCATGCTGAAGATCCACGTGTTTCTCTTCAACACAGACTATGTTTTGACCGCCTTAAACAGGCTGTTGTCTCTGCCCCGGCCTTGGGCTTACCAGACTATACTCAGCCATTTCATTTTTTTGTCTCGGAATCGGAAGGTCATGCCTCTGGAGTTCTAGCACAACGTTATGATCATAAGTATCGGCCTTTGGGCTACTACTCAGCCCGCCTGGACCCTGTCGCCCGAAATACCCCCACGTGCCTTAAGGCGGTCCACGCTGCTCACATTCTCCTTGACAAGTCAGCTGATATCGTCCTTGGACATGATCTCTCAGCTGTTCTGCAACAAACATCTCCGAAACATCTAACCAACCAAAGACACCTGCGGCTGCAGTGTTCCCTATTGTTGCCCTCCAATATAACATTTACCAGATGTCTGACTATCAACCCTGCCACTTTGCTTCCACCTTCTAGGGGGGAAGGTGAAGAGGGTGAAGGTCCATTGGTGGAACCTCATGATTGTATAAAAATTTTGCAGGAAGAGACTTCTGCTCCAGAGAATATGGTGGCACATCTGCTCGCACACCCTGCCATGCACCTATGGACTGATGGATCCCGTTTCGCAGACCCTCAAGGGAAGTTCCACACAGGATATGCTGTCACAACAGACCTAACAGTTCTGAAGGCTGAAGCTCTACCACCATACATGTCTGCACAAGAAGCTGAACTTGTGGCTCTCACAGAGGCCTGCCACCTGGCAGCAGGAACAAAGGCGAATATATATATACCGATTCCAGGTATGGACATGGAATTTGCAATGATTCTGGACTCTTGTGGAAGTCTAGAGGATTCATCACAGCTGCAGGTACACCAGTGAAACATGCCTCATGGATTAAGGCCCTAATGAAGGCCCTGGAACTACCCATTCAGGTTGCTGTTATGAAGGTCAAGGTTCATGGAAGACTAGAATCCAGAGAAGCCAGGGGCAACCACCTAGCTGACCAAGCAGCCAAGACTGCAGCAGTGGAGAATGTGTCATCAAAGTGGCAGGAAAAGGAAGAAGAGATGGGAGAGACTCTGCAAACCGTAGCTGTGGCGCTCACTAGAGCAAGAGCCAAGGAACAGCCGGCGGAAGACCATACAAGTCCAGCGGAGACACGAGTGGAATCCAGGGGGGTCAAGATGCCTGAAGAAAAATTGTGTGAGGAACAAAGGAAGACCCCCACTGAAGAAGTCAAGCAATTGAAAGCGGCAGGAGCTGTGCTGGCAGGTCGCAAAGATTCAAAGGTCAACTCGACTCTTTACCAAGTGGATGGGAAGCCTTGCTTGCCTAGACGCATGTACTCAGCTGTGGCAGCATGGGCTCACGGGCCTACACACAGAGGAAAGAATCAAGCTTTGGCATGTATCAAGAAACTGTACTTTGCACCCGGAATCTCTTCCACTGTGACTGCGTACTCAAAATCCTGCTCTGTCTGCGCTACCTGCAACCCAACGCGTACGGCACGGGTCCCTCTTCAACATCTGGCTAAACCAGACTACCCTTGGCAGAGAACACAAGTCGACCTTATCCAAATGCCTAAAGCAGGAAAATAGGAGTACGTTTTGGTAGCCGTGGATATGTTCTCAGCCTGGCCCGAGGCCTACCCGGTTGTCAACATGACTGCTAAAGTCACAGCCAAGAAACTGATCACCGAAATTGCCTGCAGATTTGGAGTTCCCCAAGTCATAGAATCGGATCAAGGACCAGCTTTCACAGCAAATATCTACAAAGAACTCTGGAACATGTTGGGAACAGATTTGGGCCTCCACGCTCCATACCATCCTGCCAGTTCAGGCAAAGTGGAGAGGATGAATTCCACACTCAAGACCCAGCTCTTGAAAATGACCTAAGATCATCCCCTCCCCTGGCCCGACCTACTCCCCATAGTATTGTATCATATTACACACACTCCTCAGGTCAAACATGGGCTGACTCCCTATAAAATTTTGTTTGGGACCCCCCACCCAAGATAGGAGAGATTAGGCCCCAAGAGTTGTCTGAAACACATGATAGAGTGGTAAAATTTGTGATTGCCTTGTCTAGAGAATTGACTAACACCCGCTCTCCAGTATCTGCTTCTCTCCCAGAATCTACAGGTGATGCAGTACATGATTTCATCCCAGGCGATCTAGTGTATGTGAAGAAGTTTGTCCGGAAAGACTGCCTCCAGCCGCGGTTCGAGGGACCGTACACTGTGCTTCTCACCACCCCGACGGCTCTGAAGCTTGAGGGCAAGAGCACCTGGATTCACGCCTCCCACTGCAAGAGAGACAGAACGAGTCTATAAAAGATGACTACCTTCTTCTATATCCTTTCCATATGCTTACTGTCTGTCCCAGGGTGGACAGCTACCACACAGGGGTAGATACCTCCTTTTTCTCAAGTTGGTTGGGAGGGCTCAAGGGATTCCTCCAACAAGTTTGTCTAGTAATGGGAGGTCTATTAGTATTGGGCCTGGTGGTCCTGTGCTGCATAGTCCCCTTATACAGGAAAAATATAACCAATGCTGTCCCAACCTCCGGGACCTGTCTGAATCAAGAGAAGATATGGAGAAATACACTTCTTTGAACAAGTCTAACCAGACCCCCCCCCCATAACAAAGTTCAATTGAAAGATTCAGTTTAGGATCATTTGGGAGAACTCCATGTGTCACCCAGGATAGGGCTCGATTGTCTGGGGGCGTCCCATAAGGGGGCAGCTTCTAAGATGATTGGGTGAAGAAATCCACCTCCCCTTTCCCCACACATGGACAGTCTCAAAGGCCCCGAAGCAAGGGAAAGCTTAGTGTTTAGAGGGGAATGTCGGGGTAAAAGAGAATATATATATTTGTAACTTTTATACTTTTGTAACTTTTATACGCTTTTTTGCTAATGTACTAACTACCATTTTGTATCATATAACAATAAGCTTTCCTTGCTACGTAATACTCAAATCGAAACTTAAACTAAGACAGTTCCAGTGTTGCCAAGACTTATTTCAGAGAAACGAAACAAGATTATAAGCTGACGGCTGCAATATCTGCCCAGAGACTGAGATAAGGAGATGAGGACCAATCAGGAGTGGCCAGACACTGGACTTTCATGGCTTACCCCGCCCCGGACAACCGCTTTTCCCTCCCCATTATGTAGTGTATTTAGGTTAGTGCATGTAAAAAATAAACACAGAACATTGCTGAGGACGTTGTCTGTAGTAGCCTTCTGAGCATGCTCTGAGCTTGAACCAGCTTGTTGTCTGACTCATTCTTTGAATGGTTGACCCATGCTCATAGTTTGAATTTGGAGTGACTGGAGGACAAGTGGAATGTCATCACGACCCTCACAGTATATTATATGGAGGACTATGGGCTGTGCATCATGCTACATGGATGACTGAGCTGTGCTGTATATTATATGGAGGACTATGTGATGCATTATACTATATGGAGGACTATGGGCTGTGCATTATACTACATGGATGACTGAGCTGTGCTGTATATTATATGGAGGACTATGGGCTGTGCATCATTCTACATGGATGACTGAGCTGTGCTGTATATTATATGGAGGACTATGTGATGCATTATACTTTATGGAGGACTATGGGCTGTGCATCATGCTACATGGATGACTGAGCTGTGCTGTATATTATATGGAGGACTATGTGATGCATTATACTATATGGAGGACTATGGGCTGTGCATTATACTACATGGATGACTGAGCTGTGCTGTGTATTATATGGAGGACTATGTGATGCATTATACTATATGGAGGACTATGGGCTGTGCATTGTGCTACATGGATGACTGAGCTGTGCGGTATATTATATGGAGGACTATGTGATGCATTATACTATATGGAGGACTATGGGCTGTGCATTATACTACATGGATGACTGAGCTGTGCTGTATATTATATGGAGGACTATGTGATGCATTATATTATATGGAGGACTATGGGCTGTGCATCATGCTACATGGATGACTGAGCTGTGCTGTACATTATATGGAGGACTATGTGATGCATTATACTATATGGAGGACTATGGGCTGTGCATTATAGTACATGGATGACTGAGCTGTGCTGTATATTATATGGAGGACTATGTGATGCATTATATTATATGGAGGACTATGGGCTGTGCATCATTCTACATGGATGACTGAGCTGTGCTGTATATTATATGGAGGACTATGTGATACATTATACTTTATGGAGGACTATGGGCTGTGCATCATGCTACATGGATGACTGAGCTGTGCTGTATATTATATGGAGGACTATGTGATGCATTATATTATATGGAGGACTATGGGCTGTGCATCATGCTACATGGATGACTGAGCTGTGCTGTGTATTATATGGAGGACTATGTGATGCATTATACTATATGGAGGACTATGGGCTGTGCATTATACTACATGGATGACTGAGCTGTGCTGTATATTATATGGAGGACTATGTGATGCATTATATTATATGGAGGACTGTGGGCTGTGCATCATGCTACATGGATGATTGAGCTGTGCTGTATATTATATGGAGGACTATGTGATACATTATACTTTATGGAGGACTATGGGCTGTGCATCATGCTACATGGATGACTGAGCTGTGCTGTATATTATATGGAGGACTATGGGCTGTGCATCATGCTACATGGATGACTGAGCTGTGCTGTATATTATATGGAGGACTATGTGATGCATTATATTATATGGAGGACTATGGGCTGTGCATCATTCTACATGGATGACTGAGCTGTGCTGTATATTATATGGAGGACTATGTGATGCATTATACTTTATGGAGAACTATGGGCTGTGCATCATGCTACATGGATGACTGAGCTGTGCTGTATATTATATGGAGGACTATGTGATGCATTATACTATATGGAGGACTATGGGCTGTGCATTATACTACATGGATGACTGAGCTGTGCTTTATATTATATGGAGGACTATGTGATGCATTATACTATATGGAGGACTATGGGCTGTGCATTATACTACATGGATGGCTGAGCTGTGCTGTATATTATATGGAGGACTATGTGATGCATTATACTATATGGAGGGCTATGGGCTGTGCATCATGCTACATGGATGACTGAGCTGTGCTGTATATTATATGGAGGACTATGTGATGCATTATACTATATGGAGGGCTATGGGCTGTGCATCATGCTACATGAATGACTGAGCTGCGCTGTATATTATATGGAGGACTATGGGCTGTGCATCATGCTACATGGATGACTGAGCTGTGCTGTGTATTATATGGAGGACTATGTGATGCATTATACTATATGGAGGACTATGGGCTGTGCATCATGCTACATGGATGACTGAGCTGTGCTGTATATTATATGGAGGACTATGGGCTGTGCATTATGCTACATGGATGACTGAGCTGTGCTGTATATTATATGGAGGACTATGTGATGCATTATACTATATGGAGGACTATGGGCTGTGCATCATGCTACATGGATGACTGAGCTGTGCTGTATATTATATGGAGGACTATGTGATGCATTATACTATATGGAGGGCTATGGGCTGTGCATTATGCTACATGGATGACTGAGCTGCGCTGTATATTATATGGAGGACTATGTGATGCATTATACTATATGGAGGACTATGGGCTGTGCATTATACTACATGGATGACTGAGCTGTGCTGTGTATTATATGGAGGACTATGTGATGCATTATACTATATGGAGGGCTATGGGCTGTGCATTATGCTACATGGATGACTGAGCTGCGCTGTATATTATATGGAGGACTATGTGATGCATTATACTATATGGAGGACTATGTGCTGTGCATTATGCTACATGAATGACTGAGCTGTGCTGTGTATTATATGGAGGACTATGTGATGCATTATACTATATGGAGGACTATGTGATGCATTATACTATATGGAGGACTATGGGCTGTGCATTATGCTACATGAATGACTGAGCTGTGCTGTGTATTATATGGAGGACTATGTGATGCATTATACTATATGGAGGACTATGTGATGCATTATACTATATGGAGGACTATGTGATGCATTATACTATATGGAGGACTATGGGCTGTGCATCATGCTTCATGAATGACTGAGCTGTGCTGTATATTATATGGAGGACTATGTGATGCATTATACTATATGGAGGACTATGGGCTGTGCATCATGCTTCATGAATGACTGAGCTGTGCTGTATATTATATGGAGGACTATGTGATGCATTATACTATATGGAGGACTATGGGCTGTGCATTATGCTACATGGATGACTGAGCTGTGCTGTATATTATATGGAGGACTATGTGATGCATTATACTATATGGAGGACTATGTGCTGTGCATTATGCTACATGGATGACTGAGCTGTGCTGTATATTATATGGAGGACTATGTGATGCATTATATTATATGGAGGACTATGGGCTGTGCATCATGCTTCATGAATGACTGAGCTGTGCTGTATATTATATGGAGGACTATGTGATGCATTATACTATATGGAGGACTATGGGCTGTGCATCATGCTACATGGATGACTGAGCTGTGCTGTACATTATATGGAGGACTATGTGATGCATTATACTATATGGAGGACTATGGGCTGTGCATCATGCTACATCGATGACTGAGCTGTGCTGTACATTATATGGAGGACTATGTGATGCATTATACTATATGGAGGACTATGTGCTGTGCATCATGCTACATGGATGACTGAGCTGTGCTGTATATTATATGGAGGACTATGTGGTGCATTATACTATATGGAGGACTATGTGCTGTGCATCATGCTACATGGATGACTGAGCTGTGCTGTATATTATATGGAGGACTATGTGATGCATTATACTATATGGAGGACTATGTGCTGTGCATTATGCTACATGAATGACTGAGCTGTGCTGTATATTATATGGAGGACTATGTGATGCATTATACTATATGGAGGACTATGTGCTGTGCATTATGCTACATGGATGACTGAGCTGTGCTGTATATTATATGGAGGACTATGTGATGCATTATACTATATGGAGGACTATGGGCTGTGCATCATGCTACATGGATGACTGAGCTGTGCTGTACATTATATGGAGGACTATGTGCTGTGCATTATACTACATGGATGACTGAGCTGTGCTGTATATTATATGGAGGACTATGTGATGCATTATACTATATGGAGGACTATGGGCTGTGCATCATTCTACATGGATGACTGAGCTGTGCTGTACATTATATGGAGGACTATGTGCTGTGCATTATACTACATGGATGACTGAGCTGTGCTGTATATTATATGGAGGACTATGTGATGCATTATACTATATGGAGGACTATGGGCTGTGCATTATGCTACATGAATGACTGAGCTGAGCTGTATATTATATGGAGGACTATGGAGGGGTGCATTATAATTCTATGTAGACCCATGATTTCTATGTACGCCCCTGATGAGCATAATGGTTTATTTTATTGTGTACGTTAAAGAACAGGCCTTACAAATGAATTACTATTTTTATAATTACTGCACTATTACAATTACAAATAAACCAGTTTATAATTTTTTAATTAGTTTTATTTTTGTATTACTAAAATCTCTGTACCTAAACCTGTTGATCCAGAAGAAGGCAAAAACCCCAGGACACATTCAGCCAATTTACATCACGGGGAAAAATTCCTTCTTGACCCCTAGAAAGGCGATCAGTCCTAGAACCCTGGATCAGAAGTACACTATAGGTGTTCTAGTGTCGGCCATCACTATCAAATTTGAATTTACTCCTTAAAGAAGTGCAGTGCTGAGACATCTTCCTGGCGTTAAATTTCCCTATTAAATAAAGCATTTTTCTATGCACATTCACATTGTAAGGCGTCATAATTAACCTTTTGTCTCCATGCAGAGAGTTGGGGCAGCCACGGCCTCGATGTGAATGCAGCATCATGGCATCTGATTCTCCGGCTGCTCCTGGGAGTGTGAGAAACACATGCCCTGATGTCACACTCACATCGTGGCCACGGCTAACTCCGCTCTCTGCACGGAGGCAGAGGACGGGGGAATGAGGCCGTCCCGCCATGTGACTGTATTTAGAAAAATGCTCTATTTCATTTGGTAGATGTAACGCTGGGAAGTTGTCCCAGTGCTGCACTTCTCCTTTAACTTAAAAAATATCTACTTTATTAAACAACCTCCATCACCCCAAACCCCCACAAGTCAATGTGTTTGTCATTCTTAAACACTTTTGACAGGTCATAAGGTATGTCAAAAGTTACTGATCACAGAAGGTCTCATAAGTGAGACCCGATATGATCAAAAGCTTTTGACATGTCCTGACATATCCAACAAAATCCATAGAAGTGTCCATTCAACAGAATAAGTGTCCTGTTAAAAGTGTACTGTCCGTTGTCCTGGTGTAAGTCTAACACTTTTTCCATTTTTCAAAAATATCCTTTACCCTGGGCAAGTTACTTTTCCAAAGTTTCTGTGCAATACACCTGTTCACCTCCTCTTCATCTGGCTGACCATCCTTAAGAAGTCGGAATATATAGTCCACTCGCATTCTGTTCTGTCTCCTCCTCCACCTATCATATAGATGTGGTCCATTCAGTGGGAACTTGAACTGGCATTCTTTTAACGTTGGTGGTTCGGTCTCAATAGTTAGGGGATATAAGGAAATAAATCTTTGAAAATCCTCGTCTTTGGTCTCTATGGCGGAAGGTCCAGGCTTATTTTCTTTTTCTTGATTAAACTTTTCTTCTTTTTCAATTGCAGCTCTGTAAAAGACATATATTTTAGTTTTAAAGAAAACACAGGAAAATGCAATACTTGTGAGAATGATGAAACAAAAATATTCTATTTTTCAAGTCCTCACAGTGAGGTGGAAGGCTTCTCTTGCAGTCTGTCGAGAATTTGTGTTGTCATCATGGATGCCTTCACCATATTTTCCATGGTCTTCTCCCTGTAGACACGTTCTGCTGTGGGATTTGAATGTGCCGGTATTTTGCAAAAATGTCTTTGTCATTAGTGTCCTTGCAATTGGAAGCAATGAAGGTCTCTGCGTTCCTCCTGATCTCTTGGCTCGTCACAGTCTTTATTCCAAATCTGTGCAATAGAAGAAATAAATGTTAAAATACATGTTTGTAATGTTGATATATAGAATCTAAGTGTCACTGTACAGAAATACTTACTTTTTATGAAATCTTGCGATATCATTAGAAACATTGTGGATTTTTCCCCCCGATGAAGAAATTAAGAAATTCTTGATGTCCATTGATTTTTTCAGGAATGTAGGCCGGACTTTTTCAATATAAATTTGAAACCACTAAAAAATAAACTGAAAATGTTAGCTCAATCATAGAGAAGATAGATAGATAGGAGATAGAAAGACAGATATTTACCCTTTCTTCTTCTTTATTCAAAATCAATCCTGCAATCTGGTTCGCCGCTGTCTTGTGTTCATGTACGGCTACTCCTACATGACTTTCACGATAAGGAGCTCTCTTCTTCCACTCCTCAACCTACAAGATAAGAAAGTGTGAAATCTACATTAATAAAGCTTTAACTAATTGATTTATAAAAAAAAAAGGGAAATGTACTACAGGTGACTTACAGTCATATTTTGCACCACATCAGGTCGTTGTAATTTATTCAAGATTATATAGCATTCAAGATAGTTGAGAATAACTAGCTTGTCACTATCTAGAAGCCTTTCATCCTGGTCCGCCTTGTTTATGGCCTTTTCAAAATCTGTCTTTGCAACTATCAGGATCGATTGCATCTCGTCTGGTCTTTTCATCTCATCCAATAAGCGGTTTTCTCTGGAAATAAAAAATTCAAATTACATTGAATAAAGTAACAAGGCACATTTTCTTCCTAGTAACAAGGTACATTTTCTTCCTATTAATTCTTTTACACTTACTTCTTCAAGATATTCTCCCTGGAGATTCCTTTGCTTAGCCTCTTCTGAAATCCTCCTAGCTGGCTGAGGTACATTCCCGCTGCTCCATATGTCTCCTGGTCTTTATGATGAAGGGATGTTGCATTCATTAGGTAATATATGAACCGCTTGACATTTTTCATATAATTAAAGACAGTCTGGTGAGTGTTTCCGATTTCCAATAGTTTGTCAAAATAGTCATTGGTCTTCTCGATGTCATATATAAACTTCAGTGAAGGCTTCTCCTTGTCCATGAAGTACAGCGACGTTCTCTACCTCCTGCTTGTATCTCATGACTTACAAGGTTTTTGATAAATATCTTGCAAAGCCAGCAATTGGTTCCAAATCCAGAGAGTGCCTCGTGTACATCCCAGCCTCGGCCATTTTAAGTCGTAGTGGATTGCTCCAGACAACATTGGGCTCAGTTGTTGCTGCTTCAGTTTCCATCGGTGATTCTTCTTCTTCTCCTTCATCTTCCTCATGTGGCCCGGCTGTGTCTTCTTTGGTTTCGCTCCTTCCTTTGGCTGTGGCATCTTCACAATCTCCCTTTGAGGTTGCATCTTCTTGTTCTTCAGTTGTCATCTCAGCTGTTAGGAGTCCCTCTATCCTCATGTTGGGAACCTTCTCGCAATGGCCATTCTTCTGGGGCATTCTTGTATGACATGGCTGATTAATGATTTTAAAACCACGTCCATTAAGAAATGCAATTACTTTTTCCAGGCACCCACCGTCACACACCAGCTCCTCCACCTCATTATACTCAATGGCCAGGCCCTTTGCTGCCACAGCAACCAGATCTGTCTTTGCTTGTGCGAGGGTAGCCTTGATCTCATCCTCGCTGCTGTTTTTTTTGCATTTTCTTCTTAGGTGGGTGCCAAGGTTCTCATCTATCTTGTAACAGATCGGGCAGGTCATCGGGGTTCTGTTGTGCACTTTGGATTCCATGCTTGAACCTGAAAATTAGAACAAAAGAAAAGAGATACAAAATGAAAAGGTTAAGGTGGATTTTAAAAAAGCTGTATGTAAACAAATCAAAAACGAGCTAAAAGTAAAAAGCAGGTTGGACAAAGCAGTCCCGTAGACAGAGCAAAGCAGTCCATGGAGATCAGTCCTGTAGAGAGAGCAGAGCTACACTGGATCGCCAAGAGCAGTCTGAGCAATTAGACTCTGATCTGGCCTTTTACACAGAAAACTGAGACCCCTTGACCAATATGATCAGTCTCTGTAATGATGGCCATTGAGAACAATAGAAAAACATTCCCATTGTCTAGGTGTGAACACTAGCTCTTAGGGGGCATGGCTGACACCTAAAGAGAAAACTGTGGCTGCAAAAACTGCTCCTGAACATTGCCATCAATAATGTTAAATATGCTAAAAGTAAAGAAAAAAATGATGATGGATAATAAATAGTCACAATAGATAGATAAATAATAATAATAAACAGAGCAGCACAACCATTAAACAGAGAAATGGTGCCAGCAGGCAGGGGTTAAAATCAGGACTCCTAACAGAAGACACAAGGGATAACCTTAAGTACTCCATGGTAAAGTAACATCAATGTAGCATTTTTATTCCATCATTGGAGAGGATCCATGTTGTGGCATCACACCGACTCACACTGTTATGTTCCAGCATGAGATTGCTGTGTGAGATGCTGAAATGTCAGAACATCTATTCTCTTCTAAGATGGAATAAGACACAACTTTACCTTGGCACGCTGTAGGTTATTCTTTATAAGATCGAAAGATAGACGGAGAAGAATAGAAATAGATTATAACGGTAAAGGAGAAATATAATAGAAATGTATCTTTTTCATCCGAGTGACGTGGTAGGACGACTGGTACACGTTTGGGCAGAGTGTAGGCAATGTAGGGAGACGATGGGAACACATTTGGGCAGTGTCCCTCCTTCTGTCTGTTGGATCTTCATGCCTTTAAAAGACAAAAAAAAATGAAGATTGAAATTACAACCTCATGAGGATAAACAGTTTGAGGGTTTTGCTTTTTTATTTTCCAATAACTAATTTCACACAGTGAGTACTATCTGTGCCTTGAGGGGCTCCTGTCCTGCCCCATCCACTGTTTCTGGAACCTCATTATCCTGAGCAGGAGAGAGGGAGATTTTGGATAATTAGATGGGTATCTGAATAAAATGACCATTAGTATACAATCAGGTGAAGCCTGCAGAAACTAGCTATAGACAGGTTTATAATTTTGATGTATTCACCTTGTAGTCCACATCTCATCCGGTTCACTAATCTTCCTCTTGGTCAGTCTAGTCCACTAGGAGTCTTCGGTCCTCTTCCCTGCGGTCTCCCTCCTGGGCAGTGCAGGCTTTGGCATCCCTAAGGAAGAGTTAATAAACCTTATATTTTACTGTATTTAGAAGCAAAGTAGTATTAAAACATACACTGCCATACTAAGTCCACATTCCTAGATGTTTGAGTTCTCAAAATGCTAATGTTTTTAAGAGGTCACTGATTTGCCCGGATGATTGTTGAGTCATGGTGACACTAAAATGTCAAGGCTAGGTTCATAATTGGATTAAAAAGTTACCATGTTACAAATACCTAGTTATGTATGGAAGTACCAGGGCTGTGAAAAGTGTAATTTTTTTGGAACTGACAAACATGGTGGTGGAGGTTTAATGTGAAAAGGATCCAAGTTTAATGTTATAGTAGTGATGAAGAGCTAAATGGCTTTTCATAGCTGGGACACGGCTAACAAAAATAAAATAACAATGTGATATTACAGAGTGTCCACAGGTTTGGGCAGTGTCCTCATCAAGGTGACGTAGGTAGACGATGGGAACACGTTTTGGTAGTGTGTCCCTCCTTCTGTCTCTTGGATCTTCATGCCTTTAAAAGACAAAAAAAATGAAGACTGAAATTACAACCTTATGAGATCAGACTGTTTGAGAGTTTTTTTATTGTATTTTCCAATTACTAATGTCAGACAGTGAGCACTAATTACCTTGAGGGGCTCCTGTCCTGCCCCATCCTCTTTCTCTGGGACCTCGTTGTCCTGAGCTGGGGAGAGGGTGATCTTGCTCTGAAAAAAGATAATTAGATGGGTATATGAATAAAATGACCATTAGCATACAATCAGGTGATGCCTGCACAAACTAGCTATAGACAGGGTTATCATTTTGACGTATTCACCTTGTAGTCCAGATCTCATCCGGTTCACTAGTTTGCTCCTCTTCGCTACCATCTTCCTCTTGGTCAGTCTCGTCCACTTGGAGTCTTCGGTCCTCTTCCCTGCGGTCTTCCTCCTGGGTAGTGCAGGCTTCGGCATCCCTAACGAAAAGTTAGTAAAACCTTATATTTTACTTTTTTTGTAACTGCCAAACATAGTGGTGGAGGTTTAATGTTCAAAGAATCAAAGTTTAATGTTATAGTAGATATGAAGACCTAAATAGCTTTTCATAGCTGGGACACAGCTAAAGAAAAATAACAATGTGATATTACAGAGCGTATATGAATTTACTACCCACAATCTATCACCTTGAAGTGCTGGCTTGAGGCTCATCACTGGCTTCTTTCCCTGCCTGTGCCACCAGCTTGTATGCATGGCAGATGTCCGTCAGGGTATTCTCTCTATACGTCCTTTCTGCCGTCATATTGGTGTGCGCAAGATATTTTGCAAAGAGACACTTCTCGGAGTCTGAATAGTTTGGGAGAGTCCATGTCTCGCATACCCTCCTCACAAGTTGACTTGAGATAACCGGAAGTTTGTACCTGGAAAGGAATACAGAAAAAATAAAATACATTGCACTGCATTTATTATTGAAGAATGATAACAGGGGTGTTGCGGTCCCCCATTCACATGAATGGGGTCTGTGTTCAGGCTGGGGTACTCTTCTGATACCCGAGCTTGAAGTTTTAATAAACTGTTCGGCGTTTGGCTGAACCTGCCATACACAAACAGTCAGGGGTTCGCCCATCACTACTTCTGAGCGCCATTCATTGCATATTTTGGGTGCTGCCCATCTGATTGGTGCTCAACTGATCAGTGATTAATAGGGGATCTATCATATTAGCCCAGAACAGTTTTTACCACTGCCATCCTACCTAGAAAGGAATACAGAAAAAAAATACATAGCACTACATTAACTATTGAAGAATGATAATGTGCTTTTTATTGAAGAATAAATTGGTCATTTTTGTAAATCTTACTTATTATGGTACCGTGAAATGTCACTTGAGACATTGAAGATCTCCTTCCCCGAGGTTGAGAGGAAAAATGTTTCTTGTGGCGAGTTCTTCCTCACAAGCTTTGGTCTGACTCTTTCATAGTAGACCCTGAACCACTAGAAATATAACAAAAGGAAATAATAGTTATAGTAAAATAGAAATGTGTCATCATGTATTAAATCAGATTAATAAGGAGAATCAGTAAATCTCACCATTTCTTCTTCCTTAGTCAGCACGAATGTGGCCACTTGCTGTGTAGCGGTCTTGTGTAACTTTACACCGATAACAACGAGGTCTTCCCCATCATACGTGTGGCTAATCCTCTCCTTCCACTCAGACACCTAAGGATGAAGAGACCAAAGGTTAGACATAAAGAAGAGTAAACTAAAAATGAGTATGAGTAGTGAATAAAGAGAAGAGAGGCACTTACAGTCATGTTCTGTACGACCCCGGGTCTCTGCAGATGCTTCAGGACCTCCAGGGCCTGTAGATAGTAAATCACTTCCAGCTGGCTGCTTTGACGCAGACATCCATCTTTGGCAGCTTGAAGACACTTTAAAAACGATTGCTTTGCCACATCCAGGATCTTCCGGCACTCCTGAGGTGTAATTTGTGACGTTGTCAGTGCCAGGTACCTACACATAAAATTAATAATAGAATATTACAGTATATACAAGCCACACAGTACAAATATATAAAAAATATCTACTTCAATACTAAGTGTATGAGGGTTATGAGATCTCCTGAGAAGAAACAAGTGTAACAAAAAAATGTAATAAGGTAATGAAGGGGACCAAAAACAAGGGGTGCGACTCACTATGCAAACAATGAATTACAAAAGGAGAGGAAAGGCTGCATAGTATAAGACTGAGTTCACACGATGCGTTTTTCATGCGTTTCCGCGGCGTTTTTGCAGTTGCGTAAACGCCGCGGAAACGCATGAAAAACGCATGGTAGAAGGGCAGCAATGTTCCCCAATGGAAATCCGCATGTGCTGTGCCCATGATGCGGATTTTTCCGCAGCGTAAACGCTGCGGTCAAAAATCCGCAGCATGTCAATTAATTTTGCGGAAACGCTGCTCTTTTGCCGCCATTGACTTGCATTAGACCGCATGGAATCTGCATCACTGTATATGTTGATGCGCTTTTCATGCGGTCTAATGTGCGGATGGTACCCGGGTGTGGATGAGAGGACTCTCATCCAGACCCAGGTACCATTAAAAAAAAAAGAATAAAATAAAAAATATATATATATATACTCACCTTCTGACGGCCCGCGCTGCGTCCTGCCGGCTTCCCGTGCACTTCGCGGTTGAATGAAGGACCTTCGCTGACGTCAGAGTCATGTGACGGGTCACGTGACGCTGACGTCGGAAGGTCCTACAGTTTTCACTGCCGGCAGCCGGGACCGATGAAGCAGGACACCGGGGGCCATCAGAGGGTAAAGTATAGATTGATTTTTTATTTTTTGACATCACACACTATATAAATCCATGCCGGTTGCATGGATTTATATAGTGTGAAGTTGACAAGCACTTTCCAAGTGATGCTAAAATCGCTTGGGAAGCGCTTGTCAACCCGCATGCGGAAATGAAAGTGAAGACCGCTTCATTTCCGCATGTCCCTGGCAGGAAACCGCATGTACAATCCGCATGCGTTTTTTCCTGCCAGAGAGATGCAGAAACGCTCAGGAAAAAATCCTGAGCATTTCTGCATCGTGTGCACATACCCTAATAGAGAGCACACAACACAATGAAGGGAAATCAGATATTATTATGTTACAAATAGAAACAAAGCAAAGCATTAAAATCAATTCAAAACATTCATGATCAATATGGTGTAATGGGAGAGAGCAAAACATGGGAGGAAATAATATACACGGAAGGACGGCCCAAATACAGCAGATTCAGGGAATTAACTGCCAAGGTAAGTGGTATATGGGAAATACCCCAAACTGCTGAGTGTTCAGGGGGATACAATAAAGTGTCAATGCCCCAGAAACAATCAAGCAATTATGCAGAGTGTATGCATCAAATAAGGGGAGTTATAATTAACCACTTGAACTCTTTAACATAATTGTGACACCCCAGGGGTCTGGTTGCCACAGTAATAGAGATATTATGTCTGAGAGCAAGTGGGAGGTTTCTCTGGTCAGGAGCCCTAAGCATGCAACACGGTCCGCCCAGACCTGGGAGGGGAGGAATCTGCCCTTATAAACTGGGTCTGGGGCGGGATTAGGTGAGACAGAGCCTGCAGAACAAGCAGAGCAGTCAGAGCCTGGAGAGGGAAAGGAAGAACTAGGAGCTCTGTAGGAGCAGTAGCAGAAGTCCAGGGGCTGGAGCTGAGCAGAGCTCGCCCTGGACAAGGACACTAAAACCGGACACAGGAGTCCGAGGCTGTGGGGACTGATCTACACCCAGCAGCAGAAACCAGCCGGCAGGGGATTCCAGGTCCTCTGGCCATAGAAGCCCGGAGGCTCAGTCACAGAGAAGGGACCAGCGCCGCCATCCAGGAGCGGAGGCTAACAGAAGGCCCCAGGTCACCAGCCATACGGGTGAGCACCACACGGTATACTCAGGGACGTGGGCTACTTGTAACCACTGACAGCAAGGTAGCCAGGAAGAGTGCAGATTAACGGGGAGGCCTACAACTCCACCTGGCCAGGGGAACTCCTGCTTGCTCGCAGACTGACCAGGCCCCTTATACTAGCCAGTACTCCCGGGAGGGTCTGCCTTGTACCATCAGTAAAGACCCTGAACTGCACCTCACGTCTCTGTGATTCCTTGCCGCTCCTGCACCATTAGCACTGGGACCCTCAGACCATCACTCCCATCATCTTCCACATTAGCTGCCCTGAGGCAATACTTCTCCCGTGGGGAGTTATCCCATACTCGGCTGCGCAAACAACATCAGCCTCAGCGGTCGGCAGCGCAGCGGCGGTCCCCACTGACCGCAATCCACGGGTGGCGTAGTCGGACATTTGCTATACATTAAGACTGCCACTGGTTTGACCACCCTGGGCACGGACCGGGTCACCGCCACGGAGAACTACAACCCCCAGCGATCCGGCTCCGGGTATTCCCCCTGCACAGCAGCAGCACAGGCCCAGGGGGCGCGTCAACTTTGGCGTAGTCGGCAGGATTTCGTGCCCGCAACCACCGGGTACTGCGTGCCTGAAAAAGAGACTTTTAAACTTACCTGTGGTGAAGTTTCCCGCCGTCCGGAGTCGTTTCCCGCCATCCGGAGCCGATTCCCGCCATCAGACGCCATCTTGGACCGTTTCCCGCCGTCTTCTGCCTTCTTCCCGCCATCCGCAGCTGCTTCCCGCCTTCGGACGCCATCTTCGGGACGCCGCACAGGAAGAAGAGGGGCGTGGACGCCGAAAGCGCGCGAGATCCGAAGCTCCGCCCCACGCTCTGACGCTGCGCAAGGTCCTGGAAGGGAGGAAGAGCGACGCTGGCGTCATCGGAGCGCGACGCCAGGTCCTCAACCCCGACGATCGACTGCGGAGCCGCGGCCTACGGAAGAAGAGCATCGCAAGGTAGGCCACGGTCCACTAGGGGGGAGGAGGATGCCGGACACCGAGGGGAGCTCCACTGCCACAGCCACCGCCAGCGCAACCGCTGCAGCAGTCATGCCATTCACCATGCCCTATATCCCGGGGGCAACCTGGCTACCCCAGTACTCAGGGGAGTCACATACTCTAAATGACTTTAGAGAAAGACTGGATAGCCTCTTCCAGGTGTACCCCCTCACAGAAGAGCAAAAAGTGAGCATCCTGGTGGCCCAATTAATCGGGGCAGCCCAAAGGGAGGTAAAGTCCTGGCCACCTGGGAGGAAGAGGACTGTCAGAGACATACTAACCCGGCTGAAAGACACATTTGACACCCGCACCTCAGCCAAAATAAAACTAAGATTTTATGGGTGCAAACAACGGGCACATGAGAGTATAAGAGACTATGCTCTAAACCTACAAGAGGCCCTGAGAGCCATTAAGCAGGCAGACCCTGACAGCGTGGGAAATGAAGATAAGCTGTTGACTGAACAATTTATTGAGGGTCTACTGTGCAATGCCCACCGAACCCAGTTGCGGGCAATGGCCTTACAGGACCCTGACCTGGACTTTGCACAGTTCAAGGACAGAGCCATCCGGGTGCTCCGAGAACCGGCACCAGGTGGCGCTGTGACCCACAGGCGCCCTGCTATCACTTACCACCAGGAGACGGCGCCCTTGTCTGCAGGGCCTGTGGGAGCTGATGCGCAGGCTTTGAACAATGACCCGGCAACAGACCTGCACCATCAGGTCCAAGAGCTGACTAAGAGTGTTGCCGCGCTAACCAGAACTGTGCAGTCTTTACAGGTCTCTTCTCCAGGAAAGATCCAGCTGGCATCCGGACCGGAGGACGTCCCGTGGCGCCGACTGAGGAGGACCCCACCGGCCAGAGGAAGACCCAGCGACAGATACAACGAGGACGGACGACCCATCTGCCGCCGCTGCAATCAACCCGGACATGTGGCAAGGTACTGTCATTTAAACGGGCACAACCTGGGGTAGAGGGCCAACCCCCAGGCATAAGACCATCAGGCCCATCAAACTGGCGTGATAAATACGTAGGGGGACGTCCAATCTTGCCTGTGGTACTGGATGGCATTCCTATGAGTGCCCTACTAGACACCGGGTCACAGGTCACCACCATCCCGTACGTGCTCTTTAAACAGTACTGGAATGACTCGGACATAACCCGCTACCCAGATGACGACCTGAGTATCATCGCCAGCAATGGTCAGCCCGTGCCGCAGGTGGGATTCAAAGAGGTGACCATTAAGATCGGTAAAGTCGAACTGGCGGCACAAGGACTGATTATAGTGGACATAGACCGTCATGAGAGTCACCCTAGAATAACCTTGGGAACTAATGTGATTGAAAATTGTCTTGCAGAGGTGATTCTCATTTTACAGCAGGTTGCCAAGAACGCCAGTTCTGGCCAGCAGCGTGTGCTCCAAAAAGAGATCCGGGCACTGATGAAGCGGCAACAGGTGGAACTATCTGGTGGTGAGATAGGTAGCGTGAGAATGTGTGACCCGTTCCCTATTGCCATGCCCCCAAAAAGTGAGATGATGATTTGGTGCCGGGCAGCTATTGGTCTAAGAGGTAGAGACTACCAAGCAATGGTAGAACCCGTCTACTCAGACAGTAGGCCCACCATTTTGACAGCACGGGGGGTGGTCGATGTACGCCATGGGAGGGTGCCCGTTCGCATCATAAATATCGGGGAGAGAGAAGTACACCTGCCCCGGTATGCCACGCTAGCCAAATTGTTCACCATAAACCAGAATTCTGTACAGGCCGTGGAACCCTTGCCTCCATCTCAACCAGAGGAAGGTAACGGCTCTAAGAAACCAATGGAGGACTGGTGTCAGCAACTGCATTTGGGTACTGACTCCACTCCCTCACACCAAAAACAGGGAGTCTACCGGGTGGTTCAAGAGTACGAGAGAGTGTTTAGTAAACACCCGCTAGACTTCGGGCGAGTAAAGGGGGTAGAACACCACATCCCCACGGGAGACCATACCGACCCGTACCCCCTGCACACTATCAACACGCCAAGGGGATGCTTAGAGACATGAAGGAGGCTGGGGTAATCAGGGACAGCTGTAGCCCCTGGGTAGCTCCACTAGTCTTAGTGAAAAAGAAAGACAACACCATGAGAATGTGTGTAGACTACAGGAAGGTCAACCGTATCACACACAAAGATGCGTACCCGTTACCAAGGATAGAAGAGTCCTTAGCTGCATTAAAATCTGCTAACTTCTTCTCTACTTTGGATCTCACTAGCGGGTACTGGCAGGTTCCTGTAGCAGAGGCGGACCGGGAGAAGACCGCATTCACCACCCCGATGGGTCTCAGTGAATTTAACTGTATGCCGTTCGGGCTCTGCAACGCACCAGGAACCTTCCAACGGTTGATGGAATGCTGTCTGGGACACCGGTACTTCGAGACGGTCCTGTTATACCTGGACGATGTCATCGTCTATTCCAAGACCTACGAGGACCACCTGAAACACCTGGCAGAAGTGTTCGAAGCTCTGGCGAATTACGGCCTAAAGGTGAAACCCTCCAAGTGTCACCTCCTGAAACCAAAGGTGCAGTACCTGGGACACGTGGTGAGTGCTGACGGAGTGGCTCCCGCCCCTGATAAGATCACTGTGATTAAGGACTGGCCAAGACCCGCCAGCATAAAGGAAGTGCGGCAGTTCCTCGGGTTGGTAGGCTACTACCGAAGATTCATTCCCGGTTTCACCAAAATGGCAGCCCCTATGCAGGACCTCCTGATAGGTCAATCTCGGAAAGCCAAAAACCAGAAGCCGCCCTTTAGGTGGGAAAAGCTGGAAGAGGAGTCCTTCTGCCAGCTGAAGATGGCCCTCACGGGGGATGAAATCCTGGCATATCCAGACTACAGCCAGCCCTTTATCCTCCACACGGACGCAAGCAACATCGGGCTAGGAGCCGTACTGTCCCAGATCCAGCAAGGGAAAGAACGGGTAATCGCTTACGCCAGCCGAAAGCTACGGCCCACGGAGAGGAACCCTGAGAATTATAGCTCATTCAAGCTGGAGTTCCTGGCAGTAGTGTGGGCAGTGACCGAACGTTTCAAGCATTACCTTGCCTCCTCCAAATTCACCGTGTACACGGATAACAACCCGTTGACACACCTGGACACTGCAAGGCTCGGTGCCCTGGAACAGAGATGGATGGCCCGCCTGTCCAACTTTGAATTCACCATCAAATACCGGGCAGGACGCTCAAATGCCAACGCGGATGCCCTGTCTAGAATGCCGAACTTACCGGACGTAGGGGAAGATCCAGAAGATCTGGAAGAAGTTGAGCTCCCTGCGTTCCACCGTCATGGGATTACCCTGTATTCCCACCGTGTGAAGGACAGGCGCTCCGTGACGTTCAATCCCTTGCCCCACTACAACTGGGCGGAGACGCAAGACAGTGATCCCGCAGTCCATTTGGTGAAGGAAATGCTGACCCAGGCCGATGCCCGTCTTGACCCTGATGCTCCGGAGGAGACCAAGCAACTGTGGAAGGAGAAAAGTAAGCTGTTCCTCTACAGGGAGAAGCTGTGCCGGAGAATGGTTAACTCTCGAACACATGAGTTGACCTGGCAGGTAGTGGTCCCAAGACGAGACGCGGCTATGGTTCTGGAGGCATACCACAACGGAGCAGGACACTTCGGATGGAAGAAGCTGGAGTTCTTGTTGCGTGAACGGTTCTACTGGGTAGGCATGAGAGGAGCCATCGAGAGGTGGTGCAGAGACTGTGGCCCGTGCCACCTGAGAAGAAAGGACCGTGCCAGCCAGAAGACTCCCTTGCAGCCCATCATCACCAGACAGCCACTGGAACTGGTAGCCCTGGACCATGTGAAACTGGCTCCAAGCAGATCTGGGTATGTCTACGCCCTCACAATCGTAGATCATTACTCCCGGTTCCTGGTGGTGGTCCCGGTCAAGGACTTAACGGCTCAAACAGCAGCTAGAGCCTTCCAGCAGCACTTCTGCCGTCCACACGGGTACCCGGACCAAGTGCTGACAGACCAAGGACTGGCCTTCGAAGCGGAGGTCTTCCAGGAGTTCTGCAACCTGTATGGCTGCAAGAAGATAAGAACAACGCCCTATCACCCTCAAACCAATGGACTCTGCGAGAAGATGAACCAGGTGGTGATAGATCTGCTAAAAACGTTGCCCCTGGAAGAACGCAGTCTGTGGCCTGAGAAACTGCCCGATCTGGTGGACCTGTATAACCACATCCCTGTAGGTTCCACCAACTGTACCCCGGCTTACCTAATGAGAGCAAGACCTGGTAAGCTGCCTATTGACCTGGATATGGGAGTCCTGACGCCTGAGGACACCTCGCCAGAGGCAGACTGGGATACAGAACGGCAGCAGCAGTATCGGAAAGTACAGGAGAGCGTCGAGCGAAGTCTGTCTCAAGCTAGAGAAAGGCAAGAGAAGGCTTATAACTAGTGTTGAGCGATACCTTCCGATATCAGGAAATATCGTATCGGATTGGATCGGGCCGATACCCAAAAAGTATCGGATATCGCCGATTCCGATACCGGAAACCAATGCAAGTCAATGGGACACAAATATCGGAATGAAAATAAACCCTTTCTTTCCTTGTAGGTTAATTCTACATGAAGTAAAACAACTAAGAATAATGTAGAATGACATGAAAAGCCGGCAATTCATCAGCGGCATACACCGGTACCCGACAATTTACAACAGAAAGAATAGAGCTTCACACATAGATTAGATAGATAGAAACATGTCAGTCACATATATATGAAGTACAGTGACTGTGTTGCTTACTGTACTTGTCATTTAGTGTAAAGGATTTATTAAAAAAAATATTAGTGTTTTCGTGCACCGTCTCTTTAAAAAAGCCGGCCGGCAATTCAGCATCTGTACCCGACAATTTATAACAGACAGAATAGAGAATCACACATAGATTAGATAGATAGAAACATGTCAGTCACATATATATGAAGTACAGTGACAGTGTTGCTTACTGTACTTGTCATTTAGTGTAAAGGATTTATTAAAAAAAAATATTAGTGTTTTCGTGCACCGTCTCTTTAAAAAAGCCGGCCGGCAATTCAGCAGCGGTACCCGACAATTTATAACAGAAAGAATAGAGCTTCACACATAGATTAGATAGATAGAAACATGTCAGTCACATATATATGAAGTACAGTGACAGTGTTGCTTACTGTACTTGTCATTTAGTGTAAAGGATTTATTTAAAAAAATAATAGTGTTTTCATGCACCGTCTCTTTAAGAAAGCCGGCCGGCAATTCAGCATCTGTACCCGACAATTTAGAATAGAAGGAATAGAGAATCACACATAGATTAGATAGATAGAAACATGTCAGTCACATATATATGAAGTACAGTGACAGTGTTGATTACTGTACTTGTCATGTAGTGTTAAAATAAAGGATTTATTTAAAAAAAAATTGGCGTGGGGTTCCCCTTAATTTTAGGCTCTAGCGGAGGTTAAGCAGACAGCTGGGGCAAATGTTTGAAGCCTGGGAAGGGGGTAATACCCACGGAGCTTCCCAGGCTACTAATATCAGCCCCCAGCTGAATACCTAGCCTTTACTAGCTATTAAAATGGGGGAACCCCCCCAAAAAAATAACGTGGGGTCCCCCCTAATTTAATAGCTAGCACAGGCTAGGCAGACAGCTGGGGGCTGATATTAATAGCCCAGGAAGGGTGCCATGAATATTGGCCCCCTCCCAGGCTAGAAACACCAGCCGTCAGCCGCCCCAGAAATGGCGCATCCATAGGATGCGCCAATTCTGGCACTTAGCCTCGCTCTTCCACGCTGCCCTGGTGCGGTGGCAGGGGGTAATAGGGTTGGGGTTGATGTCAGCTTATAATGCCAGCTGACATCAAGCCCAGGTTAGTAATGGAGAGGCGTCTATAAGACACCCCCATTACTAACCCCATAGTGAAAGTTAAAAAAAACACAAACACCCAGAGTAAAGTCCTTTAATTGAAATAAAGACACAATTCTTTATTGTTCTAAATTAAACCATACTTACCATCACGCCCATTCCAGCTGAAGCCAACGATCTCCTGCAATAAAAGAAAAATAATAAAGCAACCTCATCCTTACCTTTCGATGGTTCCCAGGACAGCTCCAGCTCTGCTACATCGAGATGACAGGCTGGACCGCAGCAGAAAGCTGCCATCCAGCCTGTCATCCCGCAGACACTGAGAAGCGCAGGCATGCTTGCGCTCCTCAGTGTCTCTCTGTGACGTCATCCAGATGAGCCGAGTTCATGTCCAATGAACTCAGCTCACCTCATGCACGTCACTGACAGCGTGGGAAAATTCTCCTGCACTCAGCGCTTCAGCGTGAGAATTCTCCCACGCTGTCAGTGACATACATGAGGTGAGGTCATGTCCAATGAACTCAGCTCACCTCATGCACGTCACTGACAGCGTGGGAAAATTCTCACGCTGAAGCGCTGAGTGCAGGAGAATTTTCCCACGCTGTCAGTGACGTACATGAGGTGAGCTGAGTTCATTGGACATGACCTCGGCTCATCTGGATGCCGTCACAGCCAGACACTGAGGAGTGGAAGTATGCCTGCGCTTCTCAGTGTCTGCGGGATGACAGGATGGATGGCAGCGTTCTGCTGCGGTCCAGCCTGTCATCTCGATGTAGCAGAGCTGAAGCTGTCGTGGGAGCCATGGAAAGGTAAGGATGATGTTGCTTTATTATTTTACTTTTATTGCAGGAGATCGTTGGCTTCAGCTGGAATGGGCGTGGTGGTAAGTATGGTTTAATTTAGAACAATAAAGAATTGTGTGTTTATTTCAATTAAAGGACTTTTTTCTGGGTGTTGTGTTTTTTTAAATACTTTACTAGAAATTCATGGTGGTCATGTCTAATATTGGCGTGACCCCATGAATTTTGGGCTTAGGGCCAGCTGATAATGCCAAGCTGGCCTTAACCCCTTTATTACCCAGTGAGCCACCGCACCAGGGCCCTGGATGAGTTGGGTACAGCGCCAGAAGATGGCGCTTCTATGAACGCGCCATTTTCTGGGGCGGCTGCGGACTGCAATTTGCAGCGGGGGTGGCCCAGAAAGCTTGGGTCTCCCTGTGCTGCGGATTCCAGCTCCCAGCTGCCTAGTTGTACCTGGCTGGGCACAAAAATAGGGCGAAGCCCCACGCATTTTTTTTTTTTAATTATTTCATGCAATTCATGGAATAATTAAGAAAAAAAGGGCTTCCCTATATTGTTGTGTCCAACCAGGTACAAATAGGCAGCTGGTGGTTGGGGGCAGCCCATTCCTGCCTGCTGTACCTGGCTGGACACAAATATAGGGCGAAGCCCCACGTCAATTTTTTTTAAAATAAATCCTTTATTTTAACACTAAATGACATTTGAGGAGTTAATAAAGATGCAGTCCCTAAATTATTATTTATTTTTTAATTAATTTTTCCCAAAACTTTTGACGTGGGCTTCGCCATATTTTTGTATGCCAGCCAGGTACAGCATCCAGCCATTTTCCGGGGTGGCTGCGGACTGCAATTTTCAGCGGGGGGCAGAAAGCTTGGGCCTCCCTGCGCTGCAGATTCCATCCCCCAGCTGCCTAGTTGTACCTGGCTGGACACAAAAATAGGGAGAAGCTTCACGTATTTTTTTTTTTTTTAATTATTTCATGAAATTCATGAAATAATTTAAAAAAATTGATGTGGGGCTTCGCCCTATATTTGTGTCCAGTCAGGTACAGCAGGCAGGAACGGGCTGCCCCCAACCACCAGCTGCCTATTTGTACCTGGCCGGACACAACAATATAGGGAAGGCCTTTTTTTCTTAATTATTTCATGAATTTCATGAAATAATTAAAAAAAAAATACGTGGGGCTTCGCCCTATTTTTGTGTCCAGCCAGGTACAACTAGGCAGCTGGGGGCTGGAATCTGCAGCGCAGGGAGGCCCAAGCTTTCTGGACCCCACCCGCTGCAAATTGCAGTCCGCAGCCGCCCCGGAAAATGGCGCATTCATAGAAGCGCCATCTTCTGGCGCTGTACCCAACTCATCCAGGGCCCTGGTGCGGTGGCTCACTGGGTAATAAAGGGGTTAAGGCCAGCTTGGCATTATCAGCTGGCCCTAAGCCCGAAATTCATGGGGTCACGTCAATATTAGACAAGACCGCCATGAATTTCTAGTAAAGTATTTAAAAAAAACACAAACACCCAGAAAAAAGTCCTTTAATTGAAATAAACACACAATTCTTTATTGTTCTAAATTAAACCATACTTACAGTCACGCCCATTCCAGCTGAAGCCAACGATCTCCTGCAATAAAAGAAAAATAATAAAGCAACCTCATCCTTACCTTTCCATGGCTCCCACGACGGCTCCAGCTCTGCTACATCGAGATGACAGGCTGGACCGCAGCAGAACGCTGCCATCCAGCCTGTCATCCCGCAGACACTGAGAAGCGCAGGCATACTTCCACTCCTCAGTGTCTGGCTGTGACGGCATCCAGATGAGCCGACAATGAACTCGGCTCACCTCATGTACGTCACTGACAGCGTGGGAGAATTCTCCTGCACTCAGCGCTTCAGCGTGAGAATTTTCCCACGCTGTCAGTGACGTGCATGAGGTGAGGTCATGTCCAATGAACTCGGCGCACCTCATGCACGTCACTGACAGCGTGGGAGAATTCTCACGCTGAAGCGCTGAGTGCAGGAGAATTTTCCCACGCTGTCAGTGACGTGCATGAGGTGAGCTGAGTTCATTGGACATGACCTCGGCTCATCTGGATGACGTCACAGAGAGACACTGAGGAGCGCAAGCATGCCTGCGCTTCTCAGTGTCCGCGGGATGACAGGCTGGATGGCAGCGTTCTGCTGCGGTCCAGCCTGTCATCTCGATGTAGCAGAGCTGAAGCTGTCCTGGGAACCATGGAAAGGTAAGGATGAGGTTGCTTTATTATTTTACTTTTATTGCAGGAGATCGTTTGCTTCAGCTGGAATGGGCGTGGCGGTAAGTATGGTTTAATTTAGAACAATAAAGAATTGTGTCTTTATTTCAATTAAAGGACTTTTTTCTGGGTGTTTGTGTTTTTTTTAAATACTTTACTAGAAATTCATGGCGGTCATGTCTAATATTGGCGTGACCCCATGAATTTCGGGCTTAGGGCCAGCTGATAATGCCAAGCTGGCCTTAACCCCTTTATTACCCAGTGAGCCACCGCACCAGGGCCCTGGATGAGTTGGGTACAGCGCCAGAAGATGGCGCTTCTATGAACGCGCCATTTTCCGGGGCGGCTGCGGACTGCAATTTGCAGCGGGTGGGGCCCAGAAAGCTTGGGTCTCCCTGCGCTGCAGATTCCAGCCCCCAGCTGCCTAGTTGTACCTGGCTGGACACAAAAATAGGGCGAAGCGCCACACATTTTTTTTTTTAATTATTTCATGAATTTCCTGAAATAATTAAAAAAAAATTGACGTGGGGCTTCACACTATATTTGTGTCCAGCCAGGTACAGCAGGCAGGAACGGGCTGCCCCCAACCACCAGCTGCCTATTTGTACCTAGCCGGACACAACAATATAGGGAAACCCTTTTTTTCTTAATTATTCCATGAATTTCATGAAATAATTAAAAAAAAAAAAACGTGGAGCTTCTCCCTATTTTTGTGTCCAGCCAGGTATAACTAGGCAGCTGGGGGATGGAATCTGCAGCGCAGGGAGGCCCAAGCTTTCTGCCCCCCCCCCCCCCCCGCTGAAAATTGCAGTCCGCGGCCGCCCCGGAAAATGGCGTGTTCATAGAAGCTGGATGCTGTACCTGGCTGGCATACAAAAATATGGCGAAGCCCACGTCAAAAGTTTTGGGAAAAATTTATTAAAAAATAAATAATAATTTAGGGACTGCATCTTTATTAAGTCCTCAAATGTCATTTAGTGTTAAAATAAAGGATTTATTTTAAAAAAAAATGGCGTGGGATCCCCCATAATTTTAGTCTCTAGCGGAGGTTAAGCAGACAGCTGGGGCAGATGTTTGAAGCCTGGGAAGGGGGTAATACCCACGGAGCTTCCCAGGCTACTAATATCAGCCCCCAGCTGAATACCTAGCCTTTACTAGCTATTAAAATGGAGGACCCCCCCCAAAAAAATGACGTGGGGGCCCCCCTAATTTTAGTCTCTAGCGGAGGTTAAGCAGACGGCTGGGGCAGATGTTTGAAGCCTGGGAAGGGGGTAAAACCCACGGAGCTTCCCAGGCTACTAATATCAGCCCCCAGCTGAATACCTAGCCTTTACTAGCTATTAAAATGGGGGACCCCCCCAAAAAAAATGACATGGGGTCCCCCCTATTTTAATAGCTAGCAAAGGCTAGGCAGACAGCTGGGGGCTGATATTAATAGCTCAGGAAGGGTGCCATGAATATTGGCCCCCTCCCAGGCTAGAAACACCAGCCGTCAGCCGCCCCAGAAATGGCGCATCCATAGGATGCGCCAATTCTGGCACTTAGCCTCGCTCTTCCACGCTGCCCTGGTGCGGTGGCAGGGGGTAATAGTGGTGGGGTTCATGTCAGCGCCAGCTGCCATGAAGCCCAGGTTAGTAATGATGGCCGTCTATATGACACCCCCATTACTAACCTACAAAGTGTTAAAAAGAAAAAACACACTACACCCAGAAAAAAAAATTTTATTTGAAATAAAACACCATTTTATTTAATTCTTAGTTTACTAAAAAAAAAATAGTTACCTGTCCACGTTCCTGCGCTCATCTCCCATGCACAGCTGTCACATCTGGAGATGGTGACAGCTGTGCATGGCTGCTGTAAGCTCACGCTGCCGGGAACACGTCCGCTCCCGGCAGCGGGAGCCACTGACTGAGGTCACCGGAGTGCATTCAGGCAGCGCAGCTCCGGAGACCTCCTTTACGGCAGTGCTGTACCGTGGGAATTTCTCACGATACAGCAGTGCCGTAAAGGAGCTAACCGGAGCAGCGCTGCCTGAACTCCGGTGAACCCTTACGGCCCCGTCATTCTAGCGGCGGCAGCGGTTCAGAGCGGTCACATTCTATGTGGCTGCTCTGAACTGGAGATCTTCGTGGGACACTCGTGGACTGCTACGGAGGGGTAAGGATAAGGTTGTGGTTTATTATTTTATATTTTATTACAGGAGATCGATGGCTTCGGGGAATTAGGTGTCTAGGTGAGTATAGGTGTAGTTTTTTATTTTTTACTTTATTTTAGGTGGCGATCGGCGGGGACAGGTAATGTATGAACTAATTTCTTTTAGGTAACCACTGGCCACCAATGACATGTATTTAAAATTTATTGGGGACACAGTAGGGCAATTTAAATAGCAGGATCAGGCTGATGGGAACTACTGCTCCCATCGAGCTGATCCTGCTGGCAGGAGTGGACGGGGGACAGACATAGGCCGATGGGAGTAGTAGTGTCACATCGGCCTATGTCTGCCTGCACGCACAGACACCCCGCACACACACCCGCACACACACACCCCGCACACACACACACCCCGCACACACACACACACCCCGCACACACACACACACCCCGCACACACACACACACCCCGCACACACACCCCGCACACACTAATCATGACGGGTTTGGGAGGAGTGGCTGACCTGTGCGGCCGTGGGAAAGTTGATGTGAGTTCATGCAGTCAAGCATGAACTCACATGAACCCTCTGAGGGCACCGCGGCTACTTCAAATTAACAGCTGATCGGCATCACCTGATACCTCAGCTGTTCATTTGAAATAACCGGCGGGAAAGCGCAGCACAGAACGGGAAAGCCGGCGGTGAAGTCTTTTCACTGCCGGCTTCCCCGCCCGGGTCCTTCGCTCCTTGGTGCTGCACTCCCCGCCCGGTCCTAATTTACGATTGGGATTGGAGGTGGCGAGGGGAGCGGAGGATCGGGGTGGGAGGCTGCGGGGAAGCAGTATGGGGCTGCGTGATTGTTTAAAAGCCGGCGGCTTTTTACCGCGCGCCGGCTTTTAAACAGTCAGGAGAATTCTCCCACGCTGGGATGGCATTCTGATGACAAGCTGGATCGCAGCTGAGCGCTGCCATCCAGCTTGTCATCCTTCACAGACACTGCAGAGCGCAGGCATTATGGGAACTTCCGATTCCGGTATTCGATATTATAAAAGTATCGGAATTAAGTATCGGAATTCCGATACAGTGAATATCGGCCGATACCCGATATTTCAGTATCGGAATGCTCAACACTACTTATAACCAGTATGCTCCCGCTGTTCCCCTGGTACCTGGAGAGCAGGTCTTGAAGAGGAAGAGGCGGCTCCACAAGTTGGACGACCAGTGGGAGAAGGACCCGTACACCGTACTGCCATCAAGCCATGAGAACCCAAAAATCTGCGTAATCAGTAAGGATGGAGGAGAAACCACAGCCATTGTCTCCAGAGACCACCTGAAGAAGTGTCCCGAGCAGCTACAAAGCCCTGAAGAAGATCAAGAAAACCCTCAACCCGCAGAGGAAAGGGAAGAAATGATCAGTACCATACTCGGAGACTTCCCCCGGTCTTGGACACAAGTAAACGGCGCTGTCGTGGTACCCGTCCTCACCTTTCTCCAGCCAGCCCCGCAAGTGCCTACAGAGGAACCGGTAGAGCTGGAAGAGCAGCCGGCCCAAGAGGCAGAAGAGTCCACACCAGCAGTACAGGAGGATCAACCCTCTGCTAGTAGTGAGCCTGCCGTGCCCCTAGTGAGCCAAAGAGTGCGCAGAAAGCTGCCCAGCTTGCCCATAACACCTCCTACACCCTGTAGTGCAGAACCAGTTAGTGAGCTCCGTAGGTCCACTAGAGTCACTAGAGGTCAGATGCCCGCTCGCTGGAGAATCTAAACCAATGCCCTGTAAAGTTGACTGTTTATTGAAAAATGTTTATGGTTTATGTTTGTTGCCTGTTACTAATTATGTTTCTCAGTTACCCTGCAGATTTATTTGGACTAACAGGTTATGGACACTGGATAACCGGAACAGTTTTGTAGATAGTTGCACCTTGGTGCCTCTTGCGAAGACGGTCGCAGAAGAGAAAACCTGTCTGGCGTGGCCTACTTGCGGCCCAAAGTAGCTAGCTCTACCCTTGCAGCCACGCCCAAGGACAACGCAAGGGGTTTGCTTTGGACAGGTCCCCTATTCTGTGCCAAGACTTCGCCTTGTTGGGTGACATGGACACCCCTTTGTTTCATAAACTTCACCTTGGGTGATATGGACACCCGGTCACGGAAACACCGTGACCTCTACAGACTAAAGCTTCTTGTAAATATGTTGTCTTGTTATTGTTATACCTTGTATTTATGTTTCTTTAAAAATGTGTTTAGTCCCGGAGTACTAAAATTTACTAGGGGGGAATGTGACACCCCAGGGGTCTGGTTGCCACAGTAATAGAGATATTATGTCTGAGAGCAAGTGGGAGGTTTCTCTGGTCAGGATCCCTAAGCATGCAACACGGTCCGCCCAGATCTGGGAGGGGAGGAATCTGCCCTTATAAACTGGGTCTGGGGCGGGATTAGGTGAGACAGAGCCTGCAGAACAAGCAGAGCAGTCAGAGCCTGGAGAGGGAAAGGAAGAACTAGGAGCTCTGTAGGAGCAGTAGCAGAAGTCCAGGGGCTGGAGCTGAGCAGAGCTCGCCCTGGACAAGGACACTAAAGCCGGACACAGGAGTCCGAGGCTGTGGGGACTGATCTACACCCAGCAGCAGAAACCAGCCGGCAGGGGATTCCAGGTCCTCTGGCCATAGAAGCCCAGAGGCTCAGTCACAGAGAAGGGACCAGCGCCGCCATCCAGGAGCGGAGGCTAACAGAAGGCCCCAGGTCACCAGCCATACGGGTGAGCACCACACGGTATACTCAGGGACGTGGGCTACTTGTAACCGCTGACAGCAAGGTAGCCAGGAAGAGTGCAGATTAACAGGGAGGCCTACAACTCCACCTGGCCAGGGGAACTCCTGCTTGCTCGCAGACTGACCAGGCCCCTTATACTAGCCAGTACTCCCGGGAGGGTCTGCCTTGTACCATCAGTAAAGACCCTGAACTGCACCTCACGTCTCTGTGATTCCTTGCCGCTCCTGCACCATTAGCACTGGGACCCTCACACCATCACTCCCATCATCTTCCACATTAGCTGCCCTGAGGCAATACTTCTCCCGTGGGGAGTTATCCCATACTCGGCTGCGCAAACAACATCAGCCTCAGTGGTCGGCAGCGCAGTGGTGGTCCCCACTGACCGCAATCCACGGGTGGCGTAGTCGGACATTTGCTATACATTAAGACTGCCACTGGTTTGACCACCCTGGGCACGGACCGGGTCACCGCCACGGAGAACTACAACCCCCAGCGATCAGGCTCCGGGTATTCCCCCTGCACAGCAGCAGCAGCACAGGCCCAGGGGGCGCGTCATAATCACATGGTATAAGATACACATACACTAAATAAACACCACCAAGAGTCAAGCTGCACAAACCACAGGGCCACCTATGGTAGCATTAACACATATATGGCTCAGTGGTTAGCACGATATACGGTGGCTCAGTGGTTAGCACTGCAGCCTTGCAGCGCTGGGGACCTGGGTTTAAATCCCACCAAGGACAACTTCTGCAAGGAGTTTGTATGTTCTCCCCGTGTTTGCTTGGGTTTCCTCCGGTTTCCTCCCACACTCCACAGACTGATCGGGAATTTAGATTGTGAGCCTCAATGGGGACAGTGATGATGATGTCTGTAAAGTGCTGTGGAATTAATGGCGCTATATAAGGGAGTAATATAAATATATCATGAGCAGACACTAATATGCATTTTACCTAATACAGACCTCCAAATAAGTGTCAGATTGCTAATTGATAATTGGTAATTGCATTGCCCGGCTGCAGGTGTCAATATTGTATTTCTTGGTAATTACCAAGCAGTGTTTTAAGGTTGAGGGAAATTATATAGAGGAGAAGATATATACATTTAGATTTTACATTATCCATAATTTCCTATTACTTCAATATAAATATTAGCTAATAACCCACCTTTTGCTGACAACTTCTCTTGATATTCCCTTTGACAACCTCTTTTGTATGTCCTCGGTCACGGTCATAAAATACTCACATGACCTAAACAGTGCGCGGTTTTTTTCAAAGAGGTTGGCGGCTCTCACATTGTAAGTCATGAACCTACGCACATGTTTTAGGTAGTTGAAAATGGTCTGATTTGCCAGATTCAGCTTTGTAAAGAAGGAGTTGACTTTTTCTACATCTTTTACAAAGTCCAGATTGGCAACCTTGGGGTTCATGTAAAAGAGGAACCTGGCGACATCCTCAACTTCCTGTCTGAAGTGTCTCACCCCCAAGGTGTGCAGTAAATAGTTGGCGAAGCCCACCAGCAGTGGGTCCTGCAGAGAGTGGCGGTTGTAGAGTCCAGCTGCCAGCATCTTCTTTCTTGTATCTGCTGTCCATTTTGTCTGCAAGGCTCTGTAATTGGTGAGAAATAAAGAAACAGCTCAGGCATTAGACATTTTTTAACCAATTCTCCCTTTACTACTTTTTGTCACAGAACATAACATATAGCGAACTAGCAAACCTGTGTAGTGAGCTGGCAGGCTCTGGCTGTTCTGTGATCATTGAAATAGAGTCTGTTACAGAAATGATTACGCAGGATGATGTTGCCACCTTGTGGCCAGAGGTTGCACCTGCACAGGGTGTGATGACAGAGAAAAAGACTGAGCCTCCTGTGTCCGGCCCTAGAGAGTCACGTGACCAAAGTGGGAAGCAGGAAAAAGCGCGCGAGGAGTTTGCTGTGGTCTGTGAAAAGAGCCAGGACAGTGTGCAGGCCCTCGTGTGTGGCGCAGGAGAGACTCTCAACGGGATTTCTTTTACCTGACACCATATCCTCGGGGCCTTCCCCAGCTTCTTCACTGCTGAGGGATACAGCTATTACACTCCCTGCTACTGGAGTGTGGACTACATAAGGGATCCACCAAAGCTGCTATCCGGATCAGAGAGACTGTAAGCGGGTCCTCTGGCGAGAGGCCGAAGTATTCCCTCCTTTCAGCGTAATTTGTTGTTCCTGTTTTTTTCTCCGGCTGGGACGCCCTCCTGCAAAGACAGACAGGCCTGCGACGGGGGACACATCCTTCTGGAGTAAAGGACTGGTAACGTGTGAGTAGGGACAGTGAGGGTCAGCTTATCACTACACGTTATTACTGTGAATATTTACGGTTGTCATTTATTGTTTTTCTTTGCTGTGTTAAAAATGTATACGAGTAAAGATACAGTTATCAAGATGGAGTCTGTGTGTGGGGATCTTGCTTGGCCAGATCATAGATACCAATGCGCGGCCTTCCCCACGGTCACTTCATCTGGCGTAGTCGGCAGGATCTGTGACCAACAAGATTCCCACCCAGGCCATGTGTACAGTCAGAAACCCCCGCCGGTGTCTATTGTGAATCAGGTCAGGAAATTTGGCGGACGAAACTACCCTGTACCAGAGTGGGCGGAACAAGTCCGGATACTGGGGGAAATGTATAATATTGACCCTAAGACCTTGGCAGAAATGGCGGTACTGACGCTAGAGGGGGAGGCATGGACGACAGTCAGACTGGAGACGGTCAGGGGCCAGCGTACAGTAGATGATTTGGTGCGGGTGCTGGAGAACACCTATGGGCCGACCACATACCAGGGAACACTGCGACACATGTTCTTTAGACGGATGCAGCTTGAATGGGAGGATATTCCCCAATATGCGAACGCCCTTCAGGTACTCCTTGAACAAACCTGTGGAAAAGGGGAGCAACTAGCTGGTATGGCTTCTCGTGACCTGGTACTGAGAGACCAATTTGTAATAGGACTGAGAGACCAGTATCTTAACCGCACGTTACAGGACTTGATCCGGATGATGCCGGCTCTTACTTTTGCTGAAGTCAAACAGGAAGCCATAGAACGTTCAAGGGGACCCGTCATGGATGTGGGGATTCAAGGTGCTGCGTGCAGATCCATATCTGACATTAAAAATCCGAACAGTGACACGGAAGACCTGAAACAGATGGTAGCAGACTTACAGAGACAGATATTACAGTTAACATTAGACCGACAGGGAGACCAGCGAAGACAGCCTAGTCGTCCCGTGGGACAGTGTTGGTCATGCGGTGATCCTCGCCATAGGGCAAATCGTTGTCCTCAACACTTCCCTCCGCAACAACCTCCGTCGCACCAACGAACAAACCCTCAGTCACCCCAGCGAAGGGAATTTCGATCAGACCAGCGAATTGAACCCCAGCCATATCCACAAGCAGAGCTACCACGCCGGGCCTCACCACAATGGCCGCCGTTAAACTAGACACCCCTGCAGCTGAGGCTCGCGCAGCAGGGGAGGCCAAGGAGAGGGGTGTGGAAAAACAGAGCCGATGGCGGAGTGCTCTTGCCTCGAATAGCCCGACACTTGAAGTTGTCCTGGAAGGAATTGCCGTACAGGGACTGATGGACACCGGGTCACAAGTGACCACGATCTCTGAACAGTTTTACGAAAATTACCTCAAACCAAGAACTGCTCGTGACCCAGACACCACCATTAAGATTATTGCGGCTAATAATCTACCCATTCCAGTGACCGGAGTTGCTTGGATGGACACAAAGGCCTGCGGACAGGACTTAGGGAAACGAGGGATCGTCATCGTCAAGGAAGGTTTCGGCTCCGAGACCCCAGTGATAGTTGGAATGAACATCTTGAAAGACCTGGATCTTATGCTGTTGACAAGAAAAGGACCCAAATACTGGCAGAAAGTCACCAAACATAAGCCGACTCGTCTGGCGTTCCAGCGCGTAATCCGGACCGTTGGACTTCAACAGATGGCAGAGGAACAACTACCCCTAGCCGCCATTACGGTGCCACGCCGTACCCGGATTACTTTGCCCGCTGAAAAAGAGACAGTCATTTCCTTACCCCTTAACACCCACCGACAACTTGAGGGGGTTGAAGTGTTGATCGAGCCGAGGACCCCAAGTGGGGGTAAGCTAAACCCACTAGTTGCTCGCACTCTAGCTGTCGTGCGGAACGGGAGAGTCCCTGTCAGGCTAAACAACACCGCAGACGTAGGCCTAGCCCTTGAAGCCGGCACTCAACTTGCCCGGGTATATGCTCTACCCACGGAAGTGAATCCCATTGGACCCCTAGAATTCACCCCGTCTACAGAAGGCGACTGGACGGTAACCGTCTCAGCCATAAACGCTCAAGTAGACGATGAAGACATTGGGCGAAAACTACGGGAAAAAGTGCAGCTAGACACGTCTCAGTACACCGAACAAGAAGTGTTTCAAGTGGAGGAACTTCTGCGGGAACACCAAGACTCCTTTGCAAAGCATGACACAGACTTTGGGTGTACCACCAGTATCCAGCACGAGATACCCACGGGCGATACCCCCCCTATCCGCGAGAGGTACCGGCAGATACCACCTCAGCAATACCAGGAGGTGAAAAGCCTGTTAGAATCTATGCTACACGCCGGAGTGGTACGTGAAAGCCAGAGCCCGTGGGCTGCACCCGTGGTGATAGTCAAAAAGAAAGATGGTTCCCTAAGGTTTTGCGTGGACTACCATAGGCTGAACGCTTGCACTATCCGGGACTCATATCCACTTCCTCGGATCGAAGAGTCACTGACCGCCCTGAAGAAGGCCAAATATTTTTCGTCCCTAGACCTGGCCAGTGGATATTGGCAGGTTCCAATGAGTGAGAAGGACAGGGAAAAGACCGCCTTCATCCTTCCCATGGGCCTGTATGAGTTCGACCGGATGCCGTTCGGCTTGAATAACGCACCGGGGACCTTTCAGAGACTAATGGAACGCTGTCTGGGGGACTTCAACTTTGAGTTTACGCTGATATACCTTGACGACATCGTGGTATACTCCGCCACCTTTGAAGATCATCTTCACAAGCTTGGCCAAGTGTTCCAGCGCTTGAGGTGACACGGCTTGAAGTTGAAGCCCAGCAAGTGCCGTCTGTTCCAGCAGGAAATCGACTACTTGGGTCACCGGATCTCGGCCGAAGGCGTCCAGCCCTCTCCGGAGAAGATAGCAGCCGTTCAAGAGTGGCCGCAGCCAACTACCGTCAAAGAAGTCCGGGCTTTTCTGGGGCTAGCAGGCTACTACCGTCGGTTTGTCAAGGACTTTGCTCGGCTTGCTGAACCACTGCATGAGGTTCTCCGAGGGACCGCGAACAGCCCCAGAGGACGACGCATCAGTTGGGGGCCTGACCGAGAAAAATCCTTTCAGGCACTTAAGGCTGCTCTAACATCACCCCCTGTTCTGGCATATGCAGACTACACATTACCGTTTCAGTTGCACACCAACGCCAGCCTTCAAGGTCTAGGGGCGGTCCTCTCTCAAGTTCAAGATAATAAAGAACGCGTGATAGCCTATGCCAGTAGGTCTCTCCGTGACACCGAAAAGAATCCCGTCAACTACAGTTCCTTCCGCTTGGAACTCTTGGCTCTGACTTGGGCTATGACGGAGAAATTTGCCGGCTATCTGACAGGAGCGGAGGTGCTGGTCATGACGGACAACAATCCTCTTGCGCACCTAGAGAATGCCAAACTAGGGGCAATGGAACAGCGCTGGATGGCCAGGCTCTCTAGATTCCAGTACAAAATTAAATACAGAGCGGGGAACGAGAATCAGAATGCTGACAGCCTGTCTAGAGTGACATCATCCCCGCCAGTGGGGGACCGGGATGAAGAGTTGGAGGAAGATGAGATGCCTGACTTTGCCCGGCTCGCAAAGCAAATAGAAGATAACCGCCAGTATGCTGTAGGAGGGGTTGAAGCCGTAGTGGGATCTCCCCTGTCCCAGCAAGAATGGGCCAAGCTTCAAGATCGAGATCCCGAGCACGTCTTACTGAAACAGTATGTGAATAAACAAGAGAAACCGCCCTCCGAAGTGCGAGCCCGACTATCGACCAGAGCCTTGGCTCTGCTTGCCCAGTGGGATCGGCTGATTGTGAAAAATGGAGTCCTGTGTCGCAGGGCCCTTTTATCCCATATGCTGGAGGAGTGTTTGCAGATTGTCTTCCCGGTGCAGTTGGCCCATGAGATGGTGGGCGAAGCTCACAGGAGGAACGGCCACTTCGGCATAGACAAGACCCTCCGGTGGACCCAGCAGTTCATTTTTTGTCCGGGGCTCCGTAAGTTGGTTGAAAATGTCTGTCAAGCATGCCGTACCTGTGAATTCCACAAGTCTGCAGAGCAGCGTGCCCCCGTCCAGACTATTAAGACGTCGAGGCCCCTCGAGCTGTTGATGGTGGACTATCTGTTGATCGGAACGGCGAATAGTGGCTACCAGTACTGTCTGGTGATGGTGGACCACTTCACGAAATTCGCTGTCACTGTTGCTACCAGGGATCAGACTGCTGAATCAGCTGCACAGGCTATCTGTCAGCAATTCATTCGGGTCTATGGGTGTCCGGAGCGGCTACACTCTGATCAGGGGGCTTGTTTCGAAGGGCGAGTCATTGAAGAACTCCAACGGATGTATGGAATCAAGAAGTCCAGGACCACCCCTTACCATCCACAAGGGAATGGCGCGTGTGAACGCTTTAACCGGACCCTCTTACAACTGATCCGGACTTTGGCTGAAGACAAAAAGCCCGACTGGCCTCGATTCCTCCCGGAACTGCTGTGGGCCTATAATAATCAGGTCCATTCCGTCACCGGATACACCCCATACACCCTTCTCTTTGGCCGTCCAGGCAAAGACATCCATGAGTTGCAACTGTCTAGCTCCGAAGAAGATACCTGTGGTACCTATCCTTCCTGGCTACAAACACACCGCCAGAGAATGGAGACTGTCTACCGGCTAGTAGGCCGACAAATTCAGGATCAAGTGCACGCTGACCCACTTCCGGTACAAGAAGACCCACTGAATGTAGGTCAACTGGTCCTAGTCCGAATAAAGAAGCCGCAAGGGAAACTCCAGCCCAAGTGGGAGACCGAAGTCTATCGAGTAATTGGACAGCCGTACCCCGGTGGCCCCGTCTATCGAGTGCAGGGCGAAGACAGCGGCAGCATCCGAACTTTGCACCGTAATATGTTGCGCCCCTGCCGTTCCCAGCCTGGCTCCCCTACTGTGATACCTAGAGAGATGGATATCACTAATACTGTCGGAGACACTGACCCCGGGGATGTAGAGACTGAACGCATGCCTACCCCTGTCCGTCCGACTGACGCACTTGAACCAACTACCTCCTCTACTGACATGTTGACTGGGAAAGAGAGTGGGGTGACTGATAGGAGAGAGGGGATCCAACCCGTTAGGCGGACAACGAGGACCACTGCAGGGGTACCTCCAGGACAGTCCTACAGAGACCAATATGTGTGGCCCTCTTCCCAGCCGCCCCCTGTCACATCCACAGCCATCGCCGCCCTGGAGCCGGTCGTTGACAGGGACTGCCAACCTTTGAGTGGGGGGGGCGTGTAGTGAGCTGGCCGGCTCTGGCTGTTCTGTGATCATTGAAATAGAGTCTGTTACAGAAGTGATTACGCAGGTTGATGTTGCCACCTTGTGGCCAGAGGTTGCACCTGCGCAGGGTGTGATGACAGAGAAAAAGACTGAGCCTCCTGTGTCCGGCCCTAGAGAGTCACGTGACCAAAGTGGGAAGCAGGAAAAAGCACGAAAAGAGTTTGCTGTGGTCTGTGAAAAGAGCCAGGACAGTGTGCAGGCCCTCGTGTGTGGCGCAGGAGAGACTCTCAACGTGATTTCTTTTACCTGACACCATATCCTCGGGGCCTTCCCCAACTTCTTCACTGCTGAGGGATTATTACACTCCCTGCTACTGGAGTGTGGACTACATAAGGGAATCCACCAAAGCTGCTATCCGGATCAGAGAGACTGTAAGCGGGTCCTCTGGCGAGAGGCCGAAGTATTCCCTCCTTTCAGCGTAATTTGTTGTTCCTGTTTTTTTCTCCGGCTGGGACGCCCTCCTGCAAAGACAGACAGGCCTGCGACGGGGGACACATCCTTCTGGAGTAAAGGACTGGTAACGTGTGAGTAGGGACAGTGAGGGTCAGCTTATCACTACACGTTATTACTGTGAATATTTACGGTTGTCATTTATTGTTTTTCTTTGCTGTGTTAAAAATGTATACGAGTAAAGATACGGTTATCAAGATGGAGTCTGTGTGTGGGGATCTTGCTTGGCCAGATCATAGATACCAATGCGCGGCCTTCCCCGCGGTCACTTCACCTGTATGATCGACCATCAGCCACAGTCAGGCTTGCAATATAAAGACATAAGCAAAATGATGTCAGCTTGTAGATTAATTACATAGTGTTTCATGTATAAACATAAGAGTCAAATAAAATGGGTGGATCAGCTCACCAGTTAGTAGACCACAAGGTCCAAGAGGAGTAGGTGCGGTGGACGGACAGAGATCTTGGGCCTACACCCAGGCTTAACAAGCAATATCAATATAGGAGGAAGGCCAGCAATGGTCAGATGGAAAGAGGAGATGAAAAATAAAAAATATCCAATATTTCTCCTCCTTCCATCTGACCATTGCTGGACTTCCTCCCATTTTGATTTTGCTTGATAAACAAAGAGGCATATGGCCTCCTTAAGGCCAGAGGTTTCATAGGTAACAGTTGAAGGAGAATGGGGGAGAAGGAGGATGGGGGAGGGAAAGCCAGGGTATACAAGGACATACAGAAGGGTGCACATTTTATGTCAGAAAAAGAGTTTAGCAGTGCTAAGAGGATATAGGCCATGTATACATACTGACCTCTGTGTGGTTTGATCGAAACCCGCTTCCTCCACATTTTCTTCGTTGTGACCTTCCTCAGGTGGCAGTGTAAGTTCAACATCTCTGTGACCTTCTTCTCTACTGTCTTCTTCCAGTCTTCTTTCTTGTTCTTCATCATCATCAGCATGCCAGTATTCTGTAGGCTCTTCAGGCTCCAATAGGGTGGGTACATTTTCAGCATCATCTTCACGCTCTTCATGTGCCGGTGTAACCTCCATTTCTTCTTCTGTCTCCTCTAGGACCAGTACACCTGCAACGTTCTCTTCTAGCGCCTCAGTTTCAGCAGTTTGCTCAGATGAAGCACCAGGTGTAGGTGGTGTAGAGGTAGACGGTTTGTTGAATATTAAAAACCCTCTTTCTTCCAAGAAGGGGACCACATTCTCCAGGGATCCAAGAGACAGGATCTCTTCATAATCGATAGCTGTTCCCTTGGATGCAATGTTGACCAGAGTCTTTTTGGCCGATTCCAGAGTAGCTTCTCTCTCATCTTTACTGCTCAGTCTCATACATGTCTGCTTTAAATGGGTAGAGAGGATTTTCTGTGGCCTGAAGCATAATGGGCAAGTCTTCGGAGTTCGGTTGTGACTGTTAAAAAGGCAGAGAAAATAGTTACTAGATGCTCCATTTCTGATGGTCCAAAGCTTATCCATAAGAAAAGCAACTCATGGAAGTATGAAAGTACACAATTACACCAAAATCACTATGTACACTCTAATGAAAATGTATCAAAAGCAATTGTTTAGCTGAAGCTTATTTTATGACTAAAAATTATAATTTAAAATGATAAATTTGATCATATTTATTCAATTATTTAAAGGATATATCCAGGCCTGTATCTTCCGCTAGGCACCAGGGGTCCTGTACCTAGGGTGGGGGGTGGAGCCATATTTGGGATTTAAAGAAAATATATATCTCTCTATCTATCTATATCTCTAGGTCCGGTGCCTAGGGTGGTGGGTCGTGGGGGCGGAGCTAGGCTCAGGATTTAAAAAAATAAATATATATATTTTTTAAATTTCCCCTCCCTTCCCCAGACTCCATAACAAAACCGGAGTCTTCGCCAGCATGTGGGGGTGGGCGGTTATCCCTGTACTTATTCTTATTAGTGTCTTTAAGACGCTATTTCAAATGAAAGTCGGTGTGCGCCGGTAGTTTCGGGGTTCGTGGAGATCAGCTCCCTGAGCCCTCGGGCTGTGGCGTGCGCACGCTGCTGATGTCACTGCGGCACCATGAGACCTCATCACGCTGCTGACATCAGTGCAGAGTGTAGAGTGAGAACCTGGGGAGGGGGGAGAAGCAATATGGAGAACCTGGGGAGGGGAGGGTGATGCTGCAGGGGGCGTGCCCACTTAAAGTGCCTAAGACAGCATGAATACCAAATACGGCCCTGGATATAGCCTCCATGAGAAGGGATATTTGAACTTACACTTTAGCAGAATTCATGCTTGAAACTGAAAAAAAGCGAAAAAAGCAATATTAGGAAAATGGCAAAAGTGACATCCAAGATAAGTAATCACTGGCTTTTCAGCTCGTCTGGCACAATGGTTTCAAGTGTCCCAATTTGTATTTGCTTCATAGGTAGGCAGGGTAGGGGTGGTAAAGTTTGTGACTGTACATTCTCCTCACCCCCTTCATTTGGCGTTAACAGCCCAGCAGGGGTGTGATGAAAGCCGGCCGGTGGGTGCAGCTCTCTGGCGCCCCCTTACCTCTCAGGTCAGTCAAGGTACTGCACCTAGAGAAAGTAGTGCCAGGAAGCTGCAACCAGCGCAGGGAACACGGTAGTGTGTTATCCCTTCAACGTCACTAAACCGTAACGTCACTACACAGCACAACTCGCTAGCGCCCTCTTAGCCTCAGGTCAGTCAAGGAACTGCACCTAGGATAAGCGGTCGCCAGGGAGACTGTCCTGTAACCTACTGGGTATCGGGGCCCTCTGTAGTGAGGGCGGTATATATATCTTCCTTGGCCGCGCCAGGAATATATATATCTGAACCTCCGACCGTCACTACCAGCCTTCCCCAATCCCCAGTTGGTATGCTGCCACCAGTCCCTATTTTAGATATACGCCCAGTCCGTGAATGGGCCTATATCGGGTCAGGAACCAACCCTGGGTAGCGTTTTTGGCTTGAGCCGAGCTCACACGGACGTGCGTTCGTTATGCAGAATAAAAGGCAGGCCCACAATTACTTGAGGTAATTGATTATAATAATACACTAGATACACGATATACAACTAAATATACACAGGTATAAGGTCAGGCTAAACTATACAACAATGGAATACAACACACAGAATCACCACAGCATATCAGTTACCGGTTTCTTGATTTTCTTGTGACGCAGGGAGAGGATTCTGCGGTCGCAGGCACGGTTCTTTGTTACAGGCTGAGGCCTACCACCGCATGGTCAAACTGCTCCTCCCCTTGGTGGCCTCAGCTGGTGCTCAGATGTTCAGCACACCACTCTTGGGTCAAGACTGACTTATCTCTTGTCTGTCCTGCTATCTTGCCTGCCCCGTCCCGCCCACTGCTGGTGAGGTCAGCTGGCTCAGTCTCCACCCTCAGGTCTAACTTCGATCAGAAGCCCAAATTCTAAGGAACCCAATAACTTCTTCTGGGATGGTCTCAGGATACCCACAGGGGTTCCCACGGATTCGGGCCGCCGTAACCGACCTTTTGATATCAATTATGATACCATACGGTCCTCAGGAATGGCTCCGCGCTATATCTTGGCTTCCAGAGCACGTACAAACGTCTACCGCGGAGGCTTGTGTGCGCAATGGCTCCGGGACGCCGTGATATTTTTTTATTGGCCCATCCCACGCAACATGCGTGTACTATTCATGTTTCTATATCTTATGCCTCCATGCTTGTGACAGACAAAGAAACTAGTCCTATGGGACAAATGGTCAGGTACAGATAGACGAAGCACCCCCCCCTGCTGGCTGTGTTTCCTCTCGAAGTCTTTGAAGCTCCTAGCATTCAAGTGTTAAGTAGGCTTCTTATCTTACAGGAGCCTGGATGGGGGGAAACTATCTAGTTGACGTTTTAACAGAAGGTCCCAAGGGTGGGGGCTGCTGAAGTGTGGCCATCCCTGGATATGATTTATCATTACCAAGATGGCGGCTACAGGTTCATCACACCTCCCCCTATACGAGGGCGCGAGGGGGTAGCACATTCCTGTGTTCCCCCGTGCGTCCTTCTGCACCCTCCCCTTGCCGGGATAACCCGTCAGCGTTACCGTGGTCACGGCCTCTTCTGTGGCGAATGGAGAAGTGGTACTGCTGGAGAGCGAGGCTCCAGCGTAGCAACCTGCCATTCGACCCAGAGACCGTGTGTAACCAGCTGAGGGGGTTGTGGTCCGTCTCCACGGTGAAATGGCTCCCGTACAAGTAGGGCTGCAGACGCTGCAGGGCCCATACAATTGCCAGGCATTCTTTTTCCACCGTGGAGTAAGCCACCTCCCGGGGCAGTAGCTTCCTGCTCAGGTACAAGACAGGATGTTCCTGGCCTGTCGTGTTGACCTGACTTAGCACAGCACCGAGGCCAAAGTCACTGGCGTCGGTCTGTACCACAAACGGCCGGTCGAAGTCGGCAGCTTGCAGTACAGGGGAGCTACTTAGGGCGGCCTTGAGTGCCCCGAAAGCTGTCTCGCAGGCGACTGTCCAGTCGACTGCGACGGGCAGCTTCTTCTTGGTGAGGTCCGTCAGGGGCTTGGCCAGGGTGCTATAGTGTGGGACGAACCTCCTATAGTACCCGGCGGTCCCCAAGAAGGACATCACCTGCTTTTTGGTCCTAGGAGTGGGCCAGGATGCGATGGCATCCACTTTCCCCGGTTCTGGCTTCAGAACCCCCCCGCCTACCCGGTGACCCAGGTAGAGGACCTCACTCATGCCCAGCTGGCACTTTTCCGGCTTGATGGTCAAGCCTGCCCGGTGGATCCGACCGAGCACCTGCCGCAGGTGCTCTAGGTGATCCTCCCAAGTGGGACTGAAGACTGCAATATCGTCCAAGTACGCAGCCGCGTACCCTTCAAGTCCCTCAAGCAGCGTATTGACCATCTGCTGAAAAGTGGCAGGGGCATTCTTCATGCCGAATGGCATCACTGTGGACTCGTACAGTCCAAAAGGGGTGATAAAGGCAGAGCGTTCCCTTGCCGCGGGGGTCAGAGGAATCTGCCAGTACCCCCGGCTCAGATCCATGATGGTCAGGTACTTAGCCCCGGCCATCCGATCGAGCAGGTCATCGATGCGTGGTATGGGGAACGCATCGGTGGCCGTTACAGCGTTGAGCCCCCGGTAGTCCACGCAGAACCGTGTAGTTCGGTCCTTCTTTGGTACGAGGACTACAGGCGAGGCCCACGCGCTGCTGGATGCCTGGATCACCCCCAGCTTCAGCATCTCGTCTATCTCTTGGCGCATGTTTCCCTGCACCTCGAAAGAGACCCGATATGCTGAACGCCGGATCGGCGGGTGATCGCCAGTGTCCACGTCGTGGACAGCCATCTCAGTCCTTCCGGGCAGGCTGCTGAACAGCCCCCGGAAGGGGTGCAGGGTGGTCCCCAGCTGGGACCGTTGGTCCTCCGTGAGCTGGTGGCCAACCCCCACATCCTCGATGGACCCACCCGCCTTGGCTTGGGTGAGCAGATCCAGGAGGGTTTCTACCTCTCCTTCCTCGGGAAGGTTGCACACTGGGTGGGCAGTCGCTTCCCGCTCATGATGAGCCTTCATCATGTTCACGTGGAAGGCCTTCCTCCTTCCACGGGCGTGATCCAGGGTGACCAGATAGGTGACGGCATTGAGTTTCTGGTGCACGAAGTAGGGACCTTCCCAGGCTGCCTGAAGCTTGTTCTGTGGTACGGGGACCAGTACCCACACCTTTTGACCCACCTGGTAGGTCCTCTCACAAGCATTCTGGTCGTACCACCGCTTCTGGTCGGCCTGGGCCTGGGCCATATTGTCCTGCACCAGCTTTGCCAAGGCCATCATCCTGTCCCGGTGGCGCACGACATACTCGATGACCGACACCTCGGGGGTGGCCAAATCCCCTTCCCATGCTTCCTTCACCAGAGCCAGGGGGCCCCGTACCCGTCGCCCGTACAGGAGCTCAAAGGGGGGGAACCCCGTTGAGGCCTGCGGAACCTCCCGGTAAGCAAATAGGAGGTGTGGGAGGTAACGCTCCCAGTCTCTCCCGTGGGAGTCGACCAACATCTTAAGCATCTGCTTTAAGGTGCCATTGAACCGCTCACACAGGCCATTAGTCTGTGGGTGATACGGGCTGGCCACCAGATGTTGCACCTGCATTTGCTTACAGAGGGACTCCATCAGCCGCGACATGAACTGGGTCCCTCGGTCGGTGAGCATTTCTTGGGGGAAACCCACTCTGGAGAAGATCTCCAGTAAGGCGGTAGCCACCTTGTCGGCCCGAATGGACGACAAAGCTACCGCTTCCGGGTACCGGGTGGCATAGTCCACTACCGTGAGTATGAAGCATTTCCCGGAGTGGCTGGGAGTGGACAGAGGTCCAATAAGATCCACAGCGACCCTCGAGAAAGGCTCTTCGATGATTGGCAGAGTTACCAGTGGGGCTTTGGGGCGCGGCCCCGCCTTCCCCACCCTCTGACAGGTGTCACACGAACGGCAGTAGGCACCCACCGCGGCTCCCATCCCAGGCCAGTAGAAATGCTGAGCTATCCTGGCCTTGGTTTTAGCGATCCCTAGGTGTCCGGCCATCGGAATCTCGGGTGCGATCCGCAACAATTCCGCCCTGAACGGATAGGGTACCACTAACTGTCGGTCCCTGGGCCACGCCTCCGGTGAACCCTGCTGGACCGTTACCCGGTACAGCCGTCCCTGGTCCCAGACCACCCGCTCGCAGTCTGACTCCATGGGAGGCTGTGCCGCCTGTTCCTTGAGAGCTTTCAGGCTGTCGTCTGCTTCCAACGCAGCCTGAAATTCCTGACTTGATGTGGCCAGAATCGACGAAACTGCCACATCCTCTGTCAGCCCCTCCAGGCATGTCACCTGGCCGCTGTCTGACCCGGCAGACACTTGGTCAGAAGTGGGGAAGCCGTCGGACCTCTGCAAGGCTCCTTGGGCTCCGGCGCTCCCACTCCTGGTGACAGCGGCTATGACCGCTGTGACCGTGGGTAGTGCCTGCTTCCCCTCTGTTTCTGACCAAGCCGCCCGATCAGGCAGGCTTCCTAGGCCTTTGGACATCTCGGATGTGGGGAACTCCTGCCCTGGGGTCTTACCTGGCGGCTCCTCTCTTGGGACACCCCCACCTCCCATGGCCTGTTCCTCCCCCTGCAGTGGGCCTATACTCAGCAGCCTGGATACCCCTGGGAGCCCTACACAGCCGGTAGCTGCCCCCCTCTCCATCCCTGAGCTTCCCTCTACAGAATCCTGCCCGCCCCCTCCCTCACCGGAGGACAAGAGGTCACGGCACGCCGGCTGAGCACCTCTGCGGGCATCCCCACACTCCCCACCTGCTTTCACTAACCCTGTTTGTGTTGTGTCTGTGCAGGTGTTACCCTCAGGTTTCACTCCCTCCTCCTCAGCAGGACACACACTACATACAACATGGTTGGCATTAGCAGCAGACAAATCAATACACTCTTGGGGGGCCGAACTTGGGGGTTCAGAGGGTACATACTGCGATACTAGACGCCCCAAGTCGGTCCCTAATAAAACATTTGCGGGAATATTTGGCGTTACTCCCACCTCCCGCATCCCCCTTCCGGCACCCCAGTCCAAATACACCATGGCAACGGGAAGTGCCGGCTCCACGCCTCCAACCCCGGAGACGGAAAGAGTCTTTCCTGGTACCAAGTCCTGGGGGGACACCACCTCAGGCCGTACCAGTGTTCGTTCAGCGCCCGTGTCCCGCAGTCCCATGACCGCAGAACGGCCTATGGTGACGGGTTGGATGTTGTCCAGGGACCTACCACCACCCCCTCCCACACACAAAACATTGGGCGCTCTCTGGGACTGGGATGGGGTCTTTTGGCGCTGGGGACACTCAGCCCTAAAGTGTCCTGGTTTGTTGCATAGATGACAACGTCTTACGTCTGGTCCTTGCCTGGAGAGGGCAACAGGGGGATACACCCCTTGTGTTCTAGGGGCCGGGGAAACAGGGGCATGACTGGGCTTACCCCCTCTCCAGGTGCTGCTGGCAGACTTCTTCAGCTCAGGCGCCCTGTTATTGGCATACTCGTCTGCCAGGGCGGCTGTAGCAGAAGCCCCTGTTGGTTTTCGGTCACGGAGGAACTGTCGGAGGTCCTCTGGGCAGTTCCACAAGAACTGCTCCGTGACGAACAGTTCCTGGACCTCCTGGCGGGTAGTAAGCGCTAGACCCGAGGTCCAGTGCTCTGCGGCTCTCAACAGCGCCCGCATATGATCGGTCCAGGTGTCCTTGGGGCCACGCAGCAGGCTCCGGAACTTCTGGCGGTACGACTCGGGAGTGAGGTTGTACTGCCGGATCAGGGCCCGCTTGATGCAGTCGTAGTTCTGTACCTCCCCGGCAGGTAAGTCCCCCAAGGCATCCAGGGACTTACCCCTCAAACGGGGGGTCAGGTATCTGGCCCACTGATCCCGGGCCAGATGGTGCTGAAGACAGGTCCGTTCAAATGCCACCAGAAAGGAGTCCAGGTCCCCATCCTTCTCCAGTAGAGGGAAGTCCTCAGCTCGGACTTTGGACGACTTGGTCTCCTGATGGGTTGGTTGCTCTAGCGGAAGCCCCCGCTGGGCCAGGTCCAGTTGGTGCTGGCGCTCCGCAGCTCGCTCTGCACGCTCCGCAGCCCGCTCTGCACGCTCCGCAGCCTCCCGGCGCTCCGCAGCTTCGCGCTCCTCCTCCGCTGCCTTCTCTGATGCTGCCAGGAGGGTTTTGTAGACGGCATCGCCATGAGACTGGAGACTTGCCATAGCCGCTTGTAAAAGGGCTTGTGATCTGGACAGGCTGGGCTGGGTAGGTGGTGGGCAGCCCACTGCGGGACCGTATACTGGGGACTGGCTCCCTGAGGTGCCCGGGCTGGACTCCTCCTCGCCATGAGTAACAATGTCCTCCCCTCCTGCCACACGGACCGTAGCATTAGCCTCCTGCAGGGTCTTGCTCCTGGTGCCGTCTGCCATCTTGGTAACAGACACCGCTGCAACCCTGAGTTTGCACACACCTTGTTATACTTTTAGCCTGACCGTCTAACGTTGGGCTGACCTTAAGACTCCAGCAGTGGAAGTTACCACTGGCAGTCTTTAGTGCCTGGGAGTAGGGGTCCCACAACACTATTATTCTGCAATCCCACCGCTCTGCCACCAATGTGATGAAAGCCGGCCGGTGGGTGCAGCTCTCTGGCGCCCCCTTACCTCTCAGGTCAGTCAAGGTACTGCACCTAGAGAAAGTAGTGCCAGGAAGCTGCAACCAGCGCAGGGAACACGGTAGTGTGTTATCCCTTCAACGTCACTAAACCGTAACGTCACTACACAGCACAACTCGCTAGCGCCCTCTTAGCCTCAGGTCAGTCAAGGAACTGCACCTAGGATAAGCGGTCGCCAGGGAGACTGTCCTGTAACCTACTGGGTATCGGGGCCCTCTGTAGTGAGGGCGGTATATATATCTTCCTTGGCCGCGCCAGGAATATATATATCTGAACCTCCGACCGTCACTACCAGCCTTCCCCAATCCCCAGTTGGTATGCTGCCACCAGTCCCTATTTTAGATATACGCCCAGTCCGTGAATGGGCCTATATCGGGTCAGGAACCAACCCTGGGTAGCGTTTTTGGCTTGAGCCGAGCTCACACGGACGTGCGTTCGTTATGCAGAATAAAAGGCAGGCCCACAATTACTTGAGGTAATTGATTATAATAATACACTAGATACACGATATACAACTAAATATACACAGGTATAAGGTCAGGCTAAACTATACAACAATGGAATACAACACACAGAATCACCACAGCATATCAGTTACCGGTTTCTTGATTTTCTTGTGACGCAGGGAGAGGATTCTGCGGTCGCAGGCACGGTTCTTTGTTACAGGCTGAGGCCTACCACCGCATGGTCAAACTGCTCCTCCCCTTGGTGGCCTCAGCTGGTGCTCAGATGTTCAGCACACCACTCTTGGGTCAAGACTGACTTATCTCTTGTCTGTCCTGCTATCTTGCCTGCCCCGTCCCGCCCACTGCTGGTGAGGTCAGCTGGCTCAGTCTCCACCCTCAGGTCTAACTTCGATCAGAAGCCCAAATTCTAAGGAACCCAATAACTTCTTCTGGGATGGTCTCAGGATACCCACAGGGGTTCCCACGGATTCGGGCCGCCGTAACCGACCTTTTGATATCAATTATGATACCATACGGTCCTCAGGAATGGCTCCGCGCTATATCTTGGCTTCCAGAGCACGTACAAACGTCTACCGCGGAGGCTTGTGTGCGCAATGGCTCCGGGACGCCGTGATATTTTTTTATTGGCCCATCCCACGCAACATGCGTGTACTATTCATGTTTCTATATCTTATGCCTCCATGCTTGTGACAGACAAAGAAACTAGTCCTATGGGACAAATGGTCAGGTACAGATAGACGAAGCACCCCCCCCTGCTGGCTGTGTTTCCTCTCGAAGTCTTTGAAGCTCCTAGCATTCAAGTGTTAAGTAGGCTTCTTATCTTACAGGAGCCTGGATGGGGGGAAACTATCTAGTTGACGTTTTAACAGAAGGTCCCAAGGGTGGGGGCTGCTGAAGTGTGGCCATCCCTGGATATGATTTATCATTACCAAGATGGCGGCTACAGGTTCATCACAAGGGGTGAGGAGAAAGCAAGTCTGAGGGTTCTTTGTAAATGAAAAGTTTGCAAGTATAATATATATATATATATATATATATAATCTCCTCCAGACTTCCTGTATACAAACCCTGGACCAGACCCCCTGTATACAGACCCCAGGAGCGTACCCCTGTATACAGAGGTACAGTATATATATATATATATATACACAATTACTCCAAAATCACTATGTACACTCTAATGTTAATTTATCAAAATCATTTGTTTAGCTGAAGGCTATTTTATGACCAATAATTCTTAACATTTGATAATATTTATTCCATTACATAAAGGATATATATACTCCGTGGTAATGAATATTTGAACTTACTTTAGCAGACTTCGTGCTTGAAACTGAAGTTTGGTATCCAAAAGTGTAAGAAAACCAATATATCTTCTGGAAGCAGTGTCCAAAAGGGCAATATCAATCTCTGAAAAAAAAGCAATATTAGGAAAATAGCAAAAGTGATATTCAAGGTAAGCAAGCAATAGCTTTTCAGCTAGTCTGGCACAATGGTTTCAAGTATGGCAGTTTGTATTTGTTTCACAAGTAGGCGGAGTAAGGCTTGTGATTGGACATTTTGAAAAAGAATGGCTCTCCCCACCCCGTCCATTAGGCCTTATCAGCTCAGCAGGGGGCGAGGATGCAAGACTGAAGGCCCCGTCACACTTAGCCAGGCTACAGCGATCCCGACAACGATACGACCTGTCAGGGATCGTTGCTGCGTCGCTATGTGGTCGCTGGTGAGCTGTCAAACAGGCAGGGTCACCAGCGATCAGGGGAGCAGCGACATCGTGGAAAGAATCTTTCCACGATGTCCTGCTCCTGGTTACCAGCCTGCTGAAGCAGGAGCAGGCTGGTAACCATGATAAACAGCGGGTTACTAGGGGTACACGCTCACCGTAGCAGAGTGGTAACCATGATAAACAGCAGATTACTAAGTGCACGTGTACCCCTAGTAACGCGCTGTTTATCATGGTTACCAGCCTGATCACTGGTCCCACACAGCGATGGTCCAGGACATTTCGCAGCGATCAGCGACCTCACAGCAGGGGCCTGATCGCTGCAAAGTGTCACACATAGCGACATCGCTGGTGAGGTCGCTATTGCGTCACCAAAACCGTGACTCAGCAGCGATCTCGCTCGAGATCTCGCTATGTGAGACAGGGGCTTGAGGGTTTTTTGTTAATAAAGTGTTTCCAAGCATATACACTATATATATATATATATATATATATATATATATATATTATATGTACAGTACAGGCCAAAAGTTTGGACACACCTTCTCATTTAAAGATTTTTCTGTATTTTCATGACTTTGAAAATTGTACATTCACACTGAAGGCATCAAAACTATGAATTAACACATGTGGAATTATATACTTAACAAAAAAGTGTGAAACCACTGAAAATATGTCTTATATTCTAGGTTCTTCACAGTAGCCACCTTTTGCTTTGATGCCAAGAGTGTGCAAAGCAGTCATCAAAGCAAAAGGTGGCTACTTTGAAGAACCTAGAATATAAGACATATTTTCAGTGGTTTCACACTTTTTTGTTAAGTATATAATTCCACATGTGAATGTACAATTTTCAAAGTCATGAAAATACAGAAAAATCTTTAAATGAGGTGTGTCCAAACTTTTGGTCTGTACTGTATAGAACCGACCCCCCTGTATACAGATAGATAGATATAAATCACAATGTACACTCTAATGTAAATTTATCAAAATCAATTGTTTAGCTGAAGCTTATGTTATGACCAAAAATATTTAACATTTGATAATATTTATTCTATTATTTAACGGATATATCCAGGCCTGTATTTTCCGCTAGTGCCGAAGTTCTTTTTGCAATTGAGATGACTTTTTTCTTCAGAGCACCCGAATAGACCAGTGAGCGACCCCTCTCTTTTCTATTAATCATTTTTGGGATCCCGCTCCTGGGACATTGCAGCAGGTACGTGTTCACACTATTAGAAGTTTGATAGCCTTTTTTCTGACCATGCGTCCCTCCCACTAATTCCTTCTATTCATTCACAGGTGGTTTTAACTTTCTCTACCAGCCCATACATCGTAGGTTTAAAGCCCAAGCAGAGACATATTGTCCATAGAGGCTTTCAGCCCAAGAGTGGCATATCCAGTGGTAGCTTAGCGTAGTTACCCATCATATGAAGGTTACCTTGTCATGGTTGATGGGCACACATGAATTGGCCAAATTATGCACAAAAAACCTTCATTTTGTAAAGTGACATCAGTCTAGATGCAATATTTCTTATGTATTCATGTATGGAGTGCCGAAGTTCTTTTTGAAATTTGTATTTTCCGCTAGTCACATATTGAAGCCAAGAGGATTATCTAAATACATCTCTGTCCGTTTGCAGTGTGCTCCCTTAGCTGCTGAGATCTGCCCCCCAAAGTCGGAGGAGCATTTTCAGATGCAGATCTTTAGTGTGAGACTTTGATAGAATGTGCCAAATACGGCACTCACTATCACAGACTCACACTTAGCATTTACCAGGTAGGGGTGGCTCGCTTCTTGCGGTGCTGCCCCTCAGAAAAATGACATGCATATGTGACACCCCAGGGGTCTGGTTGCCACAGTGATAGAGATATTACGTCTGAGAGCAGGTGGGAGGTCTCTTGGTCAGGGATCCTATGCATGCCACACCTCCTGCCCAGTCCTGGGAGGGGAAGAACTTCCCCTATATAAACCTAGGGCTGAGGCAGGGTTAGAGAGTAGAGAAGAAGTAGAGACAGAGAAAAGAAGCAAATATAGGAACAGAACATCAGGAGCTCTGTGGGAGCAGTGTTACAAGGAGTCAGGGGCTGGCAGCTGCAGAGCTCGCCCTGACTGAGAAGATTTCTTACCGGACCCGGAGTCCGAGGCTGTGGGGACTAACTCCTACCCAGCAGCAGAATCCGTCAGGCAGGGGATTCCAGGTCCTCTGGCCAAGAAACCCGAAGGCACGGTCACACGCATGGGACCAGCACCGCCGTCGTGGAGCGGAAGCTACTAGAAGGCCCCGAGTCACCGGCCATACGGGTGAGCACCACACGGTACACTCAGGGACGTGGGCTACTTATACCCGCCTCTAGCAAGGTAGCCAGAAGAGTACAGTTAGTTTGGGAGGCCTACAACTCCGCCTGGCCAGGGGAGATCCCATCTGCTCAAGGACTGACCAGGCCCCTATCGCTAGCCAGTACTCCGGGAGGGTCTATCTTTGTCACCAGTAAAGACCCTGAACTACACCGTACCGTCTCTGAGTGGTTCCTGCTACCCCCATCATCCACGTCGGCTGCCCTGAGGCCATACCCCTCCCGTTGGGGGTTATACTATCACGCTGCACAATCCTACCACCGGCCTCAGCGGTCTGCCCTGCAGCAGCAGCTCCTTAGCTGTACTCAACGGGTGGCGTAGTCGTCCAACATCTACCGCTGATACATCGCCGCTCAGTTTGACTCCCTGGGCACGGACCGGGTCACCGCCACGAGACTACAACCCTCAACAGATCCGGCTCCGGGTAAGCTCCCGCGTGCGCAACGCAGCGCGACACAGGCCCAGGGGCGCGTCACATACACATGTGAGGAGTTGCTTGAAAGGGGAGAGCGAGTGCTACAAAGTGTTTGTCGCCGATTGTTGATTGGACCTTCGGAACCGGAGCAAACGGTACCAAATTTAGACATGTCTGGTACTGGAACCACTCTTGATATTAACAAGTGCCACCATTCATTCTGTAGGTCTACTTGAGCTCTGTACACACTGCAAGTTTGGGCCATCATGGACCTTCACAAGCCGATATATCAGCACTGGAAAGTGGGTAACCTCATTTAGTAGACATGGGCCGCCTGGTCAGAGGGGGATCACGGCTCTCGGGGTGCTGCTCCTCGGTACAAGATGCCTGTCACTCAGGAGATGAATCCCTGGAAAGCTGACGGTCCAGTCTACAGAACGTATATCTTGGATTGTTTATCGGACCCACGGTTCTGGAGATATCAAGGTTAAAGTGAGATAGGGAAATGCCATTGAATCTTCACATTGATGTAACATGGTGCTGGGGGTGCCCTCTTCCCCGAGCCACCAGAAACCGCAGGAGGGATCAAAGAAAAAGCTGCATAGTGCGTATTGAAGCCAAGAGGATTATCTAAGACAGGGGGTGGAACCAGGCTTGGGATTTAAAAAAACAACACATATTTCTCTATCTATATATATCTCTCTATATATCTATCTATTATCTATCTATATATCTCTCTATCTATCTATCTCTCTATCTATATCTCTCTATCTATCTATATATCTCTCTATCTCTCTATCTATATATATCTCTCTCTATATCTCTCTATCTATCTATCTCTCTATCTATCTCTCTATCTATATCTCTCTATCTATCTAGTTATCTATCTATTATCTATCTATCTATTATCTATCTATCTCTCTATCTATCTATATATATCTCTCTCTATATCTCTCTATCTATCTAGTTATCTATCTATCTCTCTATCTATCTATTATCTATCTATCTCTCTATCTATCTATCTATATCTCTCTCTATATCTCTCTATCTATCTATCTATCTATCTATCTATCTATCTATCTCTCTATCTCTCTATCTATCTATATCTCTAGGTCCGGTGCCTAGGGTGGTGGGTCGTGGGGGCGGAGCTAGGCTCAGGATTTAAAAAAATAAATATATATATTTTTTAAATTTCCCCTCCCTTCCCCAGACTCCATAACAAAACCGGAGTCTTCGCCGGCATGTGGGGGTGGGCGGTTATCCCTGTACTTATTCTTATTAGTGTCTTTAAGACGCTATTTCAGATGAAAGTCGGTGTGCGCCGGTAGTTTCGGGGTTCGTGGAGATCAGCTCCCTGAGCCCTCGGGCTGTGGCGTGCGCACGCTGCTGATGTCACTGCGGCACCATGAGACCTCATCACGCTGCAGGGGGTGAGGAAGCAAGACTGAGGGCTTTTATTAATACAGTGTTTGCAAGCATATACATTGTATATATACAGACCCCCGTGTATACAGCCCCCTGTATACAGATAGATATATACAAATCACTATGTACACTCTAATGTAAATTTATCAAAAGCAATTGTTTAGCTGAAGGCTATTTTATGACCAATAATTGTTAACCTTTGATAATATTGATTCAATATTTAAAGGATATATATATATATATATACTCCATGAGAATGAATATTTGAACACTTGGCGTCAGAAACGCGTTGCTGCGCTGTCTGTGCGTTATTTCATGTAGATTTTATTCTACTCCCGGCAATAAATTTTGCACATTATTGGAAGCTGGATATATTATTCTTATCACATTATTGAGTAATTGTGTATATGTATAGATTGTCTATATTCCACCTGATGCACATTATTATTGTACACTGTATATGCACTGTTACAATTTTTTTCAGAATTGCTGCTGATTAATTGTATAATTTGGCTGCCTTAAATATTCTGCACTTGCACTTGGTACTTTCTTAAAGGTCCACGATATGGGACCGAAACTTCACCACATGGGCTATTAAACTACATTTTTTTTCACTAACTTTGTGTGCTGCTGTATTACATAACTAGCATGTACCTAGAGGGCTTTCCTGGGGAGGGAGATGCTGTATGTATGTATGTCGGACCTGGGGAGGGAGATGCTGCGCTGTGTGTATTTCGGACCTGGGGAAGGAGATGCTGCGCTGTGTGTCGGACCTGGGGAGGGAGATGCTGGCTGTGTGTATTTCTGACCTGGGGAAGGAGATGCTGCGCTGTGTGTCGGACCTGGGAAGGGGGGTGCTGCGCTGTGTGTCGGACCTGGGGAGGGAAGTGCTGCGCTGTGTGTCGGACCTGGGGAGGGAGGTGCTGGGATGTGTGTCGGACCTGGGGAGGGAGGTGCTGCACTGTGTGTCGGACCTGGGGAGGGAGATGCTGCGCTGTGTATCGGACCTGGGGAGGGAAGTGCTGCGCTGTGTGTCGGACCTGGGGAGGGAGGTGCTGGGCTGTGTGTCGGACCTGGGGAGGGAGGTGCTGCACTGTGTGTTGGACCTGGGGAGGGAGATTCTGCGCTGTGTGTCAGACCTGGGGAGGGGGATGCAAAGATGTATGTATGTCGGACCCGGAGAGGGCGATATGAAGCTGTATGTATGTCGGACCATGGGAGGGCGATGCAAAGCTGTATGTATGTCGGACCCGGGGAGGGCGATGTGAAGCTGTATGTATGTCGGACCCGGGGAGGGCGATGCGAAGCTGTATGTATGTCGGACCTGGGGAGTGCGATGCGAAGCTGTATGTATGTCGAACCCGGGGAGGGCGATGTGAAGCTGTATGTATGTCGGACCTGGGTAGGGCGATGCGAAGCTGTATGTATGTCGGACCCTGGGAGGGCGATGCGAAGCTGTATGTATGTCTGACCCGGGGAGGGCGATGTGAAGCTGTATGTATGTCGGACCTGGGGATGGTGATGCGAAGCTGTATGTATGTCGGACCCGGGGAGGGCAATGCAAAGCTGTATGTATGTCGGACCAGGGGAGGGCGAAGCTGATCTGTGTCGGACCTGTGGAGGGAGGCGCTGCGCTGTGTGTCGGACCTAGGGAGGGAGGTGCTGCGCTGTGTGTCGGACATGGGGAGGGAGATGCTGCGCTGTGTCGGACCTGGGGAGGGAAATTCTGCGCTGTGTGTTGGACCTGGGTAGGGAGAGGCTGCGCTGTGTGTCGGACCTGGGGACGGAGATGCTGCGCTGTGTGTCGAACCTGGGCAGGGGATGCGAAGATGTATGTATGTCGGACTCGGGGAGGGCGATAAGAAGCTGTATATATGTCGGACCCGGGGAGGGCGATGTGAAGCTGTATGTATGTCGGACCTGGGGATGGTGATGCAAAGCTGTATGTATGTCGGACCCGGGGAGGGCAATGCAAAGCTGTATGTATGTCGGACCCGGGGAGGGCGAAGCTGCGCTGTGTCGGACCTGGGGAGGGAGGTATGCACTGTGTGTCGGACCTGGGGAGGGAGATGCTGCGCTGTGTGTCGGACATGGGGAGGGAGATGCTGCGCTGTGTCGGACCTGGGGAGGGAAATTCTGCGCTGTGTGTTGGACCTGGGTAGGGAGAGGCTGCGCTGTGTGTCGGACCTGGGGACGGAGATGCAAAGCTGTATGTATGTCGGACCCGGGGAGGGCGATGTGAAGCTGTATGTATGTCGGACCCGGGGAGGGCGATGCAAAGCTGTATGTATGTCGGACCCGGGGAGGGCGATGTGAAGCTGTATTATGTCGGACCTGGGGATGGTGATGCGAAGCTGTATGTATGTCGGACCCGGGGAGGGCAATGCAAAGCTGTATGTATGTCGGACCCGGGGAGGGTGATGCTGCGCTGTGTCGGACCTGGGGAGGGAGGTGCTGCACTGTGTGTCGGACCTGGGGAGGGAGATGCTGCGCTGTGTGTCGGACATGGGGAGGGAGATGCTGCGCTGTGTCGGACCTGGGAAGGGAAATTCTGTGCTGTGTGTTGGACCTGGGTATCATAGAATCATAGAATCATAGAATGGTAGAGTTGGAAGGGACCTCCTGGGTCATCTGGTCCAACCCCCTGCTCAAAGCAGGATTCACTAAATCATCTCAGACAGATGTCTGTCCAGCCTCTGTTTGAAGACGTCCATTGAAGGGGAACTCACCACCTCTCGTGGCAGCCTGTTCCACTCATTAATCACCCTAACTGTCAAAAAGTTTTTTCTAATATCTAATCTGTCTCCTCCCATTTAGTTTCATCCCATTGCTTCTAGTCTTTCCTTGTGCAAATGAGAATAAAGATGATCCTTCTACAATGTGACAGCCCTTGACATATTTGTAGACAGCTATTAAGTCTCCTCTCAGTCTTCTTTTTTGCAAGCTAAACATTCCCAAATCCTGCAACCGTTCCGTTTGCAGACCAGTCACCATTCTGGTCGCTCTTCTCTGAACTTGCTCCAGTTTGTCTATGTCTTTTTTAAAATGTGGTGCCCAAAACTGTACACAGTATTCCAGATGAGGTCTGACCAAAGAGGAGTAAAGACCAATAATGACTTCACGTGATCTAGACTGTATGCTTCTGTTAATACATCACAGAATTGTATTTGCTTTTTTTGCTGCTGCATCACACTGTTGACTCATGTTCAGTCTATGATCTATTAGTATACCTAAATCTTTTTCACATGTACTGTTGCTTAGCTCTATTCCTCCCATTCTGTATATGCTTTTTTCATTTTTATTGCCCAGATGTAGTACTTTGCATTTTTCCCTGTTAAAAACCATTCTGTTGCTCCAGTTTATTTAGGTCTTTTTGAATCCTCTCTCTCTCTTCTCTAGTATTAGCTATCCCTCCTAGCTTTGTGTCATCAGCAAATTTAATCAGTTTACCCTCAATTCCTTCATCTAAATCATTGATAAAGATGTTGAACAATACAGGTCCCAGGACGGAGCCCTGTGGTACCCCACTTGAGACATTACAATCACCCTTTGAGTCCGATCACTAAGCCAGTTATGAATCCACCTAACAGTTGCCTGGTCCATTGCATACTTGGTCATTTTTTCAATAAGGATGGTGTGAGATACTTTGTCAAATGCTTTGCTGAAGTCAAGATATACTATATCTACAGCATTTCCCTGATCCACCCAGTCAGTGATTCTGTCATAGAAGGAAATTAAGTTAGTCTGACATGACTTGTTAGTTATAAACCCATGCTGACTCTGGTTAATCACTTCATTCTTATCCAGGTACTTACATACATGTTGTTTAATAATTTGTTCAAAGATCTTTCCTGGTATAGAAGTCAGACTCACCGGCCTATAGTTCCCTGGGTCCACCTTCTTCCCCTTTTTGAAGATAGGAACAACATTTGCTCTTCTCCAGTCTTCTGGGACTTCTCCTGTTCTCCAAGAATTTTCAAAGATTATGGAGAGTGGTTCTAAAATTTCTTCTACGATCTCCTTCAGTACTCTGGGGTGTAATTCATCTGGACCTGGAGACTTGAACTCATTTATGTTAGCTAAATATTCCCTCACAATCTTTCTGTTTACAGATAACTTGGATTCTTCTATTCCTTTAAAAGGACAGTGAAGATCAGTTGATGTTACATTTTCTTTCTGAGAGAAAACAGATGCAAAATAGGAATTAAAAAGTTTGGCCTTCTCAACATCCTCTCTTACCATTTCTCCATTTTCATCCTGTAAAAATCCTATAGCATCTTTGACTTTTCTTTTACTTTTGACATACCCCCAAAATCCTTTTTTATTGCTTTTGACATCTCTTGCAAGCCTTAATTCATTGTCAGCTTTAGCTAACCTGATACATGCCCTGCAGGATCTGCAGACTGCATTATAATCTTCTTTAGATATGCCTCCCTCTTTCCATTTAATAAACATTTCTTTCTTTCTTTTTAGCATGTGTTTAAGTTCTGTGTTCATCCATCCTGGTTTCCTTAAATGCTTCCCATTCTTCCTACTTTTCGGGATAGTTAACGATTGTGCTTTGAGAATCTCATTTTTAAAAATTTCCCATCCTTCCTGGACATTTTTGTCCTTAAGGACATCCAGCCATTGGATCCCTCCTATTCTTTTTCTGAGTCTCTTAAAATCTGCCTTTCTAAAATCTAACCTTGAAGTCTGAGTCTTCACATGTCTTCCTCCTCTAGTTATCCAAAATTCTATAATAGCATGATCGCTGCCTCCTAGGGTCCCAGCCACCTTTACCTCCTCAACCATTTCCTCCCTGTTTATAAGGATTAGATCCAAAGTAGCAGATCCCCTTGTTTTCTCCCCTACCTTTTGGAAGATAAAGTTGTCAGCAAGAGAGGATAAGAATTTGCTTGACCTGTTAGTTTTACTTGAGAGAGATTCCCAACAAATGTCTGGATAGTTGAAATCTCCCATGACCACTACGTCATATTTTTTGGAGAACTTGGTCATTTGATACATAAAGAGTTCATCCATATCTTCAGCTTGCCCAGGTGGCCTGTAGTAAATGCCTACAATGGTGTCCTTTCCGTTGTTCTCTCCTTGTATTCTTACCCAAACAGTTTCCACAGAACTCCCAGTCTCTGAAGCTTCAATCTCTGTGCAGATATTCGCTTTTCTAACATACAATGCGACACCTCCTCCTTGTTTATCAAGTCTGTTTCTTGCAGATAAGTTGTATCCTTTTATTCCAATCATGTGTATCGTCCCACCAAGTTTCAGTGATTCCAATGACATCATATTTCTTTTCCTGCGTTAGTAGTTCTAATTCTCCTTGTTTGTTGCCCATGCTTTGTGCATTTGTATAAAAACATTTTAGTTTGTGATTGGTTTCTCTTCCTCCCATATTTTTATTATTTAAATTGTTTTGTCTTTATTCTTCCTTTCCACTTCCAGTAGCAGAGATCTCAATAGTATTTGTCAGCTGTATGGCTTTTTCTGGCCTTTTGCTTCCCTTCCCACATTGTTCTAGTTTAAAGCTCTGCTGATGAGTGTAGCAAGGCGACTTCCAAATACATGTTTTCCAGTCTTCGTAAGGTGCACCCCATCTCTAGCAAGTAGGGAGAGGCTGCGCTGTGTGTCGGACCTGGGGACGGAGATGCTGCGCTGTGTGTCGAACCTGGGCAGGGGATGCGAAGATGTATGTATGTCGGACCCGGGGAGGGCGATGCGAAGCTGTATATATGTCGGACCCGGGGAGGGCGATGCGTAGCTGTATGTATGTCGGACCTGGGGAGGGCGATACAAAGCTGTATGTATGTCGGACCTGGGGAGGGCGATGTGAAGCAGACTACTATTTACTACTACATCTACTATTTCTTTTTAAAACTACACTATAGCAGATTTATCTTAAACCTCCCCCTATACAAGCAGCTAATTAACATTCAATGTCTTCTCAGAGAGAGAAGCTTCAATACAGAAACACACAGCCCCCCTCCCCCAGCATTGCCATGCACTGAGAGCAGACTACACTGCCATCTACTGTTCATTTATAAGAATACACCATAGCAGATTTATTTCCACAATACATGCTGTTCACTCTAGAATATACAACAAAATACAGGATATAAGGGAAAATACACTGTAAGGCTGAGTTCACATGTTAGTTTATTGTTTAGTTTTTTATATCAGTTATTATAAACCAAAACCAGGAGTGCATGAAAAATACAGATGTGGTGACGTGGGAGGCAGTATTTAGTACTTGAGGTGGCTGCACCCCAAAATGTGTCTTGTCAAATGGACCCCAAAATGTGACTGTAGCCCAGAAATGTTTACTAAAAATAATTAGTGTAAAAAAAAAATAAAAAAATTCCAGTCCCCTTTAAGCCCCCCAAAATTGTAGGGGGTGAAGTAACTCCTCAACTTGCATCTGACCTGCCCCCAAAACATTCAGGTGTTTCAATATTTGTGTTCAAAGAAAAAGAAAGAGAAATATCGGTCATACACAGATTTCCAATAGAGATGCATTGTGTAGCCCTATGTCTGCACAGAGAGAACCTTTGCAGCCAGAGAGCTTCGGTTAGATTTTCATTCTGCAGCCCTAGGGCTGCAAAACTAGAGGCTTAGGCTAAAAGGTCAACCCCAGTCTAGGGTGATCCTTACTGATCATCGCTGCAGGTGACATGCACCCATGGGGATGACACTTCTGTGGGTGAGTCAGCCTCTGGGGTGATCCTGACTGAGCACCGCTGCAGGTGACATGCACCCATGGGGATGACAACCCTGTGGGTAAGTCAGCCTCTGGGGTGATCCTTACTGAGCACCGCTGCAGGCGACATGGGGATGACACCCCTGTGAGTGAGTCAGCCTCTGGGGTGATCCTTACTGAGCACTGCTGCAGGTGACATGCACCCGTGGGGATGACACCTCTGTGGGTGAGTCAGCGTCTGGGGTGATCCTTACTGAGCACCGCTGCAGGTGACATGCACCCATGGGGATGACACCTCTGTGGGTGAGTAAGCCTCTGGGGTGATCCTTACTGACCATCGATGAAGGTGACATGCACCCTTCGGGATGACACCCCTGTGGGTGAGTAAGCCTCTGGGGTGATCCTTACTGACCATCGGTGAAGGTGACATGCACCCTTGGGGATGACACCCCTGTGGGTGAGTCAGCCTCTGCGGTGATCCTTACGGACCATCGCTGCAGGTGACATGCACCCGTGGGGATAACACCTCTGTGAGTGAGTCAGCCTCTGGGGTGATCCTTACTGACCATCGCTGAAGGTAACATGCACCCGTGGGGATAACACCTCTGTGAGTGAGTCAGCCTCTGGGGTGATCCTTACTGAGCACTGCAGCAGGTGACATGCACCCGTGGGGATGACACCTCTTTGGGTGAGTAAGCCTCTGGGGTGATCCTTAGTGACAATCACTGAAGGTGACATGCACCCGTGGGGATGACACCCCTGTGGGTGAGTCAGCCTTTGGGGTGATCCTAACTGAGCACCGCTGCAGGTGACATGCACCCATGGGGAAGACACCTCTGTGAGTGAGTCAATCTCTGGGGAGATCCTTATTGAGCACCGCTGCAGGTGACATGCACCCATGGGGATTTCACCCCTGTGGCTGAGACAATCTCTGGGGTGATCCTTGCTGAGAACTGCTGAAGGTGACTTGCACCCATGGCGATGACACCCCTGTGGGTGAGTGAATCTCTGGGGTGATCCTTACTGACCATCACTGAAGGTGACATGCACCCGTGGGGATGACACCCCTGTGGGTGAGTTATCCTCTGGGGTGTTCCTTACTGAGCAGTGCTGCAGGTGACATGCAACCATGGGGATGACACCTCTGTGGGTGAGTCAGCCTCTGGGGTGATTATTACTGAGCACCGCTGCAGGTGACATGTACCCGTGGGGATGACAACCCCGTGGGTGAGTCAGCCTCTGGCGTGATCCTTACTGAGCACCGCTGCAGGTGACATGCACCCGTGAGGATGACAACTCTGTCAGTGAGTCAGCCTCTGGGGTGATCCTTACTGAGCACCGCTGCAGGTGACATGCACCCATGGGGATGACACCTCTGTGGGTGAGTCAGCCTCTGGGGTGATCATTACTGAGCACCGCTGCAGGTGACATGTACCCGTGGGGATGACACCTCTTTGGGTGAGTAAGCCTCTGGGGTGATCCTTAGTGACAATCACTGAAGGTGACATGCACCCATGGGGATGACACCCCTGTGGGTGAGTAAGCCTCTGGGGTGATCCTTACTGACCATCGCTGAAGGTGACATGCACCCATTGGGATGACACCCCTGTGTGTGAGTCAGCCTCTGGGGTGATCCTTACAAAGCATCGCTACAGGTGACATGCATCCATGGGGATTTCACCTCTGTGAGTGAGTCAGCCTCTGGGGTGATCCTTACTGAGCACTTCTGCAGGTGACTTGCACCCATGGGGATGACACCAGTGTGGGTGAGTCAGCCTCTGGGGTGATCCTAACTGAGTACCGCTGCAGGTGACATGCACCCATGGGAATGACACCACTGTGGGTGAGTCAGCCTCTGGGGTAATCCTAACTGAGCATCGCTGCAGGTGACATGCAACCATGGGGATGACTCCAGTGTGGGTGAGTCAGCCTCTGGGGTGATCCTTACTGACCATCGCTGAAGATGACATGCACCCATGTGGATGACTCCTCTGTGGGTGAGACAGCTTCTGGGGTGATCCTTACTGAGCACCGCTTCAGCTGACATGCACCCGTGGGGATGACACCTCTCTGGGTGAGTCAGCCTCTGGGGTGATCCTTACTGAGCACCGCTTCAGCTGACATGCACCCGTGGGGATAACACCTCTGTAGGTGAGTCAGCCTCTGGGGTGATCCTTACTGAGCACTGCTACAGGTGACTTGCACCCATGGGGATGACACCCCTGTGGGTGAATTAGCCTCTGGGGTGATCCTTACTGAGCACTGCTGCAGGTGACATGCACCCATGGGGATGACACCTCTGTGGGTGAATTAGCCTCTGGGGTGATCCTTACTGACCATCGCTGCAGGTGACATGCACCCATGGGGATGACACCCATGTGGGTGAGTCAGCCTCTGGGGTGATCCTTACTGAGCACCGCTGCAGGTGACATGCACCCGTGGGGATGACACCTCTGTTGGTGAGTCAGCCTCTGGGGTGATCCTTACTGATCATCGCTGCAGGTGACATGCACCCATGTGGATGACTCCTCTGTGGGTGAGTCAGCCTCTGGGGTGATCCTTACTGAGCACCGCTTCAGCTGACATGCACCCGTGGGGATAACACCTCTGTAGGTGAGTCAGCCTCTGGGGTGATCCTTACTGACCATCGCTGAAGGTGACATGCACCCGTGGGAATGACAACACTGTGGGTGAGTCAGCCTCTGGGGTGATCCTAACTGAGTACTGCAGCAGGTGACATGCAACCATGGGGATGACACCATTGTGGGTGAGTAAGCCTCTGGGTTGATCCTTACTGACCATCGCTGAAGGTGACATGCACCCGTGGGGATGACACCTCTGTGGGTGAGTCAGCGTCTGGGGTGATCATTACTGACCATCGCTGAAGGTGACATGCACCTGTGGAGATGACACCTCTGTGGGTGAGTCAGCCTCTGGGGTGATCCTTACTGAGCACTGCTGCAGGTGACATGCACCCATGGGGATGACACTCCTGTGGGTGAGTCAGCTTCTGGGGTGATCTTTACTGAGCACTGCTGCAGGTGACATGCACCCATGGGGATGACACTCCTGTGGGTGAGTCAGCCTCTGGGGTGATCCTTACTGAGCACTGCTGCAGGTGACATGCACCCATGGGGATAACACCCCTGTGGGTGAGTCAGCCTCTGGGGTGATCCTTACAAAGCATCGCTACAGGTGACATGCACCCATGGGGATTTCACGCCTGTGGGTGAGACAATCTCTGGGGTGATCCTTACTGAGCACCGCTGCAGGTGATATGCACCCGTGGGGATGACACCTCTGTGGGTGAGTCAGCTTCTGGGGTGATCCTTACTGAGCACTGCTGCAGGTGACATGCACCCGTGGGGATGACACCTCTGTGGGTGAGTCAGCCTCTGAGGTGATCCTTACTGAGCATCGCTGCAGGTGACATGCATCCATGGGGATGACACCCCTGTGGGTGAGTCAGCCTCTGGGGTGATCCTTACTGACCATCGCTGAAGATGACATGCACCCGTGGGGATAACACCCCTGTGGGTGAGTCAGCCTCTGGGGTGATCCTTACTGAGCACCGCTGCAGGTGACATGCACCCATGGGGATGACACCCCTGTGAGTGAGTCAGCCTCGGTGGTGATCCTTACTGAGCACTGCTGCAGGTGACATGCACCCATGGAAATGACACCCCTGTGGGTGAGTCAGCCTTTGGGGTGATCCTTACTGAGCACTTCTGCACGTGACATACACCCATGGGGATGACACCAGTGTGGGTGAGTCAGCCTCTGGGGTGATCCTAACTGAGCACCGCTGCAGGTGACATGCACCCATGGGAATGACACCACTGTGGGTGAGTCAGCCTGTGGAGTGATCCTAACTGAGCACCGCTGCAGGTGACATGCACCCATGGGAATGACAACACTGTGGGTGAGTTAGCCTCTGGGGTGATCCTAACTGAGTACCGCAGCAGGTGACATGCACCCATGGGGATGACACCACTGTGGGTGAGTAAGCCTCTGGGTTGATCCTTACTGACCATCGCTGAAGGTGACATGCACCCATGGGGATGACACCTCTGTGGGTGAGTCAGCGTCTGGAGTGATCATTACTGACCATCGCTGAAGGTGACATGCACCCGTGGGGATGACACCTCTGTGGGTGAGTCAGCGTCTGGGGTGATCCTTACTGACCATCGCTGCAGGTGACATGCACCCATGGGGATGACACTCCTGTGGGTGAGTCAGCCTCTGGGGTGATCCTTACTGAGCACTGCTGCAGGTGACATGCACCCATGGGGATAACACCCCTGTGGGTGAGTCAGCCTCTGGGGTAATCCTTATTGAGCACTGCTGCAGGTGACATGCACCCATGGGGATGACACCCCTGTGGGTGAGGCAGCCTCTGGGGTGATCCTTACTGACCATCGCTGCAGGTGACATGCACCCATGGGGATGACACTCCTGTGAGTGAGTCAGCCTCTGGGGTGATCTTTACTGAGCACTGCTGCAGGTGACATGCACCTATGGGGATAACACCCCTGTGGGTGAGTCAGCCTCTGGGGTGATCCTTACTGAGCACGGCTGCAGGTGACATGCACCCATGGGGATGACACCCCTGTGTGTGAGTCAGCCTCTGGGGTGATCCTTACGAAGCATCGCTACAGGTGACATGCATCCATGGGGATATCACCCCTGTGGGTGAGACAATCTCTGGGGTGATCCTTATTGAGCAGTGCTGCAGTTGACTTGCACCCATGGGGATTTCACCACTGTGGGTGAGACAATCTCTGGGGTGATCCTTACTGAGCACCGCTGCAGGTGACATGCACCCATGGGGATTTCACCCCTGTGGGTGAGACAATCTCTGGGGTGATCCTTACTGAGCACTTCTGCACGTGACATACACCCATGGGGATGACACCAGTGTGGGTGAGTCAGCCTCTGGGGTGATCCTAACTGAGAACCGCTGCTGGTGACATGCACCCATGGGAATGACACCACTGTGGGTGAGTCAGCCTCTGGGGTGATCCTAACTGAGCACCGCTGCAGGTGACATGCACCCATGGGAATGACACCACTGTGGGTGAGTCAGCCTCTGGGGTGATCCTAACTGAGCACCGCTGCAAGTGACATGCACACATGGGGATGACACCCCTGTGGAGAGTAAGCCTCTGGAGTGATCCTTACTGACCATCGCTGAAGGTGACATGCACCCGTGGGGATAACACCCCTGTGGGTGAGTCAGCCTTTGGGGTGATCCTAACTGAGCACCGCTGCAGGTGACATGCACCCATGGGGATAACACCCCTGTGAGTGAGTCAGCCTCTGGGGTGACCCTTACTGACCATCGCTGAAGATGACATGCACCCGTGGGGATAACACCCCTGTGGGTGAGTCAGGCTCTGGGATGATCCTTACTGACCATCGCTGAAGGTGACATACACCCGTGGGGATGACAGCTTTGTGGGTGAGTAAGCCTCTGGGGTGATCCTTACTGACCATCGCTGCAGGTGACATGCACCCGTGGGGATGACACCCCTGTGAGTGAGTCAGCCTCTGGGGTGATCCTTACTGAGTACTGCTACAGGTGACTTGCACCCATGGGGATGAGACCCCTGTGGGTGAATTAGCCTCTGGGGTGATCCTTACTGAGCACTGCTGCAGGTGACATGCACCCATGGGGATGACACCTCTGTGGGTGAATTAGCCTCTGGGGTGATCCTTACTGAGCACTGCTGCAGGTGACATGCACCCTTGGGGATGACACCCCTGTGGGTGAGTCAGCCTCTGGGGTGATCCTTACTGACCATCACTGAAGGTGACATGCACCCGTGAGGATAACACCCCTGTGGGTGAGTAAGCCACTGGGATGATCCTTACTGACCATCGCTGAAGGTGACATGCACCTGTGGGGATGACACCTCTGGGGGTGAGTCAGCCTCTGGGGTGATCCTTACTGATAATCGCTGCAGGTGACCTGTACCCATGGGGATGACACCTCTGTAGGTGAGTCAGCCTCTGGGATGATCCTTACTGACCATCGCTGAAGGTGACATGCACCTGTGGGGATGACACCTCTGGGGGTGAGTCAGCCTTTGGGGTGATCCTAACTGAGCACCGCTGCAGGTGACATGCACCCATGGGGATGACACCCCTGTGGAGAGTAAGCCTCTGGGTTGATCCTTACTGACCATCGCTGAAGGTGACATGCACCCTTGGGGATGACGCCTCTGTGGGTGAGTCAGCGTCTGGGGTGATCCTTACTGACCATCGCTGCAGGTGACATGCACCTGTGGAGATGACACCTCTGTGGGTGAGTCAGCCTCTGGGGTGATCCTTACTGAGCACTGCTGCAGGTGACATGCACCCATGGGGATGACACTCCTGTGGGTGAGTTAGCCTCTGGGGTGATCCTTACTGAGCACTGCTGCAGGTGACATGCACCCATGGGGATAACACCCCTGTGGGTGAGCCAGCCTCTGGGGTGATCCTTACTGAGCACTGCTGCAGGTGACATGCACCCATGGGGATAACACCCCTGTGGGTGAGTCAGCCTCTGGGGTGATCCTTACTAACCACCGCTGCACGTGACAGGCGCCCATGGGGATGACACCACTGTTGGTGAGTCAGCCTCTGGGGTGATCCTTACTGTGCACCGCTGCAGGTGACATGCACCCATGGGCTTTCGCCCCTGTGGGTGAGATAATCTCTGGGGTGATCCTTACTGAGCACTGCTGCAGGTGACAAGCACCCATGGGGATGACACCCCTGTGGGTGAGACAATCTCTGAGGTGATCCTTACTGAGCACTGCTGCAGGTGACTTGCACACATGGGGATGACAACCCTGTGGGTGAGACAGCCTCTGGGGTGATCCTTACTGAGCACTGCTGCAGGTGACTTGCACACATGGGGATGACAACCCTGTGGGTGAGTCAATCTCTGGGGTGATCTTTACTGAGAACAGCTACAGGTGACATGCACCCATGGGGATGACACCCCTGTGGGTGAGTCAGAATCTGGGGTGATCCTAACTGAGCACCGCTGCAGGTGACATGCACCCATAGGGATGACACCACTGTGGGTGAGTCAGCCTCTGGGGTGATCCTAACTGAGCACCGCTGCCTGTGACATGCTCTCATGGGGATGACACCACTGTGGGTGAGTCAGCCTCTGGAGTGATCCTTACTGACCATCGCTGAAGGTGACATGCACCCGTGGGGATAACACCCCTGTGGGTGAGTCAGCCATTGGGGTTATCCTAACTGAGCACCGCTGCAGGTGACATGCACCCATGGGAATGACACCACTGTGGGTGAGTCAGCCTCTGGGGTGATCCTAACTGAGCACCGCTGCAGGTGACATGCACCCATGGGGATGACAGCAGTGTGGGTGAGTCAGCCTCTGGGGTGATCCTTACTGACCATCGCTGAAGGTGACATGCACCCGTGGGGATAACACCCCTGTGGGTGAGTCAGCCTCTGGGGTGATCCTTACTGACCATCGCTGAAGGTGACATGCACCCGTGGGGATGAGCCTCTGGGGTAATCCTTACTGACCATCGCTGCAGGTGACATGCACCCATGGGGATGACACCTCTGATGGTGAGTCAGCCTCTGGGATGATCCGTACTGAGCACCGCGGCAGGAGACATGCACCCATGGGGATGACAACTCTGTGGGTGAGTCAGCCTCTGGGGTGATCCTTACTGAGCACCGCCGCTGCAGGAGACATGCACCCATGGGGATGACATCCCTGTGAGTGAGTCAGCCTCTGGGGTGATCCTTACTGAGCACTGCTGCAGGTGACATGCACCCATGGGGATGACACCTCTGTGGGTTAGTCAGCCTCTGGGGTGATCATTACTGAGCACCACTGCAGGTGACATGAACCCGTTGGGATGACACCCCTGTGAGTGAGTCAACCTCTGGGGTGATCCTTTCTGAGCACTGCTGCAGGTGACCTGCACCCATGGGGATGACACCCCTGTGGGTGAGTCAATCTCTGGGGTGATCCTTACTGAGCACAGCTGCAGGTGACATGCACCCATGGGTATGACACCACTGTGGGTGAGCCAGCCTCTGGGGTGATCCTTACTGACCATCGCTGAAGGTGACATGCACCCGTGAGGATAACACCCCTGTGGGTGAGTAAGTATCTGGGATGATCCTTACTGACCATCGCTGCAGGTGACATGCACCAGTGGGGATGACACCCCTGTGTGTGAGTCAGCCTCTGGGGTGATCCTTACAAAGCATCACTACAGGTGACATGCACCCATGGGGATTTCACCCCTGTGGGTGAGACAATCTCTGGGGTGATTCTTATTGAGCAGCGCTGCAGGTGGCTTGCACCCATGGGGATGACACCCCTGTGGGTGAGAGAGCCTCTGGGGTGATCCTTACTGAGCAACGCTGCAGGTGACATGCACCCATGGGGATTTCACCCCTGTGGGTGAGACAATCTCTGGTGTGATCCTTACTGAGCACCGCTGCAGGTGACATGCACCCATGGGGATGACACCACTGTGGGTGAGTCAGCCACTGAGGTGATCCTTACTGAGCACTGCTGCAGGTGACAAGCACCCATGGGAATGACACCCCTGTGGGTGAGTTAGCCTCTAGGGTGATCCTAACTGAGCACCGCTGCAGGTGACATGCACCCATGGGGATGACACCAGTGTGGGTGAGTCAGCCTCTGGGGTGATCCTTACTGACCATCGCTGAAGGTGACATGCACCCGTGGGGATAACACCCCTGTGGGTGATTCAGCCTCTGGGATGATCCTTACTGACCATCGCTGAAGGTGACATGCACCCATGGGGATGACACCTTTGTGGGTGAGTAAGCCTCTGGGGTGATCCTTACTGACCATCGCTGCAGGTGACATGCACCCGTGGAGATGACACCTCTGTAGGTGACTCAGCCTCTGGGGTGATCCTTACGGACAATCGCTGCAGGTGACATGCACCCATGTGGATGACACGTCTGTGGGTGAGTCAGCCTCTGGGGTGATCCTTACTGAGCACCGCTTCAGGTGACATGCACCCGTGGGGATAACACCTCTGTAGGTGAGTCAGCCTCTGGGGTGACTCTTACTGACCATCGCTGCAGGTGACTTGCACCCATGGGGATGACACCCCTGTGAGTGAGACAGCCTCTAGGGTGATCTTAACTGAGCACCGCTGCAGGTGACATGCACCCATGGGGATGACACCCCTGTAGGTGAGTCAGCCTCTGGGGTGATCCTTACTGAGCACCGCTGCAGGTGACATGCACCCATGGGGATGACACCCCTGTGAGTGAGTCAGCCTCTGGGGTGATCCTAACTGAGCACCGCAGCAGTTGACATGAACCCATGGGGATGACACCCCTGTGAGTGAGTCAGCCTCTGGGGTAATCTTTACTGACCATCGCTGAAAGTGACATGCACCCGTAGGGATAACACCTCTGTGGGTGAGTAAGCCTCTCGGTTGATCCTTACTGACCATCGTTGAAGGTGACATACGCCCATGGGGATGACACCACTGTGGGTGAGTAAGCCTCTCGGTTGATCCTTACTGACCATCGCTGAAGGTGACATGCAACCGTGGGAATGACACCTCTGTGGGTGAGTCAGCCTCTGGGGCGATCCTTACTGAGCACTGCTGCAGGTGACATGCACCCATGGGGATGACACCCCTGTGACTGAGTCAGCCTCTGGGGCGATCCTTACTGAGCACTGCTACAGGTGACATGCACCCATGGGGATGACACCCCTGTGGGTGACTAAGCCTCTGGGGTGATCCTAGCTGAGCACTGCTGCAGGTGACATTCACCCATGGGAATGACAACAATGTGGGTGAGTCAGCCTCTAGGGTGATCCTAACTGAGCACCGCAGCAGTTGACATGAACCCATGGGGATGACACCACTGTGGGTGAGTCAGCCTCTGGGGTGATCTTTACTGACCATCGCTGAAGGTGACATGCACCCGTGGGGATAACACCCCTGTGGGTGAGTAAGCCTCTCGGTTGATCCTTACTGACCATCGCTGAAGGTGACATAAGCCCGTGGGGATGACAACTCTGTGGGTGAGTCAGCCTCTGGGGTGATCCTTACTGACCATCACTGCAGGTGACATGCACCCGTGGAGATGACACCCCTGTGAGTGAGTCAGCCTCTGGGGTGATCCTTACTGACTATCGCTGCAGGTGACATGCACCCATGGGGATGACACCTCTGTGGGTGAGTCAGCCTCTGGGGTGATCTTTACTGACTATCGCTGTAGGTGACATGCACCCATGGGGATGACACCTCTGTGGGTGAGTCAGCCTCTGGGGTGATCCTTACTGACCATCACTGCAGGTGACATGCACCCGTGGAGATGACACCTCTGTGGGTGAGTCAGCCTCTGGGGTGATCCTTACTGACTATCGCTGCAGGTGACATGCACCATTGGGGATGACGCCCCTGTGGGTGAGTCAGCCTCTGGGGTGATCCTTACTGTGCACCGCTGCAGGTGACATGCACCCATGAGGATTACACACCTGTGAGTGAGTCAGCCTCTGGGGTGATCCTTACTGAGCACCGCTGCAGGTGACATGCACCCATGGGGATGACACACCTGTGCGTGAGTCAGCCTCTGGGGTGATCCTAACTGAGCACTGCTGCAGGTGACATGCACCCATGGGGATGACACCTCTGTGGGTGAGTCAGCCTCTGAGGTGATCCTTACTGAGCACTGCTGCAGGTGACATGCACCCATGGGGATGACACCTCTGTGGGTGAGTCAGCCTCTGGGGTGATCCTAACTGAGCACTGCTACAGGTGACATGCACCCATGGGGATGACACCCCTGTGAGTGAGTCAGCCTCTGGGGTGATCCTTAGTGACCATCGCTGCTGGTGACATGCACCCATGGGGATGACACCTCTGTGGGTGAGTCAGCCTCTGGCGTGATCCTTACTGAGCACCGCTGCAGGTGATATGCACCCGTGGGGATAACACCTCTGTAGGTGAGTCAGACTCTGGGGTGATCCTTACTGAACATCGCTGCAGGTGACATGCACCCGTGGGGATGACACCCCTATGAGTTAGTCAGCCTCTGGGGTGATCCTTACAGAGCACTGCTACAGGTGACTTGCACCCATGGGGATGACACCACTGTGAGTGAGTCAGCCTCTGGGGTGATCCTTACTGAGCACCGCTGCAGGTGACATGCACCAGGGGGGATAACACCTGTGTAGGTGAGTCTGCCTCTGGGGTGATCTTTACTGACCATCGCTGAAAGTGACATGCACCCGTGGGGATAACAACCCTGTGCGTGAGTAAGCCTCTGGGATGATCCTTACTGACCATCGCTGCAGGTGACATGCACCCGTGGGGATGACACCTCTGTAGGTAAGTCAGCCTCTGGGGTGATCCTTACTGACCATCGCTGCAGGTGACATGCACCCATGGGGATGACACCTCTGTGGGTGAATTAGCTTCTGGGGTGATCCTTACTGAGCACTGCTGCAGCTGACATGCACCCATGGGGATCACACCCGTGTGGGTGAGTCAGCCTCTGCGGTGATCCTTACTGAGCACTGCTGCAGGTGACATGCACCCATGGGGATCACACCCGTGTGGGTGAGTCAGCCTCTGCGGTCATCCTTACTGAGCACTGCTGCAGGTGACATGCACCCAGGAGGATGACACCCCTGTGAGTGAGTCAGCCTCTGGGGTGATCCTTAATGAGCACTGCTGCAGGTGACATGCAACCATTGGGATGACACCCCTGTGGGTGAGTCAGCCTCTGGGGTGATCCTTACTGAGCACTGCTGCAGGTGACATGCTCCCATGGGGATGACACCCCTGTGGGTGAGTCAGCCTCTGGGGTGATCCTTACTGACCATCGCTGCAGGTGACATGCACCCATGGGGATGACACCCCTGTGGGTGAGTTAGCCTCTGGGCTGATCCTTACTGAGCACTGCTGCAGGTGACATGCACCCATGTGGATGAAACCCCTGTGAGTGAGTCAGCCTCTGGGGTGATCCTTACTGACCATCCCTGCTGGTGACATGCACCCGTGGGGATGACACCCCTGTGAGTGAGTCAGCCTCTGGGGTGATCCTAACTGAGCACCGCTGCACGTGACAAGCACCCATGGGGATGACATCCCTGTGAGTGAGTCAGCCTCTGGGGTGATCCTTACTGACCATCCCTGCTGGTGACATGCACCCGTGGGGATGACACCTCTGTAGGTGAGTCAGCCTCTGGGGTGATCCTTACTGAGCACCGCTGCAGGTGACATGCACCCATGGGGATGACACCCCTGTGAGTGAGTCAGCCTCTGGGGTGATCCTAACTGAGCACAGCTGCAGGTGACAAGCACCCATGGGGATGACATCCCTGTGGGTGAGTCAGCCTCTGAGGTGATCCTTACTGAGCAACGCTGCAGGTGACATGCACCCATGGGGATGACACCTCTGTGAGTGAGTCAGCCTCTGGGGTGATCCTTATTGCGCACTGCTGCAGGTGACATGCACCTATGGGGATGACACCCCTGTGAGTGAGTCAGCCTCTGGGATGATCCTTACTGAGCACTGCTGCAGGTGACATGCACCCATGGGGATGACACCCCTGTGAATGAGTCAGCCTCTGGGGTGATCCTTACTGAAAACTGCTGCAGGTGACATGCACCCATGGGGATGACACCTCTTTGAGTGAGTCAGCCTCGGGGGTAATCCTTACTGAGCACTGCTGCATGTGACATGCACCTATGGGGATGACACCCCTGTGAGTGAATCAGCCTCTGGGATGATCCTTACTGAGCACTGCTGCAGGTGACATGCACCTATGGGGATGACACCCCTGTGAGTGAGTCAGCCTCTGGAGTGATTCTTACTGAGCACTGCTGCAGGTGACATGCACCTATGGGGATGACACCCCTGTGAGTGAGTCAGCCTCTGGGGTGATCCTTACTGAGCAGAGCTGCAGATGAAATGCACTCATGGGGATGACACCTCTGTGAGTGAGTCAGCCTCTGGGGTGATCCTTACTGAAAACTGCTGCAGGTGACATGCACCCATGGGGATGACACCCCTGTGAATGAGTCAGCCTCTGGGGTGATCCTTACTGAAAACTGCTGCAAGTGACATGCACCCATGGGGATGACAGCCCTGTGAGTGAGTCAGCCTCTGGGGTGATCCTTACTGAGCACTGCTGCAGGTGACATGCACCTATGGGGATGACACCCCTGTGGGTGAGTCAGCCTCTGGGGTGCTCATTATTGAGCGCCGCTGCAGGTGACTAGCACCTGTGGGTATGACACCTCTGTGAGTGAGTCAGCCTCTGGGGTGATCCTTACTGAAAACTGCTGCAGGTGACATGCACCCATGAGTATGACACCCCTGTGAGTGAGTCAGCCTCTGGGGTGATCCTTACTGAGCACCGTTGCAGGTGACATGCACCCATGGGGATGACACTTCAGTGAGTGAGTCTGCCTCTGGGGTGATCCTTACTGAAAACTGCTGCAGGTGACATGCACCCATGGGGATGACACCCCTGTGAGTGAGTCATCCTCTGGGGTGATCCTTACTGAGCACAGCTGCAGGTGAAATGCACCCATGGGGATGACACCTCTGTGAGTGAGTCAGCCTCTGGAGTGATCCTTACTGAGCACTGCCGCAGGTGACATGCACCAATGGGGATGACACCCAAGTGAGTGAGTCAGCCTCTGGGGTGATCCTTACTGAGCACTGCTACAGGTGACATGCACCCATGGGGATGACACCTGTGTGGGTGAGTCAGCTTCTGGTGTGATCCTTACTGAGCACTGCTGCACTGCTGCAGGTGACATGCACCCATGGGGATGACACCGCTTTGAGAGAGTCTGCCTCTGGGGCGGTCCTTACTGAGCACCGCTGCAGGTGACATGCACCAATGGGGATGACACCTCTGTGAGTGAGTCAGCCTCTGGGGTGATCCTTACTGAGTACCGCTGCAGGTGACATGCAACCATGGGGATGACACCCCTGTGAGTGAGTCAGCCTCTGGGGTGATCCTTACTGAGAACCGCTGCAGGTGACATGCACCCATGGGGATGACACCTCTGTGAGAGAGTCAGCCTCTGGGGTGGATCCTTACTGAGCACCGCTGCAGGTGACATGCACCCATGGGGATGACACCACTGTGGGTGAGTCAGCCTCTGGGGTCATCCTTACTGAGCACTGCTTCAGGTGACATGCACCCATGGGGATGACACCCCTGTGAGTGAGTCAGTCTCTGAGGTGAACCTTACTGAGCACCGCTGCAGGTGACATGCACCCATGGGGATGACACCCCTGTGAGTGAGTCAGTCTCTGAGGTGATCCTTGCTGAACACCGCTGCAGGTGACATGCACCCATGGGGATGACACCTCTGTGAGTGAATCAGCCTCTGGGGTGATCCTTACTGAGCACCGCTGCAGGTGACATGCACCCATGGGGATGACACCTCTGTGAGTGAGTCAGCCTCTGGGGTGATCCTTACTGTCCATTCCTGCAGGTGACATGCACCCATGGGGATGACACCCCTGTGAGTGAGTCATCCTCTAGGGTGATCCTTACTGAGCACAGCTGCAGGTGAAATGCACGCATGGGGATGACACCTCTGTGGGTGAGTCAACATCTTGGGTGATCCTTACTGAGCACTGCTGCACTGCTGCAGGTGACATGCACCCATGGGGATGACACCGCTCTGAGTGAGTCTGCCTCTGGGGTGGTCCTTACTGAGCAATGCTGCAGGTGACATGCACCCATGGGGATGACACCTCTGTGAGTGAGTCAGTCTCTGGGGTGATCCTTGCTGAGCACCGCTGCAGATGACATGCACCCATGGGGATGACACCTCTGTGAGTAAGTCAGCCTCTGGGGTGATCCTTACTGAGCACCGCTGCAGGTGATATGCACCCATGGGGATGACACCACTGTGGTTGAGTCAGCCTCTGGGGTAATCCTTACTGACCATCGCTGCAGGTGACATGCACCCGTGGGGATGACACCCCTGTGAATGAGTCAGCCTCTGGGGTGATCCTTACTGAGCACTGCTGCAGGTGACTTGCACCCATGGGGATGACACCCCTGCGGGTGAGTCAGCGGCTGGGGTGATCCTTACTGAGCACCGCTGCAGGTGACATGCACCCGTGGGGATGACACCCCTGTGGGTGAGTAAGCCTCTGGGGTGATCCTTACTGACCATCGCTGCAGGTGACATGCACCCATGGGAATGACACCTCTATGGGTGAGACAGCCTCTGGGGTGATCCTTACTGAGCACCGCTGCAGGTGACATGCACCCATGGGGATAACACCTCTGTGAGTGAGTCAGCCTCTGGGGTGATCCTTACTGAGCAACACTGCAGGTGGCATGCACCCTTGGGGATGACATCCCTGTGGGTGAGTTTGCCTCTGGGGTGATCCTTACTGACCATCGCTGAAGGTGACATGCACCCGTTGGGATAACACCCCTGTTGGTGAGTCAGCTCCTGGGGTGATCCTTACTGAGCACTGCTGCAGGTGACTTGCACCCATGGGGATGACATCCCTGTGGGTTAGTAAGCCTCTGGGGTGATCCTTACTGACCATCGCTGAAGGTGACATGGACCCGTGCGGATAACACCCCTGTGGGTGAGTAAGCCTCTGGGGTCATCCTTACTGACCATCGCTGCAGGTGACATGGACCCGTGCGGATAACACCCCTGTGAGTGAGTCAGCCTCTGGGGTGATCCTTACTGAGCACAGCTGCAGGTGACAGGCACCAATGGGGATGACACCTCTGTGAGTGAGTCAGCCTCTGGGGTGATCCTTACTGACAATTGCTGCAGGTGACATGCACCCATGGGGATGACAGCCCTGTGAGTGAATCAGCCTCTGGGGTGATCCTTACTGACCATTGCATCAGGTGACATGCACCCATGGGGATGACACCCCTGTGAGTGAGTCATCCTCTGGGGTGATCCTTACTGAGCACAGCTGCAGGTGAAATGCACCCATGGGGATGACACCTCTGTGAGTGAGTCAGCCTCTGGAGTGATCCTTACTGAGCACTGCCGCAGGTGACATGCACCCATGGGGATGACACTCCTGTGAGTGAGTCAGCCTCTGGGGTGATCCTTACTGACCATCTCTGCAGGTGACATGCACCCGTGAGGATGACATCCCTGTGGTTGAGTCAGCCTCTGGGGTGATCCTTACTGACAATCGCTGCAGGTGACATGCACCCGTGGGGATAACACCCCTGTGGGTGAGTCAGCCTCTGGGGTGATCCTTGTTGATCATCGCTGAAAGTGACATGCACCCATGGGGATGACACCTCTGTGGGTGAGTCAGCCTCTGGGGTGATCCTTACTGAGCACCACTGCAGGTGACATGCATCGGTGGGGATGACACCCCTGTGGGTGAGTAAGCCTCTGGGGTTATCCTTACTGATCATCGCTGAAGGTGACATGCACCCGTGGGGATAACACCCCTGTGGGTGAGTAAGCCTCTGGGGTGATCCTTGCTGGTCATCGCTGAAGGTGACATGCACCCATGGGGATGACACCTCTGTGGGTGAGTCAGCCTCTGGGGTGATCCTTACTGAGCACTGCTGCAGGTGACTTGCACCCATGGGGATGACACCCCTGTGGGTTAGTCAGCCTCTGGGGTGATCCTAACTGAGCACCGCTGGAGGTGAGATGTACCCATGGGAATGACACCTCTGTGGGTGAGTCAACCTCTGGGGTGATCCTTACTGACCATCGCTGAAAGTGACATGCACCCATGGGGATGACACCTCTGTGGGTGAGTCAGCCTCTGGGGTGATCCTTACTGAGCACCACTGCAGGTGACATGCATCGGTGGGGATGACACCCCTGTGGGTGAGTAAGCCTCTGGGGTTATCCTTACTGATCATCGCTGAAGGTGACATGCACCCGTGGGGATAACACCCCTGTGGGTGAGTAAGCCTCTGGGGTGATCCTTGCTGGTCATCGCTGAAGGTGACATGCACCCATGGGGATAACACCCCTGTGGGTGAGTCAGCCTCTGGGGTAATCCTTATTGAGCACTGCTGCAGGTGACATGCACCCATGGGGATGACACCCCTGTGGGTGAGTTTGCCTCTGGGGTGATCCTTACTGACCATCGCTGTAGTTGACATGCACCCGTGGGGATAACAACCCTGTGGGTGAGACAATCTCTGGGGTGTTCCTTACTGAGCACTGCTGCAGGTGACATGCACCAATTGGGATGACACCCCTGTGGGTGAGTCAATCTTTGGGATGATCCTAACTGAACACCACCGCTGCAGGTGACATGCATCCATTGGGATGACACATCTGTGAGTCAGTCAATCTCTGGGGTGATCCTTACTGAGCACCGCTGCAGGTGACATGCACCCATGGGGATGACACCTCTGTGAGCCAGTCAGCCTCTGGGGTATCCTTACTGAGCATTGCTGCAGGTGACATGAATCCATGGGGATGACAGTTCAGTGAGTGAGTCAGCCTCTGGGGTGATCCTTACTGAGCATTGCTGCAGGTGACATGCACCCATGGGGATGACACCTGTGTGAGTGAGTCAGCCTCTGGGGTGATCCTAACTGAGCACAGCTGCAGGTGACATGCACCTATGGGGATGACAGTTCAGTGAGTGAGTCAGCCTCTGGGGTGATCCTTACTGAGCACTGCTGCAGATGACATGCACCCATGGGGATGACACCTATGTGAGTGAGTCAACCTCTGGGGTGATCCTAACTGAGCACAGCTCTAGGTGACATGCACCCATGTGGATGACACCTCTGTGGGTGAGTAAGCCTCTGGGGTTATCCTTACTGATCATCGCTGAAGGTGACATGCACCCGTGGGGATAACACACCTGTGGGTGAGTAAGCCTCTGGGGTGATCCTTGCTGGTCATCGCTGAAGGTGACATGCACCCATGGGGATGACACCTCTGTGGGTGAGTCAGCCTCTGGGGTGATCCTTACTGAGCACTGCTGCAGGTGACTTGCACCCATGGGGATGACACCCCTGTGGATTAGTCAGCCTCTGGGGTAATCCTAACTGAGCACCACTGGAGGTGAGATGCACCCATGGGAATGACACCTCTGTGGGTGATCATTACTGAGCACCACTGTAGGTGACATGCCCCCGTGGGGTGACACCTCTGTGGGTGAGTCAACCTCTGGGGTGATCCTTACTGACCACCGCTGCAGGTGACATGCACCCATGGGGATGACACCTCTATGAGTGAGTCAGCCTCTGGGGTGATCCTTACTGAGCACTGCTGCAGGTGACATGCACCCATGGGGATGACACCCCTGTGAGTGAGTCAGCCTCTGGGGTGATCCTTACTGAGCACCGCTGCAGGTGACATGCACCCATGGGGATGACACCCTTGTGGGTGAGTCAGCCTCTGGGGTGATCCTTACTGAGCACCGCTGCAGGTGACATGCAGCCATGGGGATGACACCCCTGTGGGTGAGTAAGCCTCTGGGGTGATACTTACTGAGCACCGCTGCAGGTGACATGCACCAATGGGGATGACACCTCTTTGAGTGAGTCAGCCTCTGGGGTGATCCTTACTGAGCACTGCTGCAGGTGACATGCACCCATGGGGATGACACCCCTGTGAGTGAGTCAGCCTCTGGGGTGATCCTTACTGACAATCGCTGAAGGTGACATGCACCCATGGGGATGACACCCCTGTGAGTGAGTCAGCCTCTGGGGTGATCCTTACTGAGCACTGCTGTAGGTGACATGCACCCATGGGGATGACACCTCTGTGGGTGAGTCAGCCTCTGGGATGATCCTTTCTAAGCACCGCTGCAGGTGACATGCACCCATGGGGGTGACACCACTGTGAGTGAGTCAGCCTCTTGGGTGATCCTTACTGAGCACTGCTGCAGGTGACATGCTCCCATGGGGATGACACTCCTGTTGGTGAGTCAGCCTCTGGGGTGATCCTTACTGAGCACCGCTGCAGGTGACATGCACCCATGGGGATGACACCCTTGTGGGTGAGTCAGCCTCTGGGGTGATCCTTACTGAGCACCGCTGCAGGTGACATGCACCCATGGGGATGACACTCCTGTTGGTGAGTCAGCCTCTGGGGTGATCCTTACTGAGCACTGCTGGAGGTGACATGCACCCATGGGGTTGACACCCCTGTTGGTGATTCAGCCTCTGGGGTGATCCTTTCTGAGCACCGCTCCAGGTGACATGCACCCATGAGGATGACACCTCAGTGAGTGAGTCAGCCTCTGGGGTGATCCTTACTGAGCAAAGCTGCAGGTGACATGCACCCATGGGGATGACACCTCAGTGAGTGAGTCAGCCTCTGGGGTGATCCTTACTGAGCACAGCTGCAGGTGACATGCACCCTTGGGGATGACACCTCAGTGAGTGAGTCAGCCTCTGGGGTGATCCTTACTGAGCACAGCTGCAGGTGACATGCACCCTTGGGGATGACACCGCTGTGAGTGAGTCAGCCTCTGGGGTGATCCTTACTGAGCACCGCTGCAGGTGACATCCACCCATGGGGATGACACCCTAGTGGGTGAGTCTGCCTCTGGGGTGATCCTTGCTGAGCACCGCTGCAGGTGACATGCACCCATGGGGATGACACCACTGTGGGTGAGTAAGCCTGTGGGGTGATCCTTACTGAGCACCGCTGCAGGTGACATGCACCCATGGGTATGACACCACTGTGAGTGAGTCAGCCTCTTGGGTGATCCTTGCTGAGCACCGCTGCAGGTGACATGCACCCATGGTGTTGACACCCCTGTGAGTGAGTCAGCCTCTGGGGTGATTCTTACTGAGCACCGCTGCAGGTGACATGCACCCATGGGGATGACACCTCTGTGAGTGAGTCAGCCTCTGGTGTGATCCTTACGGAGCACTGCTGCAGGTGACATGCACCCATGGGGATGACACCCCTGTGAGTGAGTCAGCCTCTGGGGTGATCCTTACTGACCATCGCTGAAGGTGACATGCACCCATGGGGAAGACACCTCTGTGGGTGAGTCAGCATCTGGGGTGATCCTTACTGAGCACTGCTGCAGGTGACATGCACCCATGGGGATGACACCTCTGTGGGTGAGTAAGCCTCTGGGGTGATCCTTACTCACCATCGCTGAAGGTGACATGCACCGGTGGGGATAACACCCCTGTGGGTGAGTAAGCCTCTGGGGTGATCCTTACTGAGCACCGCTGCAGGTGACATGCACCCATGGGGATGGCACCTCCGTGAGTGAGTCTGCCTCTGGGTTGATCCTTACTGAGCACTGCTGCAGGTGACATGCACCCATGGGGACGACACCCCTCTGAGTGAGTCAGCCTCTGGGGTGATCCTTACTGAGCACTGCTGCAGGTGACATGCACCCTTGGGGATGACACCCCTGTGGGTGAGTCAGCCTCTGGGGTGATCCTTACTGAGCACTGCTGAGGGTGACATGCACCCTTGTGGATGAAACCCTTGTGAGTGAGTCAGTCTCTGGGGTTATCCTTACTGAGCACTGCTGCAGGTGACATGCACCCATGGGGATGACACCTCTGTGGGTGAGTCAGCCTGTGGGTTGATCCCTGCTGAGCACCGCTGCAGGTGACATGCACCCATGGGGATGACACCCTTGTGGGTGAGTCAGCCTCTGGGGTGATTCTTGCTGAGCACCACTGCAGGTGACATGCACGCATGGGGTGACACCCCTGTGAGTGAGTCAACCTCTAGTGTAATCCTTACTGAACACTGCTGCAGGTGAAATGCACCCATGGGGATGACACCCCTGAGAGTGAGTCAGCCTCTGGGGTGATCCTTATTGAGCACTGCTGTAGGTGACATGCACCCATGGGGATGACACCTCTGTGGGTGAGTCAGCCTCTGGGGTGATCCTTACTGAGCACTGCTGCAGGTGACATGCACCCATGGGGGTGACACCTCTGTGAGTGAGTCAGCCTCTGTGGGGTGATCCTAACTGAGCACAGCTGCAGGTGACATGCACTCAATGGGATGACACCTCTGTGAGCGAGTAATCCTCTGGGGTGATCCTTACTGAGCACTGCTGCAGGTGACATGCACCCATTGGGATGACACCTCTGTGAGTGAGTAAGCCTCTGGGGTGATCCTTACTGACCATCGCTGAAGGTGACATGCACCTGTGGGGATAACACCCCTGTGGGTGAGTAAGTGTGTCACCCTGGCCTGGATGCCACAAATATATTAAAGCTGTGTCTGAGAGCAAGGGGGAGGTTCTCTGGTCAGGGGAATATTTGCATGCAATGCCTCCTGTCTCAGGCCAGTAGGGGGAGCTGGCTGCCCCTATAAAAGCTGGAACTGGGGGCAGGGTTAGGGAGAACAGGATGACCTGTCTCAGTACTGAGACATGTCCCAGAGCAGAGCAGGGACAGAAAGTTGTATTGCACCTAAGAGGAAGTGTGGCAGGAGGAGAGCCACAAGCCAGAGACAAGAGGCGAAGTGAGCATGTCTTGGCAGATAGAGGACTTAATTTACCAGACTTTGGTGTCTGAGGCTGGGAGGATTCCACATCCTACAGCAGATAACCAGTCCGCAGGGGACTGTATATTCCTTGGCCTAAGAAGCCTGGAGGCCCTGCCACAACAGAAGGGACCAGCAAAGCCGTACAAGGCTGGGAGCAGAAAGGAACCCACGTCGCAGGTCATACAGGCGAGAATACACGGAGAGCTCGGAAACGTGGGCTGTTACCCTATAAGGAGGAGATGGCCAGAAGGAGCGCAGAATGCACGGTAGGCCTACACCCTCACCCTGACCAGGGCCAATTTACCCATTGCTCTCAGACATCCAGGTCCCCTCCTAGCCGGGACTGTTTGTGGGTCAGTTTACCTGTTCTAGTAAAGACCCTGGACTGCAACCTGTTGTCTGTGTGCTCCTTGCTCCTCCAGCACTATCAGCACTGGGACTCTCACTACCATCACTCCCACCATCCACTACACTGCCCTGGGGCCGCACTCTTCCCGTGGGGAGTCACACCAACCCAGCTGCATACATCATCAGCCCCAGCGGTCTGCCTTGCAGCGGCGGTTCCTAATGACCGCAAATCCACAGGTGGCGTAGTCGGACATAATCATTAGCACATAACGGACTACCACTGGCCTGACCACCCTGAGCCATGGAACCGGGTTGCCACTACTACTCCCACCGTTTCCCTATTGCCCGGATCCGAGTGCCCCACGGCCCAGGGGGCGAGTCATAAGCCTCTGGGGTGTTCCTTACTGAGCACTGCTCCAGGTGAAATGCACCCATGGGGATGACACCTCTGTGAGTGAGTCAGTCTCAGGGGTGATCCTTACTGAGCTCCGCTGCAGGTGACATGCACCCATGAAGATGGCACCCCTGTGAGTGAGTCAGCCTCTGAGGTGAACCTTACTGAGCACTGCTCCAGGTGAAATGCACCCATGGGGATGACATCTCTGTGGGTGAGACAGCCTCTGGGGTGATCCTTACTGAGCACTGCTCCAGGTGAAATGCACCCATGGGGATGACACCTCTGTGAGTGAGTCAGCCTCAGGGGTGATCCTTACTGAGCTCCGCTGCAGGTGACATGCACCCGTGGGGATGACACCCCTGTGAGTGAGTCAGCCTCTGGGGTGATCCTTACTGAGCACCGCTGCAGGTGACATGCACCCATGGGGATGACACCCCTGTGAGTGAGTCAGCCTCTGGGGTGATCCTTACTGAGCACTGCTGCAGGTGACATGCACCCATGGGGATGACACCTCTGTGAGTGAGTCAGCCTCTGGGGTGATCCTTAATGAGCTCCGCTGCAGGTGACATGCACCCGTGGGGATGACACCCCTGTGAGTGAGTCAGCCTCTGGGGTGATCCTTACTGAGCACCGCTGCAGGTGACATGCAGCGGTGGGGATGACACCTCTGTGAGTGAGTCTGCCTCTGGGGTGATCCTTACTGAGCACTGCTGCAGGTGACATGCACCCTTGGGGATGACACTCCTGTGAGTGAGTCAGCCTCTGGGGTGATCCTTACTGAGCTCCGCTGCAGGTGACATGCACCCATGGGGACGACACTCCTCTGAGTGAGTCTGCCTCTGGGGTGATCCTTACTGAGCACCACTGCAGGTGACATGCACCCATGGGGACGACACCCCTCTGAGTGAGTCAGCCTCTGGGGTGATCCTTACTGAGCACTGCTGCAGGTGACATGCACCCATGGGGATGACACCCTTGTGAGTGAGTCAGCCTCTGGGGTGATCCTTACTGAGCACTGCTGAGGGTGACATGCACCCATGGGGATGACACCCTTGTGGGTGAGTCAGCCTCTGGGGTGATCCTTACTGAGCACTGCTGCAGGTGACATGCACCCATGGGGATGACACCCCTGTGGGTGAGTCAGCCTCTGGGGTGATCTTTACTGAGCACTGCTGAGGGTGACATGCACCCATGGGGATCAAACCCTTGTGGGTGAGTCAGCCTCTGGGGTGATCCTTACTGAGCACTGCTGCAGGTGACATGCACCCATGGGGTTGACACCTCTGTGAATGAGTCAGCCTCTGGGGTGATCCTTACTGAGCACCACTGCAGGTGACATGCACCCATGGGGATGACACCTCTGTGAGTGAGTCAGCCTTGGGGTGATCCTTACTGAGCACCGCTGCAGGTGACATGCATGCGTGGGGATGACACCCCTGTGAGTGAGTCAGCCTCTGGGGTGATCCTTACTGAGCACCACTGCAGGTGACATGCACCCATGGGGATGACACCCTTGCGAGTGAGTCAGCCTCTGGGGTGATCCTTACTGAGCACCGCTGCAGGTGACATGAACCCATGGGGATGACACCTCTGTGGGTGAGTCAGCCTCTGGGGTGGGATTGATAAAAGTGGTAGAACCTGTCTGTATAACACCAAAATCCACTTTCAGGCCCCATCAAAGGCAGTATCCTCTTAAGCAAGAAGATGAGCAGGGTATAGAACCCATTATACAGCGCCTCCTCCAGGCAGGGGTGATTGTACCCTGCCCCAGCTCACCTTGTAACACACCCTTGTCTCCAGTAAAAAATAAGCGCTCCCATCTGTTGGATGGCACTTGTTGCAGGACCTTCAAGCTATAAACAAGGCTGTGATTTCAAGAGCAGGGTCGGACTGGGGTGCCTAGGGCCCACCAGGGGAACTGACTCTAGGGGCCCACACTACAGCCCACGTAAACGGTTTTATTACTTATGTTTTTCTATAATGTACTATAATTACATGTTTGGCCGCGCTGTGGAGCACCAAGCGGCAGGACTTTCTTCGAACAGTCATTCCGTACTGCCAGAGTCCCTTTAATGGTAACTTGTCACCTTGAAAAATGCTATTTATCTGCAGATATAGGGGTAATCTGCAGGTAAATAGGGTGTAAAGCCTGGTTAGACGGCTTATTGGAAAAGCATTGGCTACACGGAGAAAATTACATTTTATTCTCCCTGCCGCCACTCGCTTCCTGTCATAGGGTCGGTGAGGGTGCTGCAATAACGTCCGGCACCTTGATTGTGACATCTTCCATGGAGGCCAACCTCAGGCTGAGCTTCATTGAATGACTAACATGGCAGCAGCACCTGGCAACTAGTGCTGAGCGAACGTGGTTGGATAAGGTGTGATCCCAGCATGCTCGGGTGTTATCCAAGTATCTTGTAGTGCTCTGCTACTATGCTCGAGTCCTCGGGGTAGCATGTTTTACGGAGGTAGACAGACGCAACACATACAGGACTTGCCGGTTTGTTAGACAGAAGCAACACATGCAGGGATTACCTTTCACCGCAAAACATGCTACCTCGGGGACTCGAGCATATTAGCAGAGCACTACAAGATACTCGGATAACACCCGAGCATGCTGGGATCACACCTTATCCGACCAAACTCACTCAGCACTAATTGCCAGGTGCAGCTACCATGTTAGTCATTCAATGAAGCTCAGCCTGAGGTTGGCCTCCATGGAAGTGTCACAATCAAGGTGCCGGACGTTATTGCAGCACCCTCACTTTGTAGTTCGCGGTGACTGTAATGTCTCTTATCCGACCACGCTCACTCAGCACTACTGGCAACCCATCAGCAACCTGCAACTGCGTCACAGGGGGCTGCATGCACCGGCCATTGTGCTATCTAAATGCCGCTGTCAGTGATTGACAAGGGCACTTAAATACTCAAAACAGCAGCAATCAAGGCGAGCTCTGATCACTGCTGTTACAGGCAGACGCCGACTATGTAACACAGCCGACATCTGCCCGGTATGGAGCAGGCTCAGCTCCTGAACCCGCTCCATACAAGCACATCCCAATGGTGACAGTTATGACAAGGTTAGCAAATTTCACTTGTCTGTTCCTAAATGTGAAAAGACAAATGGAATTCCCTAACACATGTGAGTGAGTCCTAACAGATTTAGTAAAGGTGCCTCAAGCATATGAATGTTACTACACACCACAATGCACAGTTACATACACGCATCTTACAAAAATACATATTATTCCAGATACGCAGACACATACAAACACGCAGACACGCACAAACATGCAGACGCGCACAAACACACAGACGCGCGCAAACACGCAGACGCGCACAAACACGCAGACGCGCACAAACACACAGACGAGCGCAAACACGCAGACGCGCACAAACGCGCAGACGCGCACAAACACGCAGACGCGCACAAACACGCAGACGCGCACAAACACACAGACGCGCACAAACGCGCAGACGCGCACAAACACGCAGACGCGCGCAAACACGCAGACGAGCGCAAACACGCAGACGAGCGCAAACACGCAGACGAGCGCAAACATGCAGACGCGCGCAAACATGCAGACGCGCACAAACGCGCAGACGCGCACAAACATGCAGACGCGCACAAACACGCAGACGCGCACAAACACGCAGACGCGCACAAACACGCAGACGCGCACAAACATGCAGACGCGCACAAACGCGCAGACGCGCATAAACATGCAGACGCGCACAAACGCGCAGACGCGCATAAACACGCAGACGCGCACAAACACGCAGACGCGCACAAACACGCAGACGCGCACAAACACGCAGACGCACACAAACACGCAGACGCGCACAAACACATGAGTACATGAATACATCATCGGAGCCACCATCATTTGTAATGTCAGGTCAGACCCATATGTATCTGTATCGCATAAACCTACAACTCCCAGTATGTAATTAACAATAGAGATACTGGGAGTTATCAGTCATCATCAGACTGTGGACCATACAGGAACCATAGTACTGATGAGACACAGGCAGGATCACAAATGAACATTTACATCCAGGTATCTTACCTGAGACGTCTTCTCTGATTAGAGTCGTTCTCTTTTCGTCTCCATCTTGTCCAGACCCCTTGAGGACTTTTCTCATCCACAGCTCGTCTCTGCAGACTTCCATCTTCTCCGGTCTTCTGCAGCACATCCTGACACGATGCCCTTAAAGATAGCAGTGTCATTATAATGCTCCTGAATACAAATATCTACACTGAGCCCCTGAATAAACCTAACTCTTACAATGCTCCCTGCACAAAACATGACATACACTCTACCCCTCTTATGGTACCTGCTCTCCAGACTGTCCTCTCCTTACCATACTGGGCCCCCTCTTCACACTGTCCTCTCCTTACCATACTGGGCCCCCTCTTCACATTGTCCTCACACTGTGTCCCCCCTATATTGCCCAGTCTCTATACTGTGCCCCTTCATCACACTCCCCCCTCCTCAGCATACTGTTCCCCCCTTTCTGTGCCCTCATACTGTTTCCCCCATACTGCCACATCTCCATACCTTCCCCCTCACGCCGAGGAGAACAACTCCTGCAGCGAGCGGGCCCCGGAGCTGCGCTCAACAAGGGGTGCCCTGTCAAGCACTGAGCACAGCTCCGGGGCCCGCTCGCTGCAGGAGTTGTTCTCCTCGGCGTGAGCGCTCGCACTGATTACAGTGGGTGACACTTAGGAGAGGTGAGTATAAGGATTTTTTAATTTTATTCCTATTTTTACAGTTGGACACGGCGGGAGTAGACTACTACTCTCATCATTGACCCTGCTGCTGCTGATCGCAGCACCGGCAGGGATCTATGATGAGGGCAGCACCCAGCTCTTGGGAACAGCGCTAACTGTACATTGATTCCCAAGCGCTGGTATGTGTCACATGGATGACACACAGGTGGACACGGATATCTCCAGTCCCGTAAATATCAGGACATGTGAAAGAGCCCTAATATACACACGCAGATACACAGACTCACAGAAATGGGGACACATACACACGCAGGCAAGCACACACAGAAATGCACACACAGTCATGCACAGACACACTCAGACAATCACACACAAAAATGCAAACATGCAGGGAAGCACGCACACACGTGTGAAGACACATATACACATGTAGACATGCAGGCACTCAAATACATACACACACACACACGCATGCAGGCATATACACACATGCAGGCAGGCATATACACACACACTGTACACACACAGCCATATACACACACACGCAAGCATATATACGCACACTGTACGCACAGGCATATACACACACACTGTACACACAGGCATATACACACACACACTGTACACATACACACACGCAGGCATATACACGCACCAGCAGGCATATACACACACCCGCAGGCATATACACGCACCCGCAGGCATATACACGCACCAGCAGGCATATACACGCACCAGCAGGCATATACACGCACCCGCAGGCATATACACGCACCCGCAGGCATATACACGCACCAGCAGGCATATACACGCACCAGCAGGCATATACACGCACACTGTACGCACAGGCATATACACACACACACTGTACACACAGGCATTTACACACACACTGTACACATACACACACGCAGGCATATACACGCACGCACTGCAGGCATATACACGCACCCGCAGGCATATACACACACCAGCAGGCATATACACGCACCAGCAGGCATATACACGCACCCGCAGGCATATACACACACCAGCAGGCATATACACGCACCAGCAGGCATATACACGCACCCGCAGGCATATACACGCACCCGCAGGCATATACACACACCAGCAGGCATATACACGCACCAGCAGGCATATACACGCACACTGTATGCACAGGCATATACACACACACACTGTACACACAGGCATTTACACACACACTGTATACATACACACACGCAGGCATATACACGCACGCACTGCAGGCATATACACACACCAGCAGGCATATACACACACCAGCAGGCATATACACGCACCCGCAGGCATATACACGCACCCGCAGGCATATACACACACCAGCAGGCATATACACGCACCAGCAGGCATATACACGCACCAGCAGGCATATACACGCACCCGCAGGCATATACACACACCAGCAGGCATATACACGCACCAGCAGGCATATACACGCACCCGCAGGCATATACACGCACCCGCAGGCATATACACGCACCAGCAGGCATATACACGCACCCGCAGGCATATACACGCACCCGCAGGCATATACACGCACCAGCAGGCATATACACGCACCCGCAGGCATATACACGCACCCGCAGGCATATACACGCACCAGCAGGCATATACACGCACACTGTACGCACAGGCATATACACACACACACTGTACACACAGGCATTTACACACACACTGTACACATACACACACGCAGGCATATACACGCACGCACTGCAGGCATATACACACACCAGCAGGCATATACACACACCAGCAGGCATATACACGCACCCGCAGGCATATACACACACCCGCAGGCATATACACGCACCAGCAGGCATATACACGCACCCGCAGGCATATACACACACCAGCAGGCATATACACACACCAGCAGGCATATACACACACCAGCAGGCATATACACGCACCAGCAGGCATATACACGCACCAGCAGGCATATACACACACCAGCAGGCATATACACACACCAGCAGGCATATACACGCACCCGCAGGCATATACACGCACCAGCAGGCATATACACACACCAGCAGGCATATACACACACCAGCAGGCATATACACGCACCCGCAGGCATATACACGCACCCGCAGGCATATACACACACCCGCAGGCATATACACACACCCGCAGGCATATACACACACCCGCAGGCATATACACACACCAGCAGGCATATACACGCACCAGCAGGCATATACACGCACCCGCAGGCATATACACGCACCCGCAGGCATATACACGCACCCGCAGGCATATACACGCACCCGCAGGCATATACACGCACCAGCAGGCATATACACGCACCAGCAGGCATATACACACACCGGCAGGCATATACACACACCAGCAGGCATATACACGCACCCGCAGGCATATACACGCACCCGCAGGCATATACACGCACCAGCAGGCATATACACGCACCAGCAGGCATATACACGCACCAGCAGGCATATACACGCACCCGCAGGCATATACACGCACCAGCAGGCATATACACGCACCCGCAGGCATATACACACACCAGCAGGCATATACACACACCAGCAGGCATATACACACACCAGCAGGCATATACACGCACCAGCAGGCATATACACGCACACAGGCATATGACTCACCCATAAAAACGTTATTGAATATTTGGCACGGTGCTCTTGATATGAAATTGAAGCAGTGACAGCTGTAGGCCTGCAGCCTTGTTTCCAATTCCAGGCCTGGTTGGAGAGTTGAACTGTAGAGTGCTGCAGGTCACCGTCCACATATCCAGCCCCGGAACAGGTATAAAAAAAACCAGAGTCAGAGCAGGAGAGAAGGGGGCGGTGCCACCACCTGGTCGGGAGCCAGTATTACTACAGGGGAGCAGGCCAGGGCAGATATGGAGCCGGGATGGGACGTATCAGGATCCCGGGAGCAGGGAGAGCAGAGCGAGACATCAGCTTCGGTGGCGCCGGCGTCTCAGAGGCCGGCCCTGGAGCAGAGAGAAAGCACTGCAGAGCGCGGCCGCGGCGTATCAGAGGCCAGAAGAGAGCGGCGTCAGCGTCAGTGTCACCTGACACCACACCACAGTCTGCCAGCCAGCGGGAAAGCAGAGCGCAGTGCGTGTCACCGCCCAGAAAGAATCCGTCCTCTCAGTGTCATGGACTCACGTGGTAAGTATGCCGCATGCACGTCACTGCAGGCCCGCTGTCACCAATGAATGTGCCGTGCGCGCGATGCTACATTTGCTTCAGCCGTGCTTTTAAAGGGCCCCCGCCACCAATTTTCTCACTCTCATATCGGGGCCCACCGGGAAATTTCCCGATTTCCCACCAGGCCAGACCGACCCTGCCCCTAAACCAGTCTCAAAAAGACAAATGATGTCCTTATTAGGAATGAGTAACTTTCGCAGGCGCTGGATAGCCAACTATGCTGCTATTACCGGCCCCCTCAGTGCACTCATCTTTGATGAGCCGTTGGCAGCACAAGACCATATATCCTGCCCCTATAAAAGCTGGTACTGAGGGCAGGGTTAGGGAGACCAGGACCCACTTCTGAAGTATCCAGAAGGGTTCCCAGAGGAGAGGGACAAGTCAGCCGCAGCTGAGGAGTCCAGGAGGCAAAGGAGGAACAGAAAGCCAGGGACAGAGGCGACGAGAGCCGGTCCTGGTTGAAAGAGAGAACTACACAGCCGGACACTGGAGTCCGAGGCTGTCAGGGTTGCAAGTCCTGCAGCAGATAACCAACCCGCAAGGGATTTCAGGTCCCTTGGCCTAAGAAGCCTGGAGGCTCCGCCACACAGAGGGACCGGCTCCGCCAGCACAGAGAAGCTACAGGTACCTAAGGCCCGAGTCGCAAGCCATACAGGCGTAGTACACGACCAGCTCAGGGATGTGGACTATCAAACCACTAAAGGGGGAGATAGTCAGCAAGGGCAGAGAGAGAACGGTAGGCCTACCCACTCACCCTGACCAGCGGAGCTCACCCGAATGCCCTCAGACACCCAGGTCCATTCCTACCCTGTACTCCTGGTGGGTCTGTGATAAGATCTTCAGTAAAAGACCCTGGACTACATTATTGGACTCTGTGTGGTTACTGCTGCGCCTGCACCATCACCCCCAGCATCCTGTTACACTGCCCTGAGGCTACACTCCTCCCGTGGGGAGTTGTACTATTCCCTGCTGCACCCCCAACTCCAGCCTCAGCGGTCTGCCTTGCAGCGGCGGTCCTCCCTGACCGCAATCCACGGGTGGCGTAGTCGGACTTTCAAAACCTACAAATACACTGCCACAGCATATGGTCTGACCACCCTGAGCCACGGGACCGGGTCGCCACTACTACTCCCAGCATTGCCCTGAAGCCCGGTCCCAAGTGCCCCACGGCCCAGGGGGCGAGTCAACTTTGGCGTAGTCGGCAGGATTGTGACCAACCCGCCACAAACGGGTATTGCGTACCTGAAAAAGACTGTACGCGTACCTTAAAAAGGAGGTTTCCCGCCATCCGGAGCCGTTTTTCCCCCCATTTTCAGCCGTTTTCCCACCATCTTCAGCCGTTTTCCCGCCATCTTCAAGCGTTTTCCCGCCATCGGATGCTGTCTTCAGGACGCCGTGCGGGAAGAAGAGGGACGTGGACGTCCAAAGCGCGCAAGACTTGAAGCCCCGCCCTACGCACCGACGCTGCGCAAGGTCCTGGAAGGGGGAGAGAGCGACGCTGACGTCACCAGGGCGCGATGCAAGGTCCTCGTCCGGAGCAGCACCAGCGGAGCCGCGGCCTACAGAAGAGGATCGTCGGAAGGTAGGCCACGCTTAACTAGGGGGAGGAAGATGATGGACACGGAGTGGCCCTCTACAACCGGCGGGGCTGCAACAGCGGTGATGCCGTTCTCTATGCCCTACATCCCCTGGCTGCCCCAATACTCAGGGGACTCCCATACCTTAACTGACTTTAGGGAAAGACTGCACAGTTTATTCAAAGGTTATCCCCTGACAGAAGAACAGAAAGTGAGCATTCTGACGGGGCAGCTCACCGGTGCCGCCCAGCGGGAAGTGAAATCATGGTCAGATGAGGAGAAAAGGACAGTAAAGGACATTCTGACCCGGCTGCGGAGTACCTTTGATACCCGCACTTTAGCAGAAATCAAAATGCGGTTCTATGGCTGTAAGCAGCAGGCCCAGGATAGTATCAGAGACTATGCCTTGAACCTGCAAGAAGCCTTGAGAGCTATCAAACAAGCTGATCCTGGTAGCAAGCAGGACACTGATAAACTGTTGACTGACCAGTTCATAGAAGGTCTGCTGTCCAGCGCCCACAAAACCCAGCTGCGCCTCATGGCCCTACAGAACCCCGATTTGACTTTTGCACAGTTCAAGGATAGGGCCATCCGAGTGCTCAGAGAACCCGCACCAGGTGGCGCTGTAGCTTCCTAGCGCCCTGCCATCACTTACCACCAGGGGGCAGCGCCCTACCCCGCAGACCTTGTGGAAGCTGATGCACAGGTCCTAAACCCATCCCAACCTGCAAACCTGTACCATCAGGTCCAGAAGCTAACAAAGAGTGTGGCTGCATTGACCAGGACCGTGCAGTCGTTACAGGTGGACCCGTCAGGACCCATCAAGCTGGCTTCCAGTCCGGAGGATGTCCCGTGGCGTTGACAGAGGAGGATCCCGCCGTTCAGAGGGAGGCCCGCCGACCGCTACACTGAGGATGGACAGCCGATTTGCCGCCGTTGCAGTCAGCCAGGACACATAGCAAGGTACTGTACTTTAAATGGGTCTGACCTGGGGCAGAGGGCCAACCCCCATGCATAAGGTCATCAGGCCCGTCTAATTGGCGTGATAAGTACGTGGGGGGACACCCGGTCTTACCCGTAGTGCTGGACGGTATCCCTATGAGTGCACTGCTGGACACCGGGTCTCAAGTGACTACCATCCCCTACGTACTTTTCAAGCGGTACTGGAGTGACGCTGACATAACCCGCTACCCAGGCGATGACTTAAGCATCATCGCCAGCAATGGCCAACCCGTGCCGCAGGTGGGGTTCAGAGAGATGACCATCAAGATTGGTAAGGTGTAACTGTCGGCACAGGGAGTGATCATTGTGGACATTGACCGTCGTGAAAGTCACCCTAAAATAACCTTGGGTACTAATGTGATTGAAAACTGTCTTTCAGAAGTAATTGTGATTTTACAGCAGGTGGCGATGAATGTGAGCTCCAGCCAACAGAGGGTCCTCCAGAAAGAGATAAGAGCCCTGATGAGACGGCAACAGGTAGAACTGTCTGGTGGTGAGATCGGTAGCATAAGAATGAGTGACCCATTCCCCATTTCCATGCCTCCCAATAGTGAAATGATGATCTGGTGTCGGACTCTGTTGAGAGGCAGAGACTACCAAGCCATGGTAGAACCCGTGTACTCAGACAGCAGGCCCACCATTTTGACAGCCCGGCGGGTGGTTGATGTCCGTAATGGGAGTGTGCCCGTTCGCATTCTCAGCATTGGGGAGAGGGAGGTACACTTACCCAGGTACGCTACACTTGCCAAACTGTTTGCTGTTGAGCACAAAGCTATCAGGGCCTTGGAACCGTTGCCTCCATCTCCACAGGCGGAGGGTAATGGCTCCCAGAAACAAAAGGAGGACTGGTGCCAGAAACTCCATGTGGGTGCTGACTTCACTCCCCTGCACCAAAAACAAGGATTCTACCGGGTGGTACAGGAGTACGAGAGAATCTTTAGTAAGCACCCGCTAGACTTCGGCAGAGTAAAAGGGATAGAACACCATATCCCCACGGGGAGCCACCCACCAATAAAAGAGAGACACAGGCCTGTACCCCCTGCACATTATCAGAACGCCAAGGGTATGCTGAGAGAAATGAAAGAAGCTGGGGTCATTAGAGATAGCTGTAGCCCCTGGGTAGCTCCCTTAGTTTTGGTAAAAAAGAAAGCTGGTACCATGAGAATGTGCGTGGACTATAGACAAATCAATCGTATCACCCACAAAGCATATCCGCTGCCTAGAATAGAGGAGTCTTTAGCAGCTCTAAAATCAGCTAATTTCTTCTCTACTTTGGACCTTACTAGCGGGTACTGGCAGGTTCCTGTGGCAGAGGCTGACAAGGAGAAGACCGCCTTCACCACCCTGATGGGATTGAGCGAGTTCAACTGTATGCCCTTCGGGCTCTGCAACGTACCAGGGACCTCCCAGAGGCTGATGGAATGCTGTCTAGGGCACCGAAACTTCGAAACGGTTCTCCATTACCTGGATGACGTGATCGTCTATTAGAAGACTTACTGGGACCATCTAAAGCACCTGGCCGAGGTGTTCGAAGCCCTAGCAGGCTATGGCCTGAAAGTGAAACCTTCAAAGTGCCACCTGTTAAAACCAAAGGTCCAATACCTAGGACACGTGGTGAGTGCAGAGGGAGTAGCCCCCGACCCCGACAAAGTTACAGCCATCAAGAGCTGGCCAAGCCCCTCTAACATCAAGGAAGTGAGGCAATTCCTCGGGTTAGTAGGCTACTACCGAAGGTTCATCCCTGGGTTCACTAACATGGCAGCCCCTATGCAGGACCTCCTGATAGGACAGTCTAAGTCCAGAAGCCAAAAGCCTAGGAGGTGCATGCTTACCTGGATTGGGTCTGAGGGGGCCATGCATGCCAGGATTGGGTCGGAGGGGCCATGCATGCCAGAATTGTGTCTGAGGGGGCCAATCATGCCAGGATTGGGTCTGTGGGGGCCATGCATGCCAGAATTGGGTCAGAGGGAACCATGCCTGCCAGGATTGGATCTGAGGGGCCATGCATGCCTGAACTGGGTGTGATGGAGGCATGCATACCAGTATTGAGTCTGTGGGGGCCATGCATGCTAGAAATGGGCCTGAGAGCCCAATGCATGCCAGGAATGGATCTGAGGAGGCCATATATCCCAGGATTGGGTCTGAAGGGGCCATGCATACCAGGATTGGGCCTAGAACGTGAATGCTTACCAGGATTGGTTCTGAGGGACCCATGCATACCAGGATTGGGTCTGAGAGGGCCATGTGTTATGCACACGCCCGGGCTGAGCGGCGTGTGCGTGTGATTGTAGTGATTCCACTGGACCGTGCCGGAGCAGTGAGCAAAGGAGTCAGAGCAGGCAAGGCTGAGTAGGGGGGACAGGGCTCTGTTCACACGGAACAGACAGGAAGGGAAAGGCAGGGCCAGACACCCACAGGGTACTTGCAGTGAAGTAGCGAGTGGACCACAAACTCACAAACGGGAGCACAGAGACAACAGGCAGGAGTTAGGTACGAGTTCAGACTCTGCAGAAAAAGGAAAGGAACGGACATAGAGAAAAGACAGATGAAAGATAGGAGAGAGTACAGACTGGAACTGAGTGTACGGACGAGACCGACACAGGAGCGGGACACAGGAGCGGGTCTGGGAATACGGCCCCCAGAGAGGCGGGACGAACAGGCAAGGAGCGTGTTCAGACAGAACAGACAAGATACAGGAGCAGGTCTGGGTAATCGGCCCCCAGAGAGGCGGGACAAACAGGCAAGGAGCGTGTTCAGACAGGACAGACAAGATACAGGAACGGATCTAGGTAATCGGCCCCTAGAAGGCGGGAGGAACAGGCTAGGAGCGTGTTCAGACAGGACAGACAAGATACAGGAACGGATCTAGGTAATCGGCCCCTAGAAGGCGGGAGGAACAGGCTAGGAGCGTGTTCAGACAGGCCTGGAAATACAGCCTCCAGGAAAGGCAGCAGGCAAGAGTACACAGACAGGACTCAGTTCAGACACGGGAACTGATACCGCAAGGCAGGAGACAAAGACAGGACTCAGCTCAGACACGGGAACGGATACCGCAAGGCAGGAGACATAGACAGGACTCAGTTCAGACACGGGAACTGATACCGCAAGACAGGAGACAAAGAACGGGACCTGGCATCTTCAGAGTGAAAGCACACACTGAATGAAACACTATGCTCAGGCAGGGATAGATGGGAGCAGCTGAGCTATATACCAGGTGACAGACAGCAATAGGCTGAGGACGCACAAGGGGTGTGACCCACAGCAGGTACAAAAAGCAGGAAGTGATCGGGCGCCGCCCTTAAGCAGCAGAAACAGACACAAACAGACAGCATGGAGGGAAGCCAGAGAGAAATTCTGGACTGGAGATCAAGTGCGCGCTCTTGCACAGTGGGAGATGGACCACCATGCAAGGACGCCGCCAGGTATGTTACAGTACCCCCCCCCTTACGCCCCCTCTTCTTCAGGCCTGCCAGAATCTTCCGCAGGGAATTCGAGGACCAGTCGTTCACTTCAAGGAGATCACTTCCACTGTCCACAGGAAAAACTGATCTCATCTGGTTAGCTAGGATGCTACCTCCTATCCAGCCATCCTCAGCAACAGACGAAACGGGTGGAGTACCAGGAACAGCACACAAGGAAGTCTCTCTCCACATATTTTCAGGTGGCACCCCAGAGGGTACAGGAGACAACTGGAAGTCCTTCACCGGGTTGGAGGGGGACAGAGACTTGGGGGTAATCTCTGCTTCGAGGTACATCTTGTCAAGCTCACAGGAAGAAATAGACGGGTTATCAGGTACATAATGAGGAAAAGTCACTGTCTCTTTGTTATCTGGTGGTACCCCGGAGGATTCAGGAAACAACTGGAGGTCCTCCGCCGGGTCAGAAGAGTGCAGAGGCTCAGAGAAAACATCTGCTTCAGAGTACACTAGGTCGGACTCACTGGACGAAGCAGGCGAGGTATCGGGTACCGAGTATAGGAAAGTCTCTGTCCATTCACCACCAGGTGGCACCCCGAAGGGTTCTGGAGACAACTGGCGGTCCTCCGCCTGGTCAGAGGGGTGTAGAGACTCACGGGTAACCTCTGCTTCAGAGTACACTAGGTCGGACTCACTGGACGAAGCAAGCGAGGTATCAGATCTAGGATATAGGAGAGTCTCTGTCCATTCACCACCAGGTGGCACCCAGAAGGGTTCTGGAGACAACTGGAGGTCCTCCGCCTGGTCGGAGGGGTGTAGAGACTCGGGAGTAACCTCTGCTTCGGAGTACACTAGGTTGGACTCACTGGACGAAGCGAGCGAGGTATCAGGTACAGAGTATAGGAGAGTCTCTGTCCTTTCGCTACCAGGTAGCACCCCGAAGGGTCCTGGAGACAACTGGAGGTCCCCCGCCTGGTCGGAGGGGTGTAGAGACTCGGGAGTAACCTCTGCTTCGGAGTACACTAGGTTGGACTCACTGGACGAAGCGAGCGAGGTATCAGGTACAGAGTATAGGAGAGTCTCTGTCCTTTCGCTACCAGGTAGCACCCCGAAGGGTTCAGGAGACAACTGGAGGTCCTCCGCCTGGTCGGAGGGGTGTAGAGACTCGGGGGTAACTACCACTTTGGGGTACCCATTGTCAGGCTCACAGGACGAAGCGGACAAAGTATCGAGTACCGGGTGTAGAGAAGTCTCTCTCCATTTGTCATCGAGTGGTATCCCGGAGGATTCAGGAGGCAACAGGGGGTCCTCCACCAGGTAGTAGAGGTGCACAGACTCTGAGGTAACCACAGCTTTGGAGCATCCTTGGACATGCACACCGGTTAAAGTGGGTGAAGCATCTGATGCCGGGTGCAGGAAGTTCTCCTGTGTGGAGTCTGGATGGGCAGAAGTCTCTTCGGGCAGGAGAACTGGTGCACTACCCACGCACATTACCCGTTGGGGCTTCTCCGGGATACAGGGAGATGAAGCTTCAGTAGGGACTTCAAGGTTGGGGTCAGGAGGTCTCAGGGAGGACAGACCCTGGCGTGACGGCTTGCCTCTATGTCTAGCACGTCTGGACTGCCTCTTGAGGTTGGGAGAAGTATTCCGGAAAGCGTAGTCACCCTGTGAGGATTCTGGGTGGGCAGTAGTCTCATTGGGCTGGAGGACTATTGCGCTACCCACACACATTACCCGTCGGGGCTGCTCCGGGATATTGGGAAGTGAAGCTTCAGCAGGGGCTTCAGGGTTAGGGTCCTCGAAGACCATACGAAAGGCCACCAGGAAGGCCTGCAGGTCAAGGACGACAGGATCCCATGCTTCCCATAGGGGGGTGACCCATTTCAAGGCATCACCCGCTAGGTAGTCAATCATAAAGTCCACTTTAGCCCAATCGGAAGGAAAATAGAGAGGGTAGGCCTTAAAGTGTAGCATGCATTGCTCCACAAATGCACGACACTGTCTTGGATCCCCATAGTAACGTGGCGGATCCGCAGGAACGAGAGCTGATAGATCCATCTGGACGGTGCGTAATTCGCCTGGAACTCAGCTAAGGAAAAAAAAAATTATTTATTTATTTTAATGCATGTATTCGCTGGAAAACTTCTCAGAGAGCGAAGGCCGTGGGGCTCAACGGGAACCATGGCCTGAGCATGCTGTTATGCACACGCCCGGGCTGAGCGGCGTGTGCGTGTGATTGTAGTGATTCCACTGGACCGTGCCGGAGAGTGAATGCCTGGAGGGGCTTAACTAGGTATTCACCCGATCCGACCAGGGTCGCACGACGGCATACGACGCCAGTGCACCAAGGAGGAACCGAGCAAAGGGACCAGGTGCTACTCCAGGACAGACCCCGGACACGGCTGTTGACCCACACGGGAATACAGGAACAGACTGGTAGGCTGGCACGACTGGTATGCAGGCAGGCGGGTAAGCAGGCAGGGGGGTATAGGCAAGCACAGCTAGAGTGCAGACAGGGAGGCACTAGCAGGTAGGAACACAGGCGGGATAGGACCCAGTACACACTGGGACTCAGGAACAATACAGGCAGAGGGGTACAGGCAAGCACAGCTAGAGTGCAGACAGGGAGGCACTAGCAGGTAGGGACACTGGCGGGATAGGACCCAGTACACACTGGGACTCGGGAACAGAGCCACAGATGTGGCGGACAAACACAGCAGAGTGAGGCCGCCCAGAGAGGTGAGCGAGAACAGGGCAGGACAAGGCCGCCTGGAGTGGTGAGCAAGAGTAGAGCAGGACAAGGCCGCCAGGAGCGGTGAACAAAGGATCAAAGCTGAGCGAGACTGCTGGAGCAGTGAGCAAGAGTAAAGCAGGACGAGGCCGCCTGGAGCGGTGAGCAAGAGTGGAGCGAGACTGCCGGAGCAGCGAGCAAAAGGGTCAGAGCGGAGCAAGGCTGCCGGAGCAGTGAGCAAAGGAGTCAGAGCAGGCTAGAACCGCCGGAGCGGTAAGCAAAGGAGTCAGAGCAGACTAGAACCGCCGGAGCGGTGAGCAAAGGAGTCAGAGCAGGCTAGAACCGCCGGAGCGGTGAGCAAAGGAGTCAGAGCAGGCTAGAACCGCCGGAGCAGTGAGCAAAGGAGTCAGAGCAGGCAAGGCTGAGTAGGGGGGACAGGGCTCTGTTCACACGGAACAGACAGGAAGGGAAAGGCAGGGCCAGACACCCACAGGGTACTTGCAGTGAAGTAGCGAGTGGACCACAAACTCACAAACGGGAGCACAGAGACAACAGGCAGGAGTTAGGTACGAGTTCAGACTCTGCAGAAAAAGGAAAGGAACGGACATAGAGAAAAGACAGATGAAAGATAGGAGAGAGTACAGACTGGAACTGAGTGTATGGACGAGACCGACACAGGAGCGGGACACAGGAGCGGGTCTGGGAATACGGCCCCCAGAGAGGCGGGACGAACAGGCAAGGAGCGTGTTCAGACAGAACAGACAAGATACAGGAGCAGGTCTGGGTAATCGGCCCCCAGAGAGGTGGGACAAACAGGCAAGGAGCGTGTTCAGACAGGACAGACAAGACACAGGAACGGATCTAGGTAATCGGCCCCTAGAAGGCGGGAGGAACAGGCTAGGAGCGTGTTCAGACAGGACAGACAAGATACAGGAACGGATCTAGGTAATCGGCCCCTAGAAGGCGGGAGGAACAGGCTAGGAGCGTGTTCAGACAGGCCTGGAAATACAGCCTCCAGGAAAGGCAGCAGGCAAGAGTACACAGACAGGACTCAGTTCAGACACGGGAACTGATACCGCAAGGCAGGAGACAAAGACAGGACTCAGCTCAGACACGGGAACGGATACCGCAAGGCAGGAGACATAGACAGGACTCAGTTCAGACACGGGAACTGATACCGCAAGACAGGAGACAAAGAACGGGACCTGGCATCTTCAGAGTGAAAGCACACACTGAATGAAACACTATGCTCAGGCAGGGATAGATGGGAGCAGCTGAGCTATATACCAGGTGACAGACAGCAATAGGCTGAGGACGCACAAGGGGTGTGACCCACAGCAGGTACAAAAAGCAGGAAGTGATCGGGCGCCGCCCTTAAGCAGCAGAAACAGACACAAACAGACAGCATGGAGGGAAGCCAGAGAGACATTCTGGACTGGAGATCAAGTGCGCGCTCTTGCACAGTGGGAGATGGACCACCATGCAAGGACGCCGCCAGGTATGTTACACCATGGTTGCCAGGAATGGGTCTGAGGAGGCCATGCATACCAGGATTGGGTCTGAGGGGCCTTTGCATGCCAGATTTGGGTCTGAGGGAACCAAGCATACCAGGATTGGGTCTTTTAGGTGAATGTATATCAGTATTGGGTCTGAGAGGGCCATACGTATCAGGATTGCATCTGAAGGGGCTATGCATACCACGATTGGGCCTAGGAGGTGCAAGCTTCCCAAGATTGGTTCTGAGTGGTCCATGCATACCAGTATTTAGTCCGAGAGAGCCATGATTGCCAGGATTGGGTCTGAGGAGGCCATGCATGCCAGAATTGGGTCTGAGACGGTCGTGCATGCCAGGATTGGTACTCAAGGGGCCATGCATGCCAGGATTGGGTCTGAGGGAGCCATGCATACCAGGATTGGATCTGAGCTGGCCATGCATGTCTGAGTTGGGTCTGAGAGGGCAATGCATGCCAGAATTGGGTCTGAGGATGCCAAGCATGCCAGGATTTTGTCTGAGAAGGCCGTGAATACTAGGATTGGGTCTGAGGGGGCCATGCATACCAGTATTGAGTCTGTGGAGGCCATGTATGCCAGAATTGGGTTTGAAGGGGCCATGCATAGCAGGATTGGGCCTAGGAGATGCAAGCTTACAAAGATTGGTTCTAAGGGGTCCATGTATAACAGGATTGGGCCTGAGAGGGCCATGATTGACAGGATTGGGTCTGAAGAGGCCATGTATGCCAGAATTGGGTCTAAGGGGGCAATGCATGCCTGAATTGTGTCTGAGGGGGAAGTGCATTCCAGGATTGGGTCTACAGGGGCAATGCATGCCAGAATTGGTTCTGTGGGGGTCTTGCATGCAAGGATTAGGTCTGAGGGGTCCATGCATGCCAGGGTTTGATCTGAGGGGGCCATGTATGCCAGGATTTTGTCTGAAAAGGCCGTGAATACCAGGATTGGGTCTGAGGGGGCCATGCATACCAGTATTGAGTCTGTGGCGGCTATGCATGCCAGAATTGGGCATGAGAGGCCCATGCATACAAGGATTGGTTCTGAGGAGGCCCATGAATGCCAGAATTGGGTCTGAAGGGGCAATGCATACCAGGATTGGGCCTAGGAGGTGCATGCTTACCAAAATTGGTTCTGAGGGGTCCATGTATAACAGGATTGGGCATGAGAGGGCCATGATTGCCAGGATTGGGTCTCATGAGTCCATGCATGCCAGAATTGGGTCTGAGGCGGTGATGCGTACCTGGATTGGTACTGAAGGGGCCATGCATGCCAGGATTGGGTCCGAGGGAGCCACGCATACCAGGATTGGATCTGTGGGGGCCATGCATGCCTGAATTGGGTCTGAGGGGGCAATGCATGCCAGATTTGGGTCTGAGGGGGAAGTGCATTCCAGGATTGGGTCTGAGAGGGCCATGATTGCCATGATTGGGTCTGAGGAGGTAATGCATACCAGGATTGGGCCTGAGGGGGCCGTGCATGCCAGAATTGGGTCTGAGGGAACCATGCATACCAGGATTGGGTCTTTTAGGTGAATGTATATCAGTATTGGGTCTGAGAGGGCCATACGTCTCAGGATTGGGTCTGAAGGGGCTATGCATACCACGATTGGGTCTAAGAGGTGCAAGCTTCCCAAGATTGGTTCTGAGTGGTCCATGCATACCAGGATTGGGTCTGAGAGAGCCATGATTGCCAGGATTGGGTCTGAGGAGGCCATGCATGCCAGAATTGGGTCTAAGGGGGCAATGCAAGCCATGTTTTTTTCTGAGGGGGCCATGCGTGCCAGAATTGGATCTGACACGGTCATGTATACCAGGATTGGTACTGAAGGGGCCTTGCATTCCAGGATTGGGTCTGAGGGAGCCATGCATACCAGGATTGGATATGAGGGGGCCTTGCATGTCTGAGTTGGGTCTGAGAGGGCAATGCATGCCACAATTGGGTCTGAGGTTGCCAAGCATGCCACGATTTTGTCTGAGAAGGTCGTGAATACCAGGATTGGGTCTGAAGGGGCCATGCATACCAGTATTGAGTCTGTGGAGGCCATGCATGCCAGAATTGGGCCTGAGAGTCCCATGCATACAAGGATTGGATCTGAGGAGGCCATGTATGCCAGAATTGGGTTTGAAGAGTCCATGCATAACAGGATTGGGCCTAGGAGGTGCAAGCTTACAAAGATTGGTTCTCAGGGGTCCATGTATAACAGGATTGGGCCTGAGAGGGCCATGATTGCCAGGATTGGGTCTGAAGAGGCCATGCATGCCAGCATTGGGTCTAAGGGGGCAATGCATGCCTGAATTGGGTCTGAGGGGGAAGTGCATTCCAGTATTGGGTCTACAGGGGCAATGCATGCCAGGATTGGTTCTTTGGGGGTCTTGAATGCAATGATTAGGTCTGAGGGGGCCAAGCATGCCAGGGTTTGATCTGAGGGGGCCATGTATGCCAGGATTTTGTCTGAAAAGGCCGTGAGTACCAGGGTTGGGTCTGAGGGGGCCATGCATACCAGTATTGAGTCTGTGGGGGCCATGCATGCCAGAATTGGGCCTGAGAGGCCCATGCATACAAGGATTGGATCTGAGGAGGCCATGTATGCCAGAATTTGGTCTGAAGGGGCAATGCATACCAGGATTGGGCCTAGGAGGTGCATGCTTACCAAAATTGGTTCTTAGGGGTCCATGTATAACAGGATTGGGCATGAGAGGGCCATGATTGCCAGGATTGGGTTTCATGAGTCCGTGCATGCCAGAATTGGGTCTAAGGGGGCTATGCATGCCATGATTTGGTCTGAGGGGGCCATGCATGCAAGAATTGGGTCTGAGGCGGTGATGCGTACCAGGATTGGTACTGAAGGGGCCATGCATACCAGGATTGGGTCCGAGGGAGCCACGCATACCAGGATTGGCCATGCATGTCTGAATTGGGTCTGAGGGGGCAATGCATGCCAGATTTGGGACTGAGGGGGAAGTGCATTCCAGAATTTGGTCTACAGGGGCAATGCATGCCAGGATTGGTTCTGTTGGGGTCTTGCATGCAAGGATTAGGTCTGAGGGGGCCATATATGCCAGGATTTTGTCTGAGAAGGCCGTGAATACCAGGATTGGGTTTGAGGGGGCAATGCAAACCATGATTGGATCTGAGGAGGCCATGTATGCCAGGATCGGGTCTGAAGGAGCCATGCATACCAGGATTGGGCCTAGGAGGTGCATGCTTACCAGGATTGGTTCTGACGGGTCCATGCATACCAGGATTGCTTCTGAGAGGGCCATGATTGCCAGGATTGTGTCTGAGAAGGCCATGTATGTCAGGATTGGGTCTGAAGGGGTCATGCATACCAGGATTGGGCTTAGGAGGTGCATGCTTACCAGGATTGGTTCTGAGGGGTCCATGCATACCAGGATTGCGTCTAAGAGGGCCATGATTGCCAGGATTGTGTCTGAAGAGGCCATACATGAAAGAATTGGGTATAAGGGGGCCATGCATGCCATGATTTTGTCTGAGGGGGCCATGCATGCCAGAATTGCTTCTGAGATGGTCATGAATACCAGGATTGGTACTGAAGGGGTCATGCATGCCAGAATTTGGTCTGATACGGTCATGCATACCAGGATTGGTACTGAAGGGGGCCATGTATGCCAGGATTGGGTCTGAGGGAGCCATGCATACCAGGATTGGATCTGAGTGGGCCATGCATGCCTGAATTGAGTCTGAGGGGGGCCATGCATGCCTGAATTGGGTCTGAGGGGGCCATGCATGCCTGAATTGGGTCTGAGGGAGCCATGCATGCCAGGATTTGATCGGAGGGGGACATGTATGCCAGGATTTTGTCTGAGAAGGCCGTGAACACCAGGATTGGGTCTGAGGAGGCCATGTATGTCAGGATTGGGTCTGAAGGGGTCATGCATACCAGGATTGGGTCTAGGAGGTGCATGCTTACCAGGATTTGGTCTGAGGGGCCATGCATGCCAGAATTGTGTCTGAGGGGGCCAATCATGCCAGGATTGGGTCTGGGGGGGCATGCATGCCAGGATTGGACCTGAGGGGGCCATGCATGCCAGGATTCGGTCTGAGGGTGCAATGCATACCAGGATTGGGTCGAGAATGTACTTGCATACCAGAATTGGGTCTGAGGGGGCCATGCATGCCAGGATTGGGTCTGTGGGGGCGATGCATGCTAGAATTGGGCCTGAGAGTCCCATGCATACCAGGAATGGATGTGAGGAGGCCATGTATGCCTGGATTGGGTCTGAAGGGGCCATGCATACCAAGATTGGGCCTTGGACGTGCATGCTTACCAGGATTGGTTCTGAGGTGTCTATGCATACCAGGATTGGGTATGAAAGGGCCATGATTGCCAGGATTGGGTCTAAGGAGGCCATACATTCCAGGATACGGACTACGGGGGCAATGCATGCTAGGATTGATTCTGAGGGGGCCATGCATGCCAGGATCGGGTCTGAGGGGGCCGTGCATGGCAGAATTGGGTCTGAGGGAACAATGCATACCAGGACTGGGTCTGTTAGGTGAATGTATATCAGTATTGAGTCTGAGGGGGCCATAAATACCAGGATTGGGCCTAGGAGGTGCACGCTTCCCAAGATTGATTCTGAGGGGTCCATGCATACCAGTATTGGGTCTGAGAGGGCCATGATTGCCAGGATTGGGTCTGAGGAGGCCATGCATGCCAGAATATGGTCTAAGGGGGCCATACATGCCATGTTTTTTTCTGAGGGAGCCATGCATGCCAGAATTGGGTCTCATACGGTCATGCATACCAGGGTTGGGACTGAAGGGGCCATGCATGTCAGGATTGGGTCTGAGGGAACCATGCATACCAGGATTGAATCTGAGGGGGCCATGCATGTCTGAATTGAGTCTGAGGTGGCAATGCATGCCCGAATTGGGTCTGAGGGGGCCAAGCATTCCAGGATTGGGTCTACAGGGGCAATGTATGCCAGGATTTGTTCTACGTGGGTCTTGCATGCAAGGATTAGGTCTGAGGGGTCCATGCATTCCAGGATTTGATCTGAGGGGGCCATGTATGCCAGGATTTTGTCTGAGAAGGCCTTGAATACCAGGATTGGGTCTGAGGCGGCCATGCATACCAGTATTGAGTCTGTAGAGGCCATGCATGCCAGAATTGGGCCTGAGAGGCCCATGCATACAAGGATTGGGCCTGAGAGGGCCATGATTGCCAGGATTGGGTCTGAGGAGGCCATGCATGCCAGAATTGGATCTAAGGAGGACATGCATGGCAGAATTGGGTCTGAGATGGTGATGCAAACCAGGATTGGTACTGAAGTGGTCATGCATGTCAAGATTGGGTCTGAGGGAGCCATGCATACCAGGATTGGATCTGAGGGGGCCATGCATGCCTGAATTGGGTCTGAGGGGGCCATGCATGCCAGAACTGGGTCTGAGGAGGCCATGCATGCCATGATTTTGTCTGAGGGGGCCATGCATGCCAGAATTGGGTCTTAGACGGTCATGCATACCAGGATTGGTACTGAAGGGGCCATGCATGCCAGGATTGGGTCTGAGGGAGCCAAGCATACTAGGATTGGATCTGACAGGGCCATGCATGCCTGAATTGGGTCTGAGGGGGCCATCCATGCCAGGATTTGATCGGAGGGGGCCATGCATGCCAGGATTTTTTCTGAGCAGGCCGTGAATACCAGGATTGGATCTGAAGAGGCCATGCATGCCAGAATTGGGTCTAAGGGGGCAATGCATGCCTGAATTTTGTCTGAGGGGGAAGTGCATTCCAATATTGGGTCTACAGGGCAATGCATGCCAGGATTGGTTCTGTGGGGGTCTTGCATGCAAGGATTAGGTCTGAGGGGGGCATGCATGCCAGGATTTGATCTGAGGGGCCATGTATACCAGGATTTAGTCTGAGAAGGCCGTGCATACCAGAATTGGGTCTGAGGGGGCCATGCACACCAGTTCTGAGTCTGTGGGGGCCATGCATGCCAGAATTGAGCCTGAGAGGCCCATGCATAACAGGATTGGATCTGAGGAGGCCATGTATGCCAGGATTGGGTCTGAAGGGGCCATGCATACCAGGATTGGGCCTAGGAGGTGCAAGCATACCAATATTGGTTCTGAGGGGTCCATGCATACCGGTATTGGGTCTGAGAGGGCCATGATTGCCAGGATTGGGTCTGAGGTGGCCATACATGCCAGAAATGGGTCTAAGGAGGCCATGCATGCCATGATTTTGTCTGAGGGGGCCATGCATGCCAGAATTAGGTCTGAGGGGGTCATTCATGCCAGGATTTGATCGGAGGGGGCCATGTATGCCAGGATTTTTTCTGAGAAGGCCGTGAATGCCAGGATTGGGTCTGAGAGGGTCATGATTGCCAGGATTGGATCTGAAGAGGCCATGCATGCCAGAATTGGGTCTAAGGGGGCAATGCATGCCTGAATTTTGTCTGAGGGGGAAGTGCATTCCAATATTGGGTCTACAGGGCAATGCATGCCAGGATTGGTTCTGTGGGGGTCTTGCATGCAAGGATTAGGTCTGAGGGGGGCATGCATGCCAGGATTTGATCTGAGGGGCCATGTATACCAGGATTTAGTCTGAGAAGGCCGTGCATACCAGAATTGGGTCTGAGGGGGCCATGCACACCAGTTCTGAGTCTGTGGGGGCCATGCATGCCAGAATTGAGCCTGAGAGGCCCATGCATACCAGGATTGGATCTGAGGAGGCCATGTATGCCAGGATTGGGTCTGAAGGTGTCATGCATACCAGGATTGGGCCTAGGAGGTGCAAGCTTATCAAGATTGGTTCTGAGGGGTCCATGCATACCGGTATTGGGTCTGAGAGGGCCATGATTGCCAGGATTGGGTCTGAGGAGCCATGCATGCTATAAATGGGTCTAAGGAGGCCATGCATGCCATGATTTTGTCTGAGGGGGCCATGCATGCCAGAATTAGGTCTGAGATGGTCATGCATACCAGGATTGGTACTGAAGGGGCCATGCATGCCAGGATTGGGTCTGAGGGAGCCATGCATACTAGGATTGGATCTGACTGGGCCATGCATACCTGAATTGGGTCTGAGGGGGCCATGCATACCAGGATTTGATCGGAGGGGGCATGTAAGCCAGGATTTTTTCTGAGAAAGCCGTGAATACCAATTGGATCTGAGGAGGCCGTATATGCCAGGATTGGGTCTTAAGGGGCCATGCATACCAGGATTGGGCCTAATAGGTTCATGCTTACCAGGATTGGTTCTGAGGGGTCCATGCATACCATGATTGGGTCTGAGAGGGCCATGATTGCCAGGATTGGATCTGAAGAGGCCATGCATGCCAGAATTGGGTCTAAGGGGGCAATGCATGCCTGAATTGGGTCTGAGGGGGAAGTGCATTCCAGGATTGGGTCTACAGGGGCAATGCATGCCAGGATTGGTTCTGTGGGGGTCTTGCATGCAATGATTATGTCTGAGGGGGCCATGCATGCCAGGATTTGATCTGAGGGGGCCATGTATGCCAGGATTTTGTCTGAGATGGCCGTGAATACCAGGATTGGGTCTGAGGGGGCAATGCATACCAGTATTGAGTCTGTGGGGGCCATGCATGCCAGAAATGGGCCTGAGAGACCCATGAATACAAGAATTGGATCTGAGGAGGCTATGTATGCCAGAATTGGTTCTGAGGGGTCCATGTATAACAGGATTGGGCCTGGGAGGTGCATGATTGACAGAACTGGGTCTGAGGAGTCCATGCATGCCAGAATTGGGTCTAAGGGGTCCATGCATGCCATGATTTTGTCTGAGGGGGCCATGCATGCCAAAATTTGGTCTGAGGTGGTGATGCGTACCAGGATTGGTACTGAAGGGGCCATGCATGCCAGGATTGGGTCTGAGGGAACCATGCATACCAGGATTGGATCTGAGGGGGCCATGCATGCCTGAATTGGGTCTGAGGAGGCAATGCATCCAAATTTGAGTCTGAGGGGCAATGCATGCCAGGATTGGTTCTGTTGGGGTCTTGCATGCAAGGATTAGGTCTGAGGGGGCCATATATGCCAGGATTTTGACTGAGAAGGCCGTGAACACCAGGATTGGGTATGAGGGGGCCATGCATACCAGTATTGAGTCTGTAGGGGCCATGCATGCCAGAATTGGGCCTGAGAGCCCCATGCATACCAGGATTGGATAGGAGGAGGCCATGTAAGCCAGGATTGGGTCTGAAGGGGCCATGCATACCCGGATTGGGCCTAGGAAGTGCATGCTTACCAAGATTGGTTCTGAGTGGTCCATGCTTACCAGGATTGCGTCTGAGAGGGCCATGATTGCCAGGATTGTGTCTGAGGAGGCCATACATGCCTGAATTGGGTCTAAGGGGGCCATGCATGCCATGATTTTGTCTGAGGGGTCCATGCATGCCAGAATTGCTTCTGAGACGGTCATGCATACCAGGAATGGTACTGAAGGGGCCATGCATGCCAGAATTGGGTCTGAGATGGTCATGCATACCAGGATTTTTACTGAAGGGGCCATGCATGCCAGGATTGGGTCTAAGGGAGCCATGCATACCAGGATTGGATCTGAGGGGGCCATGCATGCCTGAATTGAGTCTGAGGGGGCCATGCATGCCAGGATTGGGTCCGAGGGGGCCATGCATACCAGGATTGGATCTGAGGAGGCCATGTATGCCAGGATTGGGTCTTAAGTGGCCATGCATACCAGGATTGGGCCAAGGAGGTGCATGGTTACCAGGATTGTTTCTGAGAGGTCCATGCATACCAGGATTGGGTCTGATAGGGCCATGATTGCCAGGATTGGGTCTGAGGAGGCCATGCATGCCAGAATTGGATCTAAGGGGGAAATGCATGCCATGATTTTGTCTGAGGGCGCCATGCATGGCAGAATTGGGTCTGAGACAGTGATGCATACCAGGATGGGTACTGAAGGGGCCATGCATGTCAAGATTGGGTCTGAGGGAGCCATGCATACCAGGATTGGATCTGAGGGGGCCATGCATGCCTGAATTGTGTCTGAGGGGGCAATACATGCCAGAACTGGGTCTGAGGGGGAAGTGAATTCCAGGATTGGGTCTACAGGGGCAATGCATGCCAGGATTGGTTCTATTGGGGTCTTGCATGCAAGGATCAGGTCTGAGGGGACCATATATGCCAGGATTTGATCTAAGGGGGCCATGCATGCTAGAATTGGGTCTTAGACGATCATGCATACCAGGATTGGTACTGAAGGGGCCATGCATGCCAGGATTGGGTCTGAGGGAGCCATGCATACTAGGATTGGATCTGACAGGGCCATGCATGCCTGAATTGGGGCTGAGGGGGCCATCCATGCCAGGATTTGATCGGAGGGGGCCATGTATGCCAGGATTTTTTCTGAGCAGGCCGTGAATACCAGGATTGGGTCTGAGAGGGCCATGATTGCCAGGATTGGATCTGAAGAGGTCATGCATGCCAGAATTGGGTCTATGGGGGGCAATGCATGCCTGGATTGGGTCTTAGGGGGAAGTGCATTCCAGGATTGGGTCTACAGGGGCAATGCATGCCAGGATTGGTTCTGTGGGGGTCTTGCATGCAAGGATTAGGTCTGAGGGGTCCATGCATGCCAGGATTTGGTCTGAGGGGCCATGTATACCAGGATTTTGTCTGAGAAGGCCGCGCATACCAGGATTGGGTCTGAGGGGGCCATGCACACCAGTTCTGAGTCTGTGGGGGCCATGCATGCCAGAATTGAGCCTGAGAGGCCCATGCATACCAGTATTGGATCTGAGAGGGCCATGATTGCCAAGGATTGGGTCTGAGGAGCCATACATGCTAGCAATGGGTCTAAGGAGGCCATGCATGCCATGATTTTGTCTGAGGGGCTATGCATGCCAGAATTGGGTCTGAGATGGTCATGCATACCAGGATTGGTACTGAAGGGGCCATGCATGCCAGGATTGGGTCTGAGGGAGCCATGCATACTAGGATTGGATCTTACGGGGCCATGCATACCTGAATTGGGTCTGAGAGGGCCATGCATGCCAGGATTTGATCGGAGGGGGCATGTAAGCCAGGATTTTTTCTGAGAAGGCCGTGAATACCAGGATTGGGTCTGAGGGGGCCATGCATACCAGGATTGGGCCTGAGAGGCCCATGCATACCAGGATTGGATCTGAGGAGGCCATGTATGCCCGGATTGGGTCTGCAGGGGCCATGCATACCAGGATTGGGCCTAGGAGGTGCATGCTTACCAGGATTGGTTCTGAGGGGTCCATGCATACCATAATTGGGTCTGAGAGGGCCATAATTGCCAGGATTGGATCTGAAGAGGCCATGCATGCCAGAATTTGGTCTAAGGGGGCAATGCATGCCTGAATTGGGTCTGAGGGGGAAGTGCATTCCAGGATTGGGTCTACAGGGGCAATGCATGCCAGAATTGGTTCTGTGGGGGTCTTGCATGCAAGGATTATGTCTGAGGGGGCCATGCATGCCAGGATTTGATCTGAGGGGGCCATGTATGCCAGGATTTTGTCTGAGAAGGCCGTGAATACCAGGATTGGGTCTGAGGGGGCCATGCATACCAGTATTGAGTCTGTGGGGGCCATGCATGCCAGAATTGGGCTTGAGAGACCCATGCATACCAGGATTGGATCTGAGGAGGCTATGTATGCCAGAATTGGGTCTGAAGGGTCCATGCATACCAGGATTGGGCCCGGGAGGTGCATGCTTACCAAGATTGGTTTTTAGGGGTCCATGTATAACAGGATTGGACATGAGAGGGCCATGATTGCCAGAACTGGGTCTGAGGAGTCCATGCAAGCCAGAATTGGGTCTTAGGGGGGCATGCATGCCATGATTTGGTCTGAGGGGGCCATGCATGCCAAAATTTGGTCGGAGGCGGTGATGCATACCAGGATTCGTACTGAAGAGGCCATGTCTGCCAGGATTGGGTCTGAGGGAACCATGCATACCAGGATTGGATCTGAGGGGGCCATGCATGCCTGGATTGGGTCTGAGGAGGCAATGCATGCCAGATTTGGGTCTGAGGGGCAATGCATGCCAGGATTGGTTCTGTTGGGGTCTTGCATGCAAGGGTTAGGTCTGAGGGGGCCATATATGCCAGGATTTTGACTGAGAAAGCTGTGAATACCAGGATTGGGTCTGAGGGGGCCATGCATACCAGTATTGGGCCTGAGAGCCCCATGCATACCAGGATTCTGTCTGAGAAGGCCATACATGCCAGAATTGGGTCTAAGGGGGCCATGCATGCCATGATTTTGTCTGAGGGGGCCATGCATGCCAGAATTGCTTCTGAGACGGTCATGTATAACAGGAATGGTACTGAAGGGGCCATGCATGCCAGAATTGGGTCTGAGACGGTCATGCATACCATGATTTTTACTGAAGGGGCCATGCATGCCAGGATTGGGTCTGAGGGAGCCATGCATACCAGGATTGGATCTGAGGCGGCCATGCATGCCTAAATTGGGTCTAAGGGGGCCATGCATGCCAGGATTTGATCGGAGGGGGACATGCATGCCAGGATTTTGTCTGAGAAGGCCGTGAATACCAGGATTGGGTCAGAGGGGGCCATGCATACCAGTATTGAGCCTGTGGGGTCCATGCATGCCAGAATTGGGCCTAAGAGGCCCATGCATACCAGGATTGGATCTGAGGAGGCCATGTATGCCAGGATTGGGTCTTAAGGGGCCATGCATACCAGGATTTGGCCTAGGAGGTGCAAGCCTACCAGGATTGGTTCTGAGAGGTCCATGCATACCAGGATTGGGTCTGATAGGGCCATGATTGCCAGGATTGGGTCTGAGGAGGCCATGTATGCCAGGTTTGGGTCTTAAGGGGCCATGCATACCAGGATTGGGCCTAGGAGGTGCATGCTTACCAGGATTGGGTCTGAGGGGGCCATGCATGCCAGGATTGGGTCTGATGGGCCATGCATGCTAGAATTGTGTCTGAGGGGGCCAATCATGCCAAGATTGGGTCTGGGGAGGCCATGCATGCCAGGATTGGGTCAGAGGGAACCATGCCTGCCAGGATTGGATCTGAGGGTCCATGCATGCCTGAATTGGGTCTGAGGGTGCCATACATAACAGGATTGGGTCTGAGGGGTTCATGCATACCAGTATTGAGTCTGTGGGGCCATGCATGCTAGAATTGGGCCTGAGAGCTCCATGCATACCAGGAATGGATCTGAGGAGGCCATGTATGCCAAGATTGGATCTGAAGGGGCCATGCATACCAGGATTGGGCCTAGGAGATGCATGGTTACCAGGATTGATTCTGAGGAGTCCATGCATAACAGGATTGGGTCTGAAAGGGCCATGATTGCCAGGATTGGGTCTGAGGAGGCCATGCATGCCAGGATTGGGTCTGATGGGGCCATGCATACCAGTATTGAGCCTGTGGGGTCCATGCATGCCAGAATTGGGCCTAAGAGCCCCATGCATACCAGGAATGGATCTGAGGAGGCCATGTATCCCAAGATTGGATCTGAAGGGGCCATGCATACCAGGATTGGGCCTAGGAGATGCATGGTTACCAGGATTGATTCTGAGGAGTCCATGCATAACAGGATTGGGTCTGAAAGGGCCATGATTGCCAGGATTGGGTCTGAGGAGGCCATGCATGCCAGGATTGGGTCTGAAGTGGCCATGCATACCAGGATTGGGCCTAGGAGGTGCAAGCATACCAAGATTAGTTCTGAGGGGTCTTGCATACCGGTATTGGGTCTGAGAGGGCCATGATTGCCAGGATTGAGTCTGAGGAGGCCATACATGCCAGAAATGGGTCTAAGGAGGTCATGCATGCCATGATTTTGTCTGAGGGGGACATGCATGGCAGAATTTTGTCTGAGACGATCATGCATACCAGGATTGGTACTGAAGGGGCCATGCATTTCAGGATTGGGTCTGAGGGAGCCATGCATACCAGGATTGGATCTGAGGGGGCCATGCATGCCTGAATTTGGTTAGAGGGGGCCATGCATGCCAGGATTTGATCGGAAGTGGCCTTGTATGGCAGAATTGTGTCTGATAAGGCTGTGAATACCAGGATTGGGTCAGAGGGGGCCGTGCATACCAGAATTGAGCCTGTGGGGTCCATGCATGCCAGAATTGGGCCTGAGAGGCCCATGCATACCAGGATTGGATCTGAGGAGGCCAAGTATGCCAGGATTGGGTCTGAAGCGGCCATGCATACCAGGATTTGGCCTAGGAGGTGCATGCTTACCAAGATTGGTTCTGAGAGGTCCATGCATATCAGGATTGGGTCTGAGAGGGCCATGATTGCCAGGATTGGGTCTGAGGAGGCCATGTATGCCAGGATTGGGTCTGAAGGGGCCATTTATAGCAGGATTGGGCCTAGGAGGTGCATGCTTACCAAGATTGGGTCTGAGGGGGCTAAGCATGCCAGGATCGTGTCTGAGGGGCCATGCATGCCAGAATTGTGTCTGAGGGGGCCATGCATGCCAGGATTGGGTCTGGGGGGGCATGCATGCCAGGATTGGACCCGAGGGGGCCATGCATGCCAGGATTCCGTCTGAGGGTGCCATGCATACCAGGATTGGGTCGAGGAGGTGCTTGAATACCAGTATTGGGTCGGTGGGGGCCATGCATGCCAGGATTGGGTCTGAGGAGGCCATGTATGCCAGGATTGGGTCTGAAGGGGCCATGAATACCAGGATTGAGCCTAGGAGGTGCATGCTTACCAGGATTGGTTCTGAGGGTTCCATGCATACCAGAATTGTGTCTGAAGGGCCATGATTGCCAGGATTGGGTCTGAGGAGGCCATACATGCCAGAATTGGGTCTAAGGGGCCAAGCATGCCAGGATTGGGTCGAGGATGTGCTTGCATACCATTATTGGATCTGAGGGGGCCATGCATGCCATGATTGGGTCTGGGCGGCCATGCATGCCAGGATTGGGTCAGAGAGAGCCATGCATGCCTGGATTGTTTCTGAGGGGCCATGCATGCCAGAATTGGATCTGAGATGGTCTTGCATACCAAGATTGGTACTGAGGGGACCATGCATGCTAGGATTGGGTCTGAGGGAGCCATGCTTACCATGATTAGATCTGAGGGGGCCATACATGCCTGAATTGGGTGTGAGTGGGCCATGCATGCCTGAATTGGGTCTGAGGGGGCAATGCATGCCAGAATTAGGTCTAAGGGGGAAGTGCATGCCAGAATAGGGTCTGAGGGAGCCAAGCATACCAGGAAAGCATCTGAGGGGTCATGCATGCCAGAATTGGGTCTGAGGGTGCCATACAAAACAGGATTGGTTCTGAGGGGGCCATGCATGCCTAGATTGGGTCTGAGGGGTCCGTGCATGACAGAATTGTGGCTGAGGGAACCATGCATACCAGGTTTGGGTTTGTTAGGTGAATGAATCTCAGTATTGGGTCTGAGGGGGCCATACATATCAGGATTGGGTCTGAAGGGGCCATGCATACCAGGATTGGGCCTAGTAGGTGCATGCTTACCAAGATTGGTTCTGAGGGGGCAATGCATACCAGGATTGGGTCTGAGGGGGCCATGCATGCCAGTATTTGGTCTTGGGGGGCCATGCATGCCAGAATTGGGTCAGATGGAACTATGCCTGCCAGGATTGGATCTGAGGGGCCATGCATGCCTGAATTGGGTCTGAGGGTGCCATACATAACAGGATTGGGTCTGAGGGGGACATGCATACCAGTATTGAGTCTGTGGGGGCCATGCATGCTAGAATTGGGCCTGAGAGTCCCATGCATACCAGGAATGGATCTGAGGAGTCCATGTATGCCAAGATTTTTGTCTGAAGGGGCCATGCATACCAAGATTGGGCCTTGGACGTGCATGCTTTGCAGTATTGGTTCTGAGGGGTCCATGCATAACAGGATTGGGTCTGAGAGGGCAATGATTGCCAGGATTGGGTATGAGGAGGCCATACTTTCCAGGATACGGTCTACGGGGTCAATGCGTGCCAGGATTGATTCTGAGGGATGCCATGCATGCCAGGATCAGGTCTGAGTGGGCCATGCATGGCAGAATTGGGTCTGTCGGAACAATGTATACCAGGATTGGGTCAGTTAGGTGAATGTATATCAGTATTGAGTCTGAGGGGGGCATACATATGAGGATTGGGTCTGAAGGGGCCATGCATACCAGGATTGGGCCTAGGAGGTGCATGCTTCCCAAGATTGATTCTGAGGGGTCAATGCATACCAGGATTGGGTCTGAGAGGACCATGATTGCCAGTATTGGGTCTGAGGAGGCCATGCATGACAGAATATGGTCTAAGGGGGCCATGCATGCCATGTTTTTTTCTGAGGGGGCCATGCATGCCAGAATTGGGTCTGATACGGTTATGCATACCAGGATTGTGACTGAAGGGGCCATGCATACCAGGATTGGGTCTGAGGGAGCCATGCATACCAGGATTGAATCTGAGGGGGCCATGCATGTCAGAATTGGGCCTGAAGGGGCAATGCATGCCAGAATTGGGTCTGAGGGGGCCAAGCATTCCAGGATTAGGTCTACAGGGGCAATGCATGCCAGGATTTGTTCTGCAGGGGTCTTGCATGCAAGGATTAGGTCTGAGGGGTCCATGCATGCCAGGATTTGATCTGAGGGGGCCATGTATGCCAGGATTTTGTCTGAGAAGGCCGTGAATACCAGGATTGGGTCTGAGGGGGCCATGCATACCAGTATTGAGTCTGTGGAGGCCATGCATGCCAGAATTGGGCCTGAGAGGCCTATGCATACAAGGATTGGATCTGAGGATGCCATGTATGCCTGAATTGAGTCTGAAGAGGCCATGCATACCAGGATTGGGCCTAGGAGGTGCATGCTTACCAAGATTGGTTCTGAGGGATCCATGTATAACAGGATTGGGCCTGAGAGGGCCATGATTGCAAGGATTGGTTCTGAGGAGGCCATGCATGCCAGAATTGGGTCTAAGGGGGACATGCATGCCATGATTTTGTCTGAGGGGGCCGTGCATACCAGGATTGGGCCTAGGAGGTGCAAGAATACCAAGATTGGTTCTGAGGGGTCCATGCATACCGGTATTGGGTCTGAGAGGGCCATGATTGCCAGGATTGGGTCTGAGGAGGCCATACATGCCAGAAATGGGTATAAGGAGGTCATGCATGCCATGATTTTGTCTGAGGGGGACATGCATGGCAGAATTGGGTCTGAGACGGTCATGCATACCAGGATTGGTACTGAAGGGGCCATGCATTCCAGGATTGGGTCTGAGGGAGCCATGCATACCAGGATTGGATCTGAGAGGGCCATGCATGCCTGAATTGCGTTAGAGGGGGCCATGCATGCCAGGATTTGATTGGAAGGGGCAATGTATGCCAGGATTTTGTCTGATAAGGCTGTGAATACCAGGATTGGGTCAGAGGGGGCCGTGCATACCAGAATTGAGCCTGTGGGGTCCATGCATGCCAGAATTGGGCCTGAGAGGCCCATGCATACCAGGATTGGATCTGAGGAGGCCAAGTATGCAAGGATTGGGTCTGAAGCGGCCATGCATACCAGGATTTGGCCTAGGAGGTGCATGCTTACCAGGATTGGTTCTGAGAGGTCCATGCATATCAGGATTGGGTCTGAGAGGGCCATGATTGCCAGGATTGGGTCTGAGGAGGCCATGTATGCCAGGATTTGGTCTGAGGGGGCCATTTATAGCAGGATTGGGCCTAGGAGGTGCATGCTTACCAGGATTGGGTCTGAGGGGGCTAAGCATGCCAGGATCGTGTCTGAGGGGCCATGCATGCCAGAATTGTGTCTGAGGGGGCCATGCATGCCAGGATTGGGTCTGTGGGGGCATGCATGCCAGGATTGGACCTGAGGGGGCCATGCATGCCAGGATTCCATCTGAGGGTGCAATGCATACCAGGATTGGGTCGAGGAGGTGCTTGCATACCAGTATTGGGTCGGAGGGGGCCATGCATGCCAGGATTGGGTCTGAGGAGGCCATGTATGCCAGGATTGGGTCTGAAGGGGCCATGAATACCAGGATTGAGCCTAGGAGGTGCATGCTTACCAGGATTGGTTCTGAGGGTTCCATGCATACCAGAATTGTGTCTGAAGGGCCATGATTGCCAGGATTGGGTCTGAGGAGGCCATACATTCCAGAATTGGGTCTAAGGGGGCCAAGCATGCCAGGATTGGGTCGAGGATGTGCTTGCATACCATTATTGGATCTGAGGGGGCCATGCATGCCATGATTGGGTCTGGGGCGGCCATGCATGCCAGGATTGGGTCAGAGAGAGCCATGCATGCCTGGATTGTTTCTGAGGGGCCATGCATGCCAGAATTGGATCTGAGATGGTCTTGCATACCAAGATTGGTACTGAGGGGACCATGCATGCTAGGATTGGGTCTGAGGGAGCCATGCTTACCATGATTGGATCTGAGGGGGCCATACATGCCTGAATTGGGTCTGAGTGGGCCATGCATGCCTGAATTGGGTCTGAGTGGGCAATGCATGCCAGAATTAGGTCTAAGGGGGAAGTGCATGCCACAATAGGGTCTGAGGGAGCCAAGCATACCAGGAAAGCATCTGAGGGCTCATGCATGCCAAAATTGGGTCTGAGGGTGCCATACAAAACAGGATTGATTCTGAGGGTGCCATGCATGCCTAGATTGGGTCTGAGGGGTCCGTGCATGACAGAATTGTGGCTGAGGGAACCATGCATACCAGGTTTGGGTTTGTTAGGTGAATGAATCTCAGTATTGGGTCTGAGGGGGCTATACATATCAGGATTGGGTCTGAAGGGGCCATGCATACCAGGATTGGGCCTAGTAGGTGCATGCTTACCAAGATTGGTTCTGAGGGGGCAATGCATACCAGGATTTGGTCTGAGGGGGCCATGCATGCCAGTATTTGGTCTTGGGGGGCCATGCATGCCAGCATTGGGTCAGATGGAACTATGCCTGCCAGGATTGGATCTGAGGGGCCATGGATGCCTGAATTGGGTCTGAGGGTGCCATACATAACAGGATTGGGTCTGAGGGGGCCATGCATACCAGTATTGAGTCTGTGTGGGCCATGCATGCTAGAATTGGGCCTGAGAGTCCCATGCATACCAGGAATGGATCTGAGGAGTCCATGTATGCCAAGATTTTTGTCTGAAGGGGCCATGCATACCAAGATTGGGCCTTGGACGTGCATGCTTACCAGGATTGGTTCTGAGGGGTCCATGCATAACAGGATTGGGTCTGAGAGGGCAATGATTGCCAGGATTGGGTATGAGGAGGCCATACTTTCCAGGATACGGTCTACGGGGGCAATGCGTGCTAGGATTGGTTCTGAGGGATGCCATGCATGCCAGGATCGGGTCTGAGTGGGCCATGCATGGCAGAATTGGGTCTGTGGGAACAATGTATACCAGGATTGGGTCAGTTAGGTGAATGTATATCAGTATTGAGTCTGAGGGGGGCATACATATGAGGATTGGGTCTGAAGGGGCCATGCATATCAGGATTGGGCCTGATTCTGAGGGGTCAATGCATACCAGGATTGGGTCTGAGAGGACCATGATTGCCAGGATTGGGTCTGAGGAGGCCATGCATGACAGAATATGGTCTAAGGGGGCCATGCATGCCATGTTTTTTTCTGAGGGGGCCATGCATGCCAGAATTGGGTCTGATACGGTTATGCATACCAGGATTGTGACTGAAGGGGCCATGCATACCAGGATTGGATCTGAGGGAGCCATGCATACCAGGATTGAATCTGAGGGGGCCATGCATGTCTGAATTGGGCCTGAGGGGGCAATGCATGCCAGAATTGGTTCTGAGGGGGCCAAGCATTCCAGGATTTGATCTGAGGGGGCCATGTATACCAGGATTTTGTCTGAGAAGGCCGTGAATACCAGGATTGGGTCTGAGGGGGCCATGCATACCAGTATTGAGTCTGTGGAGGCCATGCATGCCAGAATTGGGCCTGAGAGGCCCATGCATACAAGGATTGGATCTGAGGAGGCCATGTATGCCAGAATTGAGTCTGAAGAGGCCATGCATACCAGGATTGGGCCTAGGAGGTGCATGTCAGTATTTGCTCTGAGGGGGCCATGTATGCCAGGATTTTGTCTGAGAAGGTCGTGAATACCAGGATTGGGTCTGAGGGGGCCATACATACCAGTATTGAGTCTGTGGAGGCCATGCATGCCAGAATTGGGCCTGAGAGGCCCATGTATACAAGGATTGGATCTGAGGAGGCCATGTATGCCAGAATTGGGTCTGAAGGGGCCATTCATACCAGGATTGGGTCTAGCAGGTGCATGCATACCAAGATTGGTTCTGAAGGATCCATGTATAACAGGATTGGGCCTGAGAGGGCCATGATTGCCAGGATTGGTCCTGGGCAGGCCATGCATGCCAGAATTGGGTCTAAGGGGGACATGCATGCCATGATTTTGTCTGAGGGGGCCGTGCATGGCAGAATTGGGTCTGAGACGGTGATGCATACCAGGATTGGTTCTGAAGGGACCATGCATGTCAGGATTGGGTCTGAGGGAGCCATGCATACCAGAATTGGATCTGAGGGGGCCATGCATGGCTGAATTGGGTCTGAGGGGGCAATGCATGCCAGAACTGGGTCTGAGGGGGAAGTGAATTCCAGGATTGGGTCTACAGGGGAAATGCATGCCAGGATTGGTTCTGTTGATGTCTTGCATGCAAGGATTAGGTCTGAGGGGGGCATATATGCCAGGATTTGATCTGAGGGGACCATGTATGCCAGGATTTTGTCTGAGAAGGCCGTGGATACCAGGATTGGGTCTGTGGGGGCCATGCATACCAGTTCTGAGTCTGTGGGGACCATGCATGCCAGAATTGAGCCTGATAGACCCATGCATACCAGGATTGGATCTGAGGAGGCCATGTATGCTAGGATTGGGTCTGAAGGGGCCATGCATACCAGGATTGGGCCTAGGAGGTGCAAGCATACCAATATTGGTTCTGAGGGGTCCATGCATACCGGTATTGGGTCTGAGAGGGCCATGATTGCCAGGATTGGGTTTGAGGAGGCCATACATGCCAGAAATGGGTCTAAGGAGGTCATGCATGCCATGATTTTGCCTGAGGGGGACATGCATGACAAAATTGGGTCTGAGACGGTCATACATACCAGGATTGGTACTGAAGGGGCCATGCATGCCAGGATTGGGTCTGAGGGAGCCATGCATACCAGGATTGGATCTGAGGGGGCCATGCATGCCTGAATTGGGTTTTAGGGGGCCATGCACGCCAGGATTTGATCGGAGGGGGCCATGTATGCCAGGATTTTGTCTAAGGCTGTGAATACCAGGATTGGGTCAGAGGGGGCCATGCATACCAGAATTGAGCCTGTGGGGTCCATGCATGCCAGAATTGGGCCTGAGAGGCCCATGCATACCAGGATTGGATCTGAGGAGGCCAAGTATGCCAGGATTGGGTCTGAAGCAGCCATGCATACCAGGATTTGGAGGTGCATGCTTACCAGGATTGGTTCTCAGAGGTCCATTCATATCAGGATTGCGTCTGAGAGGGCCATGATTGCCAAGATTGGGTCTGAGGAGGCCATGTATGCCAGGATTGGGTCTGAAAGGGCCATGTATAGCAGGATTGGGCCTAGGAGGTGCATGCTTACCAGGATTGGTTCTTAGGGTTCCATGCATACCATAATTGTGTCTGAGGGGCCATGATTGCCAGGATTGGGTCTGAGGAGGCCATACATGCCAAAATTGGGTCTAAGGGGACCATGCATGCCAGGATTTTGTCTGAGGGGGCCAAGAATGCCAGGATTGGGTCGAGGAGGTGCTTGCATACCATTATTGGATCTGAGGGGGCCATGCATGCCATGATTGGGTCTGGGGGGGCCATGCATGCCAGGATTGGGTCAGAGAGAGCCATGCATGCCTGGATTGTTTTCGGACAAGCATTTGGCACTCCTTGGCGCAAAAAAACGGACGCACGGAATGCGCCGCCATCGCTCAGATTTCATGGCAACACCGTTAAGTTTCAACTTCAGCATAAAAATTAGTCGGACGTTACTTCCCTGTGACCTTCGTTTTTGGCTTGTGCCACGTGCGGCACTAATATCTGTAAACCCTGTTTCCCTCTTTTGTTTAATCATGAGTTTGGAGGTGCAAAAATGGATTTATGGTAAAAATTTTGGACTCGATTTAAAGATCTCAAAGAGATCTACCGGATAATGCTTTTAGAGAGGTAAAAACAGCTATCATTCAAGGGTTCTAAGCTCCCAAAGGTGATGAATTTTACCTGCATGAGAGAAACGGAAACGCTTGAAAGGTCACAGCACGGGCTTCGTTTGACATTGTTGCTTGAAATTCTCAGGAAAAATTGATAATATATCCCACTTGCTGCACATCAAATTTTATAGCTTTAGGATGCAAGGTTTTTGAGGTATTAATATTTTAAAGTTATGATTTTACCTGAATAATAGAAAAAGGCAATGTTTAAAATGGCGCAACACGGGCTATATTTGTCTCTGAGGTTTAAAATTTTCAGGAAAAATTGATAATATATCTCTATTGAAGTATTTCAAATTTTAGAGCTTTAGGACGCAAGGTTTTTGAGGTATTAATATTTAAAGGCTATGATTTTTACCTAAATGATAGAAAAAGGATTTAAAATGGCGCAGCACGGGCTATATTTGTCGTTGTGATTTCAAATTTTCAGAAAAAAATGTAAATATATCCATCTTGGTGTATATTAATTTTCATGCCTTTGGGATGCAAGGTTTTTGAGATTTTTATTTTTTTATGGGATAAAAGGGGATTAAATCGAAAAAAATGGATCCGCTATCAGCGCCCATTACGGGCAAACCGTTTGACGAAACTGGGTGAGTCTTGGATCAGGGGTCTCAGGACATGAAGCTTTACAATATATGTCAGACTCACAGCTAAAAGTAGTGTGTTTTTGGAGAAATTGATGCTGAAAAAGGCCATTTTTGCTGAAAATCCAAAATTGGCGCCAGTTTTTTAAATATTTCTGGGGTTCCCGTTAAGATATCAGGTGTGAGTCTGTATTCAAATCGATCGGCTCGCTGAGACGGATGGAAAGACACCAGGATCGAGTCGATCGGATGCACGGGCGGAATTCGGACATTGCTCCGGATTTCGGACAAGCTTTTGGCACTCTTTGGCGCAATAAAACGGACGCACGGAATGCGCCGCCATCGCTCAGATTTCATGGCAACGCCGTTAAGTTTCAACTTCGGCATAAAAATTGGTCGGGCGTCGCTTCGTTTTCGGGTCCGTTTTTCACTTTGTGCCGCCTGCGGCACTCATAATCGAACATTATCGCCGCGCAATTTTCCATAGATAACTTTTATGCTCAAAAGGTCCGTCTGGACCTGAAACACGCTCCCGCGCACTTTTTTTTTTTTCGGACGTCGGGTCGGATGTCCGAAACTAGAACCTGTTGAGGCTGACTCACCCACAAGGGTGTCATCCCCACGGGTGCATGTCACCTGCAGCGGTGCTCACCCACAAGGGTGCATGTCACCTGCAGCGGTGCTCAGTAAGGAGCACCCCAGAGGCTGACTGACCCACAGTGGTGTCATCCCCACGGGTGCATGTCACATGCAGCAGTGCTCAGTAAGGATCACCCCAGAGGCTGACTCACTCACAGGGGTGTCACCCCCAAGAGTGCATGTCACCAGCAGCAGCGGTGCTCAGTAAGGCTCACCCCAGAGGCTGACTCACTCACAGAGGTGTCATCCCCATGGGTGCATGTCACCTGCAGCGGTGCTCAGTAAGGATCACTCCAGAGGTTGACTGACCCACAGTGGTGTCATCCCCACGGGTGCATGTCGCCTGCAGCGGCTGTTCTCAGCAAGGATCACCCCAGAAGCTGACTCACTCACAGAGGTGTCGTCCCCATGGGTGCATATCACCTGCAGCGGTGCTCAGTAAGGATTATCCCAGAGGCAGAGTAACTTAAAGGGGTGTCATCCCCATGGGTGCATGTCACCTGCAGCGGTGCTCAGTAAGGATAACCTCAGAGGCTGACTCACCCACAGGGGTGTCATCTCCACGGGAACATGTCACCTGCAGCGGTGCTCAGTAAGGATCACCCCAGAGACTGACTAACCCACAGAGGTGTCATCCCCATGGGTGCATGTCACCTGCAGCAGCGGTGTTCAGTAAGGATAACCTCAGAGACTGACTCACTCACACATGTGTCATCCCCATCAGTGCATGTCACCTGCAGAGGTGCTCAGTAAGGATCACCCCATAAGCTGACTCACTCACAGGGGTGTCATCCCCAAAGGTGCATGTCACCTGCAGCGGTGGTGCTCAGTAAGGATCACCCCAGAGGCTGACTCACCCACAGAGGTGTCATCCCCATGGGTGCATGTCACCTGCAGCGGTGCTCAGTAAGGATCACCCCAGAGACTGACTAACCCACAGAGGTGTCATCCCCATGGGTGCATGTCACCTGCAGCGGCGGTGTTCAGTAAGGATCACCCCAGAGACTGACTCACTCACACAGGTCTCATCCCCATCGGTGCATGTCACCTGCAGAGGTGCTCAGTAAGGATCACCCCAGAGGCTGACTCACTCACAGGGGTGTCATCCCCAAAGGTGCATGTCACCTGCAGCGGTGCTCAGTAAAGATCACCCCAGAGGCTATCTCGCTCACAGAGGTGTCATCCCCATGGGTGCATGTCACCTGCAGCGGTGCTCAGTAAGGATAACCTCAGAGGCTGACTCACCCACAGGGGTGTCATCCCCACGGGAGCCTGTCACCTGCAGCGGTGCTCAGTAAGGGTCACCCCAGAGGCTGACTCACCCACAGGGGTGTCATCCCCACGGGTGCATGTCATCTGCTGTGGTGCAATGTAAGGATCAGTCCAGACGCTGTTTCCCTCACAAAGGTGTCATCCCCATGGGTGCATGTCACCTGCAGCGGTGTTCAATAAGGATCACCCCAGAGGCTGACTCACCCACAGAGGTGTCATCCCCATGGGTGCATGTAACCTGCAGAGGTGCTCAGTAAGGATCACCCCAGAGGCTGACTCACTCACAGGGGTGTCATCCCCAAAGGTGCATGTCACCTGCAGCGGTGCTCAGTAAAGATCACCCCAGAGGCTGACTCAATCACAGAGGTGTCATCCCCATCGGTGCATGTCACATGCAGAGGTGCTCAGTAAGGATCACCCGAGAGGTTATCTCGCTCACAGAGGTGTCATCCCCACGGGTGCATGTCACCTGCAGCGGTGCTCAGTAAGGATAACCTCAGAGGCTGACTCACCCACAGGGGTGTCATCCCCACGGGAGCCTGTCACCTGCAGCGGTGCTCAGTAAGGGTCACCCCAGAGGCTGACTCACCCACAGGGGTGTCATCCCCACGGGTGCATGTCATCTGCTGTGGTGCAATGTAAGGATCAGCCCAGACGCTGTTTCCCTCACAAAGGTGTCATCCCCATGGGTGCATGTCACCTGCAGCGGTGTTCAATAAGGATCACCCCAGAGGCTGACTCACTCACACTGGTGTCATCCCCAAAGGTGCATGTCACCTGCAGCGGTGCTCAGTAAGGATCACCCCAGAGGCTGACTCACCCACAGAGGTGTCATACCCATGGGTGCATGTCACCTGCAGCGGCGGTGTTCCGTAAGAATCACCACACAGACTGACTCACTCACACAGGTGTCATCCCCATCGGTGCATGTCACCTGCAGAGGTGCTCAGTAAGGATCACCCCAGGGGCTGACTCACTCACAGGGGTGTCATCCCCATCGGTGCATGTTACCTGCAGCGGTGCTCAGTAAGGATCACCCCAAAGGATGACTCACTCACAGAGGTGTCATCCCCACGGGTGCATGTCACCTGCAGTGGTGCTCAGTAAGGATCACCCAAGAGGCTGACCCACTCACAGGGATGTCATCCCCATGGGTGCATGTCACCTGCAGCGGTGGTGCTCAGTAAGGATAACCCCAAAGGCTGACTCACTCACAGGGGTGTCATCCCCATGGGTGCATGTCACCTGTAGCGGTGCTCAGTAAGGATCACCCCAGAGGCTGACTCACCCACAGGGGTGTCATCCCCACGGGTGCATGTCACCTGCAGCGGTGCACAGTAAGAGTCACCAAATATGCTTACTCACCCACAGGGGTGGCATCCCCATGGGTGCATGTCACCTTCAGCGGTGGTGCTCGGTAAGTATCACCCCAAAGGATGACTCACTCACAGAGGTGTCATCCCCACGGGTGCATGTCACCTGCAGTGGTGCTCAGTAAGGATCACTCCAGAGGCTGACTCACCCACAGGGGTGTCATCCCCATGGGTGCATGTCACCTGCAGCGGTGCTCAGTAAGGATCACCCCAGAGGCTGACTCACTTACAGGGGTGTCATCCCCACGGGTGCATGTCATCTATAGCGGTGCTCAGTAAGGGTCACCCCAGAGGCTGACTCACTTACAGGGGTGTCATCCCCATGGGTGCATGTCACCTGAAGCAGTGCTCAGTAAGGGTCACCCTAGAGGCTGACTCACCCACAGTGGTGTCATCCCCATGGGTGCATGTCACCTGCTGCTGTGCTCAGTAAGGGTCTCCCCAGAGGCTGTCTCACTCACAGGGGTGTCATCCCCATGGGTGCATGTCACCTGCAGCGGTGCTCAGTAAGGATCACCCCAGAGGCTGACTCACTTACAGGAGTGTCATCCCCACGGGTGAATGTCATCTATAGCGGTGCTCAGTAAGGATCACACCAGAGTTGACTCACTCACAGTGGTGTCATCCCCATGGTTGCATGTCACCTGCAGCGGTGCTCAGTAAGGGTCATCCCAGAGGCTGACTCACTCACAGAGGTGTCATCCCCATGGGTGCATGTCACCTTCAGCGGTGCTCAGTAAGAATCACCCCAGAGGCTGAATCAAGCACAGGGTTGTAATCTCCAAGGGTGCATGTCACCTGCAGCGGTGCTCAGTAAGGATCACCCCAGAGGCTGACTCAACCACAGGGGTGTAATCTCCAAGGGTGCATGTCAGCTGCAGCAGTGCTCAGTAAGGATCACGGCAGAGACTGACTCACCCACAGGGGTTCAACCCCATGGGTGCATGTCACCTGCAGGGGTGCTCAGTAAGGATCACCACAGATACTGACTCACTCACACAGGTGTCATCCCCATGGGTGCATGTCAACTGCAGCAGTTCTCAGTAAGGGTCACCCCAGAGGCTGACTCACTCACAGGGGTGTCATCCCCATGGGCGCATGTCAAATGCAGCAGTTGTCAGTAAGGGTCACCCCAGAGGCTGACTCACCCACAGGGGTGTCATCTCCATGGGTGCATGTCACCTGCAGCGGTGCTCAGTAAGGATCACCCCAGAGGCTGACTCACTCACACAGGTGTCATCCCCATGGGTGCATGTCAACTGCAGCAGTTCTCAGTAAGCGTCACCCCAGAGGCTGACTCACTCACACAGGTGTCAACCCCATGGGTGCATGTCAACTGCAGCAGTTCTCAGTAAGGGTCACCCCAGAGGCTGACTCACTTACAGGGGTGTCATCCCCATGGGTGCATGTCAACTGCAGCGTTGCTCAGTAAGGCTCACCCCAGAGGCTGACTCACCCACAGGGGTGTCATCCCCATGTGTGCATGTCACCTGCAACGGTGCTCAGTAAGGATCACCCCAGACACTGTTTCTATCACAGGTGTCATCCCCATGGTTGCATGGCACCTGCAGCGGTGCTCAATAAGGATCACCCCAGAGACTGACTCACCCACAGAGGTGTCATCCCCATGGGTGCATGTCACCTGCAGCGGCGGTGTTCAGTAAGGATCACCCCAGAGACTGACTCACTCACAGGGGTGTCATCCCCACGGGTGCATGTCACCTGCAGCGGTGCTCAGTAAGAATCACCCCACAGGCTGACTCACGCACAGGGGTGTCATCCGCACGGGTGCATGTCACCTGCAGCGGTGCTCAGTAAGGATCACCCCAGAGGCTGACTCACTCACAGGGGTGTCATCCCCACGGGATCATGTCACTTGCAGCGATGCTTAGTAAGGATCACCCCAGAGGCTGACTCACCCACAGGGGAGTAATCTCCAAGGGTGCATGTCACCTGCAGCAGTGCTCAGAAAGGATCACCCAAGAGACTAACTCACCCACAGGGGTGTCATCCCCACGGGTGCATGTCATGTGCAGCGGTGCTCAGTAAAGATCATCCCAGAGTCTGACTCACTCACAGGGGTGTCATCCCCATGGGTGCATGTCACCTGCAGAGGTGCTCAGTAAGGATCAAACCAGAGGCTGACTCGCCCACAGGGGTGTCATCCCCATGGGTGCATGTCATCTGCAGCGTTGCTCAGTAAGGATCACCCCAGAGACTGACTCACTCACAGGGGTGTCATCCCCACGGGTGCAATTCACCTGCAGCGGTGCTCAGTAAGAATCACCCCAGAGGCTGACCCACTCACAGGGGTGTCATCCGCACGGGTGCATGTCACCTGCAGCGGTGCTCAGTAAGGATCACCCCAGAGGCTGACTCACTCACAGGGGTGTCAACCCCACGGGTGCATGTCACCTGCAGCGGTGCTTAGTAAGGAGCACCCCAGAGGCTGACTCACCCACAGGGGAGTAATCTCCAAGGGTGCATGTCACCTGCAGCGGTGCTCAGTAAGGATCACCCAAGAGACTGACTCACCCACAGGGGTGTCATCCCCCCGGGTGCATGTCACCTGCAGTGGTGCTTAGTAAGGATCACCGCAGAGGCTAACTCACCCACAGGGGAGCAATCTCCAAGAGTGCATGTCATCTGCAGCAGTGCTCCGTAAGGGTCACCCCAGAGACTGTCTCACCCACAGGGTTTTAATCCCCATGGGTGCTTGTCACCTGCAGCGGCGGTGCTCAGTAAAGATCATCCCAGAGGCTGACTCACTCACAGCGGTGTCATCCCCATGGGTGCATGTCACCTGCAGCGGTGCTCAGTAAGGATCACCCCAGAGGCTGACTCGCCCACAGGGGTGTCATCCCCATGGGTGCATGTCACCTGCAGCGGTGCTCAGTAAGGATCACCCCAGAGGCTGACTCACCCACAGGGGTGTCATCCCCAAGGGTGCATGTCACCTGCAGCTGTGCTCAGTAAGGGTCACCCCAGAGACTGACTCACCCACAGAGGTGTCATCCCCATGGGTGCATGTCACCTGCAGCGGCGGTGTTCAGTAAGGATCACCCCAGAGACTGACTCACTCACAGGGGTGTCATCCCCACGGGTGCATGTCACCTGCAGCGGTGCTCAGTAAGAATCACCCCAGAGGCTGACTCACTCACAGGGGTGTCATCCGCACGGGTGCATGTCACCTGCAGCGGTGCTCAGTAAGGATCACCCCAGAGGCTGACTCACTCACAGGGGTGTCATCCCCATGGGAGCATGTCACTTGCAGCGATGCTTAGTAAGGATCACCCCAGAGGCTGACTCACCCACAGGGGAGTAATCTCTAAGGGTGCATGTCACCTGCAGCGGTGCTCAGAAAGGATCACCCAAGAGACTGACTCACCCACAGGGTTTTAATCCCCATGGGTGCTTGTCACCTGCAGCGGCGGTGCTCAGTAAAGATCATCCCAGAGGCTGACTCACTCACAGCGGTGTCATCCCCATGGGTGCATGTCACCTGCAGCGGTGCTCAGTAAGGATCACCCCAGAGGCTGACTCGCCCACAGGGGTGTCATCCCCATGGGTGCATGTCACCCGCAGCGGTGCTCAGTAAGGATCACCCCAGAGCCTGACTCACCCACAGGGGTGTCATCCCCAAGGGTGCATGTCACCTGCAGCTGTGCTCAGTAAGGGTCACCCCAGAGACTGTCTCACCCACAGGGATTAATCCCCATGGGTGCATGTCACCTGCAGCGGTGCTCAGTAAGGATCACCCCAGAGGCTGACTCACCCGCAGGAGTGTCATCCCCATGGGTGCATGTCACCTGCAGCGGTGCTCAGTAAGGATCACCCCAGAGGCTGACACACTCACAGGGGTGTCATCCCCATGGGTGCATGTCACCTGCAGCGGTGCTCAGTAAGGATCACCCCAGAGGCTGACTCACCCATAGGAGTGTCATCCCCATGGGTGCATGTCACCTGCAGCGGTGCTCAGTAAGGATCACCCCAGAGGCTGACTCACCCTCAGGGGTGTCATCCCCACGGGTGCATGTAACCTGCAGCGGTGCACAGTAAGGATCACCCCAGAGACTGAGTAACTCACAGTGGTGTCATAGCCATGGGTGCATGTCACCTACATCATTGCTCAGTAAGGATCACCCCAGAGGCTGACTCACCCACAGGGGTTTCATCCCCATCGGTGCATGTCACCTGCAGCGGTGCTCAGTAAGGATCACCCCAGAGGCTGATTCACTCATAGGGGTGTCATCCCCATGGGTGCATGTCACCTGCAACGGTTCTCAGTAAGTATCACCCCAGAGGCTGACTCACTCACAGGGGTGTCATACCCATGGGTGCATGTCATCTACAGCGGTGCTCAGTAAAGATCATCCAGGAGGCTGACTCACCCACAGGCGTGACAGCCCCACGGGTGCATTTCACCTGCAGCGATGCTCAGCAAGGAACACCCCAGAGGCTGACTCACTCACAGGGGTGTCATCCCCATGGGTGCATGTCACTTATATTATTGCTCAGTAAGGCTCACCCCAGAGGCTGACTCACTCACAGGGGTGTCATCCCCATGGGTGCATGTTACCTGCAGCGGTGCTCAGTTAGAATCACCCCCGAGGCTGTCTCACCCACAGGGGTGTCATCCCCACGGGTGCATCTCACCTACAGGGGTGCTCAGTAAGGATCACCCCAGAAGCTGACTTACCCACAGGGGTGTCATCTCCATGGGTGCATGTCAACTGCAGCGGTGCTCAGTAAGGATCCACCCCAGAGGCAGACTCACCCACAGGGGTGTCATCCCCATGGGTGCATGTCACCTGCAGCGGTGCTCAGTAAGGATCACCCCAGAGGCTGACGGACACAACAGGGGTGTCATCCCCATGGGTGCATGTCACCTGCAGCGGTGTTCAGTAAGGATCACCCCACAGGCTGATTCACTCATAGGGGTGACATAGCCATGGGTGCATGTCACCTGCAGCGGTATTCAGTAAGGATCACCCCAGAGGCTGACTCACCCACAGGGCTGTCATCCCCATGGGTGCATGTCACCTGCAGCGGTGCTCAGTAAAGATCACCCCAGTGGCTGACTCACACACAGGGGTGTCATCCCCATGGGTGCATGTCACATGCAGCGTTGCTCAGTAAGGATTACCCCAGAGGCTGACTCACCCACAGAGGTGTAATCCCCATGGGTGCATGTCACCTGTAGAGGTGCTCAGTAAGGATCACCCCAGAGGCTGACTCACCCACAGGGGTGTCATCACCTCGTGTGCATGTCACCTGCAGCGGTGCTCAGTAGGAATCACCCCAGAGGCTGACGGACCCACAGGGGTGTCATCCCCAAGGGTGCATGTCACCTGCTGCGCTGCTCAGTAAGGATTACCCCAGAGGCGGACTCACTCACAGGGGTGTCATCCCCATGGGTGCATGTCACCTGCAGTGATGCTCAGTAAGGATCACCCCAGAGGCTGACTCACCCACAGGAGTGTCATCTCCAAGTGTGCATGTCAACTGCAGCGGTGCTCAGTAAGGATCACCCCAGGGGCTGACGGACACACAGGAGTGTCAACCCCATGGGTGCATATCACCTGCAGTGTCGGTGCTCACTAAGGATCACCCCAGAGGCTGACTAACCTACAAGGGTGTCATCCCCATGGGTGCATGTCACCTGCAGCGGTGCTCAGTCAGGATCACCCCAGAGGCTGACTCACCCACAGGGGTGTCATCCCCATGGGTGCATGTCACCTTCAGCGGTGCTCAGTAAGGATCACCCCCAGAGGCTGACTCACTCATAGGGGAGTCATCCCCACGGGAACATGTCACCTACAGCGGTGGTGCTCAGTAGGGATCACCCCAGAGGGTAACTGACCCACAGGGATGTCTTTTCCAACGGTGCATATCAACTGCAGCGGTGCTCAGTAAGGATCACCCAAGAGGCTGACTCACTCACAGGGGTGTCATCCCCATGGGTGCATGTCACCTGCAGTGATGCTCAGTTAGGATCACCGCAGAGGCTAACTCACTCACAGGGGTGTCATCCCCATGGGTGCATGTCACCTGCAGCGGTGGTGCTCAGTAAGGATCACCCCAGAGGCTGACTCACCCAAAGAGGTGTCATCCCCATGGGTGCATGTCACCTGCAGCGGTGGTGCTCAGTAAGGATCACCCCAGAGCGTAACTGACCCACAGGGATGTCATCCCCAACGGTTCATGTCACCTGCAGCCGTGCTCAGTAAGGATCACCTAAGAGGCTGACTCACTCACAGGGGTGTCATCCCCATGGGTGCATGTCACCTGCCGCGGTGCTCAGTAAGGATCACCCCAGAGGCTGATTCACTCATAGGGGTGTCATCTCCATGGGTGCATGACAACTGCAGCGGTGCTCAGTAAGCATCACCCCAGAGACTGAGTAACTCACAGCGGTGTCATAGCCATGGGTGCATGTCACCTGCAGCGGTGCTCAGTAAGGATCACCCCAGAGGCTGACTCACTCACAGGGGTGTAATCCCCCTGGGTGCATGTCACATGCAGCGTTGCTCAGTAAGGATTACCCAGAGGCTGACTCACCCACAGAGGTGTAATCCCCATAGGTGTATGTCACCTGCAGTGTTGCTCTGTCAGAATCACCGCAGAGGCTGACGGACCCACAAGGATGTCATCCCCACGGGTGCATCTCACCTACAGGGGTGTTCAGTAAGGATCACCCCAGAGGCTGACTCACCCACAGGGGTGTCATCCCCATGGGTGCGTGTTACCTGCAGCGGTGCTCAGTAAGGATCACCCCAGAGGCTGACTCACCCACAGGGGTGTCATCTCCAAGTGTGCATGTGAACTACAGCGGTGCTCAATAACGATCTCCCCAGAGTCTGATTCACTCATAGGGGTGTCATCCCCATGGGTGCATGTCACCTGCAGCTGTGCTCAGTAAGGATCACCCCAGAGGCTGATTCACTCATACAGGTGTCATCTCCATGGGTGCATGTTACCTGCAGCTGTGCTCAGTAAGGATCACCCCAGAGGCTGACTCACCCACAGGGCTGTCATCCCCATGGGTGCATGTCACCTGCAGCGATGCTCAGTAAGGATCACCCCAGAGGTTGACTCACTCACAGAAGTGTCATCCCCATGGGTGCATGTCACCTGCAGCGTTGCTCAGTAAGGATCACCACAGAGGCTGACTCACCCGCAGGTGTGTCATCCCCTCGGGTGCATGTCACCTGCAGCAGTGCTCAGTAAGGATCACCTCAGAGGCTGACTCACCCACAGGGGTGTCATCCCCATGGGTGCATGTCACCGGCAGCGATGCTCAGTAAGGATCATCCCAGAGGCTGACTCACCCACAGGGGTGTCATCCCCACGGGTGCATGTCACCTACAGCGGTGCTCAGTAAGGATCACCACAGAGGCTGACTCACACACATATGTGTCATCACAATGGGTGCACGTCACCTACTCAGTGCTCAGTAAGGCTCACCCCAGATTCTGACTCACCCACAGGGATGTCATTCCCATGGGTGCATGTTAACTGCAGCGATGCTCAGTAAGGATCACCCCAGAGGCTGACTCACCCACAAGGGTGTCATCCCCATGGGTGCATGTCACCTGCAGAGGTGCTCAGTAAGGATCACCCCCAGAGGCTGACTCACTCATAAGGGTGTCATCCCCATGGGTGCATGTCACCTGTAGCGGTGCTCAGTAAGGATCACCCCAGAGGCTGACTCACCCACAGGGGTGTCATCCAGATGGGTGCATGTCACATGCAGCGTTGCTCGGTAAGGATTACCCCAGAGGCTGACTCACCCACAGAGGTGTCATCCCCATGGGTGCATATCACCTGCAGTGTTGCTCAGTAAGGATCACCCCAGAGGCTGACTCACTCACAGGGGTGTCATCCGCATGGGTACATGTCACCTGCAGCGGTGCTCAGTAAGAATCACCCCAGAGGCTGACGGACCCACAGGGGTGTCATCCCCATGGGTGCATGTCTCCTGCAGCTGTGCACAGTAAGGATCACCCCAGAGGCTGACTCACTCACAGGGGTGTCATCCCCATGGGTGCATGTCACCTGCAGCGGTGCTCAGTAAGAATCACCCTAGAGGCTGACGGACCCACAGGGGTGTCAACCCCATGGGAGCATCTCACCTACAGGGGTGCTCAGTAAGGATCACCCCAGAGACTGAGTAACTCACAGCGATGTCATAGCCATGGATGCATGTAACCTGCAGCGGTGCTCAGTAAGGATCACCCCAGAGGCTGACTAACCCACAGGGGTGTCAACCCCACGGGAGCATGTCACCTACAGCTGTGCTCAGTAAGGATCACGCCAGAGACTGACTCACCCACAGGGGTGTCATTCCCATGGGTGCATGTCACCTGCTGGGGTGGTGCTCAGTAAGGATCACCCCAGAGGGTAACTGACCCACATGGATGTCATCCCCAACGGTGCATGTCACCTGCAGCGGTGCTCAGTATGGATCACCCAAGAGGCTGACTCACCCCCAGGGGTGTCATCCCCATGGGTGCATGTCACCTGCAGCGGTGCTCAGTAAGGATCACCCAAGAGGCTGACTCACCCCCAGGGGTGTCATCCCCATGGGTGCAAGTCACCTGCAGCGGTGCTCAGTAAGGATCCTCCCCAGAGGCTGACTCACCCACAGGGGTGTCATCCCAACGGGTGCATGTTACCGGCAGCGGTGCTCAGTAAGGATCACCCCACAGGCTGACTCACCCACAGGGGTGTCATCCCCTTGGGTGCATGTCACCTGCAGGGGAGGTGCTCAGTAAGGATCACCCCAGAGGCTGACTCACCCACAGGGGTGTCTTCCCCATCGGTGCATGTCACTTTCAGCGGCTTTGTTCAGTAAGGATTACCCCAGAGACTGACTCACTCACAGAGGTGTCATCCCTATGGGTGCATGTCACTTGCAGCTGTGGTGCTCAGTAAGGATCACCCAAGAGGCTGATTCACCCACAGGGGTGTCATCCCCATGGGTGCATGTCACCTGCCGCGGTGCTCAGTAAGGATCACCCAAGAGGCTGACTCACTCACAGGGGTGTCATCCCCATGGGTGCTTGTCACCTGCACTGATGCTCAGTTAAGATCACCCCAGAGGCTGAGTCACTCACAGGAGTGTCATCCCCATGGGTGCATGTCACCTGCAGCGGTGCTCAGTAAGGATCATCCCAGAGACTGAGTAAATCACAGCGGAGTCATAGCTATGGGTGCATGTTACCTGCAGCGGTGCTCAGTAAGTATTACCCCACAGGCTGACTCACCCACAGGGGTGTCATCCCCATCGGTGCATGTCACTTGCAGCGGCGTTGTTCAGTAAGGATCACCCCAGAGACTGACTCACTCACAGAGGTGTCATCCCTATGGGTGCATGTCACTTGCAGCTGTGGTGCTCAGTAAGGATCACCCCAGAGGGTAACTGACCCACAGGGATGTCATCCCCAACGGTGCATGTCACCTGCAGCGGTGCTCAGTAAGGATCACCCAAGAGGCTGATTCACCCACAGGGGTGTCATCCCCATGGGTGCATGTCACCTGCCACGGTGCTCAGTAAGGATCACCCAAGAGGCTGTCTCACTCACAGGGGTGTCATCCCCATGGGTGCTTGTCACCTGCAGTGGTGCTCAGTAAGGATCACCCCAGAGACTGAGTAAATCACAGCGGTGTCATAGCTATGGGTGCATGTTACCTGCAGCGGTGCTCAGTAAGGATCACCCCAGAGGCTGACTCACTCACAGGGGTGTCATCCCAACGGAAGCATGTCACCTACAGCGGTGCTCAGTAAGGATCACCCCAGAGGCTGACTCTCTCACAGGGGTGTCATCCCCATGGGTGCATGTCACCTGCAGCGGTGCTCAGTAAGGCTCACCCAAGAGGCTGACTCACTCACAGGGGTGTCATCCCCATGGGTGCATTTCACCTGCAGTGATGCTCAGTAAGGATCACCCCAGAGTCTGACTCACTCACAGGGTGTCATCCCCTTGGGTGCATGTCACCTGCAGCGGTGCTCAGTAAGGATCCACCCCAGAGGCTGACTCACCCACAGAGGTGTCTTATCCACGGGTGCATGTTACCTGCAGCGGTGCTCAGTAAGGATCACCCCAGAGGCTGACTCACCCACAGGGGTGTCCTCCCCTCGGGTGCATGTCACCTGCAGCGGTGCTCAGTAAGAATCACCCCAGAGGCTGACGGACCCACAGGGGTGTCATCCCCATGGGTGCATGTCACCTGCAGCGGTGCTCAGTAAGGATCACCCCAGAGGCTGACTCACCCACATAGGTGTCATCACAATGGGTGCATGTCACCTACATCAGTGCTCAGTAAGGCTCACCCCAGAGGCTGACTCACCCACAGGGGTTTCATCCCCATGGGTGCATGTCACCTGCAGAGGTGCTCAGTAAGGATCACCCCAGAGGCTGACTCACCCACATAGGTGTCATCACAATGGGTGCATGTCACCTACATCAGTGCTCAGTAAGGCTCACCCCACAGGCTGACTCACCCACAGGGGTGTCATCCCCATCGGTGCATGTCACTTGCAGCGGCGTTGTTCAGTAAGGATCACCCCAGAGACTGACTCACTCACAGAGGTGTCATCCCTATGGGTGCATGTCACTTGCAGCTGTGGTGCTCAGTAAGGATCACCCCAGAGGGTAACTGACCCACAGGGATGTCATCCCCAACGGTGCATGTCACCTGCAGCGGTGCTCAGTAAGGATCACCCAAGAGGCTGATTCACCCACAGGGGTGTCATCCCCATGGGTGCATGTCACCTGCCACGGTGCTCAGTAAGGATCACCCAAGAGGCTGTCTCACTCACAGGGGTGTCATCCCCATGGGTGCTTGTCACCTGCAGTGGTACTCAGTAAGGATCACCCCAGAGACTGAGTAAATCACAGCGGTGTCATAGCTATGGGTGCATGTTACCTGCAGCGGTGCTCAGTAAGGATCACCCCAGAGGCTGACTCACTCACAGGGGTGTCATCCCAACGGAAGCATGTCACCTACAGCGGTGCTCAGTAAGGATCACCCCAGAGGCTGACTCTCTCACAGGGGTGTCATCCCCATGGGTGCATGTCACCTGCAGCGGTGCTCAGTAAGGCTCACCCAAGAGGCTGACTCACTCACAGGGGTGTCATCCCCATGGGTGCATTTCACCTGCAGTGATGCTCAGTAAGGATCACCCCAGAGTCTGACTCACTCACAGGGTGTCATCCCCTTGGGTGCATGTCACCTGCAGCGGTGCTCAGTAAGGATCCACCCCAGAGGCTGACTCACCCACAGAGGTGTCTTATCCACGGGTGCATGTTACCTGCAGCGGTGCTCAGTAAGGATCACCCCAGAGGCTGACTCACCCACAGGGGTGTCATCCCCATGGGTGCATGTCACCTGCAGCGGTGCTCAGCAAGGATCACCCCAGAGACTGAGTAACTCACAGCGTTGTTATAGCCATGGGTGCATGTCACCTGCAGCGTTGCTCAGTAAGGATCACCCCAGAGGCTGACTCACCCACATAGGTGTCATCACAATGGGTGCATGTCACCTACATCAGTGCTCAGTAAGGCTCACCCCAGAGGCTGACTCACCCACAGGGGTTTCATCCCCATGGGTGCATGTCACCTGCAGAGGTGCTCAGTAAGGATCACCCCCAGAGGCTGACTCTTTCATAGGGGTGTCATCCCCACGGGAACATGTCACCTACAGCGGTGCTCAGTAAGGATCACCCCAGAGGCTGACTCACCCATAGGGGTGTCATCCCCATGGGTGCATGTCACCAGCAGCGGTGGTGCTCAGTAACGATCACCCCAGAGGGTAACTGACCCACAGGGATGTCATCCCCAACGGTGCATGTCAACTGCAGCATTGTTCAGTAAGGATCACCCAAGAGGCTAACTCACTCACAGGGGTGTCATCCCCATGGGTGCATGTCACCTGCAGCGATGCTCAGTAAGGATCTCCACAGAGGCTGACTCAATTACAGGGGTGTCATCCCCATGGGTGCATGTCACCTGCAGCGGTGCTCAGTAAGGATCCACCCCAGAGGCTGACTCACGCACAGGGAAGTCATCCCCATGGGTGCATGTCACCTGCAGCGGTGCTCAGTAAGGATCACCCCAGAGGCTGATTCATCCACAAGGGTGTCATCCCCACGGGTGCATGTCACCTGCAGCGGTGCTCAGTAAGGATCACCCCAGAGGCTGACTCACTCACAGGGGTTTCATCCCCACGGGTGCATGTCACCTGCATTGGTCATCAGTAAGGATCACCCCAGAGGCTGTCTCACTCACAGGGGTGTCATCCCCATGGGTGCATGTCACCTGCAACGGTGCTCAGTAAGAATCATCCCAGAGGCTGACTCACTCACAGGGGTGTCATCCCCATGGGTGCATATCTCCTGCAGCGGCGGTGTTCAGTAAGGATCACCCCAGAGACTGAATCACTCACAGGGGTGTCATCCCCATGGGTGCTTGTCACCTGCAGTGGTACTCAGTAAGGATCACCCCAGAGACTGAGTAAATCACAGCGGTGTCATAGCTATGGGTGCATGTTACCTGCAGCGGTGCTCAGTAAGGATCACCCCAGAGGCTGACTCACTCACAGGGGTGTCATCCCAACGGAAGCATGTCACCTACAGCGGTGCTCAGTAAGGATCACCCCAGAGGCTGACTCTCTCACAGGGGTGTCATCCCCATGGGTGCATGTCACCTGCAGCGGTGCTCAGTAAGGCTCACCCAAGAGGCTGACTCACTCACAGGGGTGTCATCCCCATGGGTGCATTTCACCTGCAGTGATGCTCAGTAAGGATCACCCCAGAGTCTGACTCACTCACAGGGTGTCATCCCCTTGGGTGCATGTCACCTGCAGCGGTGCTCAGTAAGGATCCACCCCAGAGGCTGACTCACCCACAGAGGTGTCTTATCCACGGGTGCATGTTACCTGCAGCGGTGCTCAGTAAGGATCACCCCAGAGGCTGACTCACCCACAGGGGTGTCATCCCCATGGGTGCATGTCACCTGCAGCGGTGCTCAGCAAGGATCACCCCAGAGACTGAGTAACTCACAGCGGTGTTATAGCCATGGGTGCATGTCACCTGCAGCGTTGCTCAGTAAGGATCACCCCAGAGGCTGACTCACCCACATAGGTGTCATCACAATGGGTGCATGTCACCTACATCAGTGCTCAGTAAGGCTCACCCCAGAGGCTGACTCACCCACAGGGGTTTCATCCCCATGGGTGCATGTCACCTGCAGAGGTGCTCAGTAAGGATCACCCCCAGAGGCTGACTCTTTCATAGGGGTGTCATCCCCACGGGAACATGTCACCTACAGCGGTGCTCAGTAAGGATCACCCCAGAGGCTGACTCACCCATAGGGGTGTCATCCCCATGGGTGCATGTCACCAGCAGCGGTGGTGCTCAGTAACGATCACCCCAGAGGGTAACTGACCCACAGGGATGTCATCCCCAACGGTGCATGTCAACTGCAGCATTGTTCAGTAAGGATCACCCAAGAGGCTAACTCACTCACAGGGGTGTCATCCCCATGGGTGCATGTCACCTGCAGCGATGCTCAGTAAGGATCTCCACAGAGGCTGACTCAATTACAGGGGTGTCATCCCCATGGGTGCATGTCACCTGCAGCGGTGCTCAGTAAGGATCCACCCCAGAGGCTGACTCACGCACAGGGAAGTCATCCCCATGGGTGCATGTCACCTGCAGCGGTGCTCAGTAAGGATCACCCCAGAGGCTGATTCATCCACAAGGGTGTCATCCCCACGGGTGCATGTCACCTGCAGCGGTGCTCAGTAAGGATCACCCCAGAGGCTGACTCACTCACAGGGGTTTCATCCCCACGGGTGCATGTCACCTGCATTGGTCATCAGTAAGGATCACCCCAGAGGCTGTCTCACTCACAGGGGTGTCATCCCCATGGGTGCATGTCACCTGCAACGGTGCTCAGTAAGAATCATCCCAGAGGCTGACTCACTCACAGGGGTGTCATCCCCATGGGTGCATATCTCCTGCAGCGGCGGTGTTCAGTAAGGATCACCCCAGAGACTGAATCACTCACAGGGGTGTCAACCCCACCGGTGCATGTCACCTGCCGCAGTGGTTGTCAATAAGGATCACCCCAGAGGCTGACTGACCCACAGGGGTGTCATCCCCACGGGTGCACGTCTCCTGCAGCGATGCTCAGTAAAGATCACCCCAGAGTCTGACTGACCCACAGTGGTGTCATTCCCACAAGTGCCTATCACGTGCAGCGGTGCTCAGTAAAGATCACTCCAGAGGCTGTCTCACTCACAGGGGTGTCATCCCCATGGGTGCATGTCACCTGCAGCGGTGCTTAGTAAGGGTCACCCCAGAGGCTGACTCACTCACAGGGGTGTCATCCCAACGGGTGCATGTCACCTGCAGCTGTGCTCAGTAAGGATCACCCCAGAGGCTGACTCACCCACAGGGGTGTTATCCCCATGGGTGCATGTCACCTGCAGCGGTGCTCAGTAAAGTTCACCCCAGAGTCTGACTGACCCACAGTGGTGTCATTCCCACGGGTGCATGTCACTTGCAGCGGTGCTTAGTAAGGGTTACCCCAGAGGCTGACTCACTCACACAAGTGTCATCCCCACGGGTGCATGTCACCTGCAGCGGTGCTCAATAAGGATCACCCCAGAGGCTGACTCACCCACAGGGGTGTCATCCCCATGGGTGCATGTCACCAGCAGCTATGCTCAGTAAAGTTCACCCCAGAGTCTGACTGCCCCACAGTGGTGTCATTCCCACGGTGCATGTCACCTGCAGCGGTGCTTAGTAAGGGTCACCCCAGAGGCTGACTCACTCACAGTCAGGAATTAACGGCAATGGGTAGGAATTGCGTACGGTAATCTTATTAATTTCACGAAAGTCCAGACATAGACGTAAACCGCCATCCTTTTTTTTAATAAAGAAAAATCCAACGGCCACAGGCGACTTAGAAGGTCTAATGTGACCAGCAGCCAGGCTAGTCTGTATGTACTCCTCCAAGGCCTTTCTTTCAGATTAAGTAAGCGACTCTTGGGAAGAGTAACACCCGGAACAAACTCAATGGCGTAATCATAATCCCTATGAGGAGGTAAAACTTGCGACTCCTCCTCTGAAAAAAACTTCCAGAAATCCTGAATAGGTACAGGTAATTCCCCTTTTTCCACAGCCGCAATGTGACCATTACAACATTTATCATAGCACTTTGGACTCCAAGACTTAATCTCATTAGTAGACCAGTCCAGTAAAGGATTGTGCAGTTTTAACCAAGACAAACCTAAAAAGACTGGAGAGGGTAAATTATTTAATACCAACAAATCCAAATTTTCTTGATGAATGCCTTTGATAGTGAGGGGAAATGCAGCAACCTTGTGAGTAATACATTTCAAAGGAGTGTTATCAATTGCAATCACAGAAATAGGTGATGACAAAGGTTTGGATTCCAATTTAAGTTTTTCCTAAAACCCCTTATCAATCACATTAAGTGTTGAACCACAATCCACAAATACCTGAAATTCAATCAAATCTTCCTGCAATGAGGTACTCCCTGAAAGAAATACTCCCTTAGAGCTCAAGCAAGCAATACGGGCGTAACTGACCTTTTTTTTTCTTTACTTAAACGAAGCACACAGTTCTTAATCAAATGGTCAGTTTTACCACAATAAAAACACAATCCCTTGGAAAACCTGCGGTCTCTTTCCCGAGAGTGACATCGCCCCAACCTCCTTCGGTTCTCCGCCGTCCGAGCAGACCCTCTGAGGACTAGGAGCTGCCATTGCAGGAATTTTTTCATCATTAACCCTGGCACGCAGTCTCCTGTCCACGCGTATAGCTAATTGCATGGCTTCCTGCAAGGTCTCAGGTGCAGGAAATGCAATCAGCAAATCCTTAACCTTTTTACTTAGACCAGCAAGAAAAAAACATTTTAACGCCGAATCATTCCATTTCACTTCTGAGGACCACCTTCTGAAGTGTGTACAATAATTTTCAACATCACCTGACCCCTGATTCAAACGCCTCAGTTCTGTCTCAGCAGATGAGACTCGATCAGGATCGTCATACAATAGCCCCATAGCAGAAAAAAAATCCTCCACTGACCTAAAACACGGATCATTAGGTTGGAGAGAAAAGGCCCACCCCTGTGGTTCCTTGCACAAAAGTGACATGATAAACCCAATGCGCTGTGATTCATTCCCAGAGGATCTTGGTCTCAAACGAAAATATAATAAACAAGCATTTTTAAAGGAAAAAAAATCTTGTTGTTTACCAGGGTTTGGGTTCTTGGAGAACTGGGCCGACTTCGCGGTCGGCTACAGGCTCTACCGTAGGGACGGGCTGCACCTCAATGGGGAGGGTGCAGCGGTGCTGGGGAAGAAGATGGCTAATAGGTTGGAGGAGTTTTTAAACTAGAGAAGGGGGAGGACCAAGGAAATAGGTGGGATGTGAGGCAAGCAAGGGGGAAGGGGAGAAGTGAATATAATGAGGGTGGAGAGGGGGTGGGGATAGTACAGTTAGATCGTTAGAGAAGAATAGGATGCTAAATAACCCCAAAGTTTTATCTTGCATGCTGACCAACGCAAGAAGCCTGACCAATAAGGCGGATGAGCTGCGGGCGCTTATATCGGAGGAGAGGTATGACATCGTAGGTATAACAGAGACTTGGCTAGACGATAGCTACGACTGGGCGGTAAATTTATTAGATTATAGTTTATTTAGAAGGGACCGGAAACAGGGGAAAGGCGGAGGAGTCTGCTTATATGTAAAGTCATGTCTAAAGCCCAGACTAAGGGAAGATATAGGAGAGGGAGAAGAGGGGGTCGAGTCCATGTGGGTAGAGATAGAGGGAACTAAAAATAATAATAAAATATTACTGGGGGTCTGCTATAAGCCACCCAATATAACAGAGGAGAATGAGAATCTGCTATTAGGACAAATAGACAAAGTAGCAAAACATAATGAAGTGATTGTAATGGGGGATTTCAACTACCCGGATATTGACTGGGAAACAGAAACCTGTAGATCTCAGAAAGGAAAAAGGTTCTTGACAAATATTAAGGATAATTATCTCTCCCAACTAGTGCAGGAACCAACGAGAGGGAAGGCCGTGTTGGACTTAATATTGACTAATAGGCCTGATAGAATAACTGAGGTACAGATAGGGGGGCACCTAGGTAATAGCGATCATAATATTATCGACTTCAAAATGCCCTTCAGTAGGGTTATCAATAAGGGAACAACAAAAACATTAAACTTTAGGAGGGCGTAGTTTGATCAGCTGATAGAAAACCTTCAACTTATAGACTGGGACAAAGTTCTTAATCAAAGGAATACGAATAGTAAATGGGAAACCTTCAAAAGAATTCTGAATACTCAGTGCGAGAGGTATATACCGTATGGGAATAAAAGGGCCAGAAATAAGAGGAAACCAATATGGTTGAACAAGAACGTAAAAGGGGCGTTAAATAGCAAAAAAGAGGCATTCAAGAGATTAAAACAGGAAAACAGTAAGGAGGCACTAATGTGTTACAAGGAAAAAACGAGAACCTGTAAAAAACAAATAAAAATAGCAAAGGAGGAAACAGAGACGTATTGCTAGGGAAAGTAGATCAAATCCCAAACTGTTCTTTACGTATATAAATAGTAAAAGGATTAAATCGGATAATATTGGACCGATAAAAAGTGAGGAAGGCAAAATCATAGAGAAAGATGAGGATAAAGCTAATCTATTAAATCATTTTTTTTCGACAACTTTCACAAAGGAAATAGAACTAACAGGAGAAATGAGAAGTGACAAACTTAATCCTCCACTAAGTATGACAAATCTAACCCAAGCTGGGGTACAGAAACGCCTCAGTAACATTAAAATAATCACCAGGACCTGATGGCATACACCCACGGGTACTAAGGGAACTAAGTAATGTGATAGACAGACCGTTATATCTTATATTTAAGGACTCTGTTGAGACTGGGTCTGTACCACTTGATTGGCGACAGGCGAATGTAGAGCCAATATTCAAAAAGGGAGCGAAAAGTGACGCCGGAAACTATCGGCCGGTGAGTCTGACGTCCGTTGTGGGCAAAATTTTTGAAGGCTTCATTAAAGAGGCAATTATGGAGCATCTTGATGCTAATAATCTATTAACCCCGAACCAACATGGATTCATGAGGAATCGTTCCTGCCAAACAAACCTGATTGACTTCTACGAGGAGGTTAGCTCTCGATTAGATCAGGGGGAACCAGTGGATGTCGTGTATCTCGACTTCTCAAAAGCGTTCGATAGCGTGCCACATAATAGGTTGGTATACAAAATGAGAATGATGGGGCTGGGGGAAAATGTCTGCAAGTGGGTAGCTAACTGGCTAAAGGATAGAAGGCAGAGGGTGGTTATAAATGGAATATACTCAGATTGGGCAAGCGTCACTAGTGGGGTACCACAGGGGTCTGTACTAGGCCCAATGTTATTTAATATCTTTATTAACGACATAGTCAACGGGATAAATAGTAAAATATCAATGTATGCAGATGACACAAAGTTATGTAAAACAATTAATACAAAAGAGGACAGTGCAGACCTACAGAGGGATTTGGATAAGCTGGGTAGGTGGAGCATTAAATGGCAAATGAGGTTTAACGAGGAGAAATGTAAGGTCATACATATGGGAAGGAAAAATGGAAGTCACCAGTACTCACTGAATGGGAAATCATTGGGGAATTCAGAGATGGAGAAGGACTTGGGCATCTTGATTGATAGCAAACTAAATTGGAGTGCCCAAAGTCAGGCGGCTGCTGTAAGGGCAAACAGGGTAATGGGATGTATCAGAAGAGGTATAGCTGCAAAGGATGAGAACATTGTTCTTCCACTGTACAAAGCACTGGTCAGACCACACTTGGAATACTGTGCTCAATTATGGGCCCCAATATATAGAAAGGATATAAATGAGCTTGAAAAGGTACAAAGGAGGGCAACAAAATTACTAAAGGGAATGGAGGGACTGCAATACCCAGAGAGGTTGGCAAAACTAGGACTATTCAGCCTGGAAAAGAGAAGGTTGAGGGGGGACATAATAAATGTGTACAAATATGTTAGGGGACAGTATAGAGATCTTGTCCGGGATTTGTTCAAAAGGAGAGATATTACGGTAACAAGAGGGCATTCACTAAGACTAGAAGAGAAAAGGTTTCAGCACCAGCATAGGAAGGGGTTCTTTACGGTAAGAGCAGTGAGAATATGGAATTCACTGAGTGAGGAGACGGTAATGTCGGATTCACTAAACCAGTTCAAGTGGGGACTGGATGCATTTCTAGATACCAGGCAGATTTCAGCGTATACTTAAAAATAAAATAAAATAGTATGTTGATACAGGGATTTATTCTGACTGCTGGTTTCAGAGTCGGGAGGGAATTTTTCCTCAGGTGAAGATTGGCTAAATCATTTGGGGTTTTTGCCCTCCTCTGGATCAACTTTAGCAATTATAGAACAAACAGGTCGAACTTGATGGACGTAAGTCTTTATTCGGCTTTACAAACTATGTTACTATAAAAAATATCAGGGAGTCCTACCTTAGGTTCGACAAAATGCGCTCCAGAACAGCTACTCACGTGTTGCCGGAGCTCGGACACCTCCAGAGACAATCCCTGCAGGTGTTGAGCCAAATCTTGAACAGAAACCATACTGATCCCCGGATTTCTTTCCTTAAAGTTTTAGTTTGGGCTGGACTTACTGTTATGATCTGCAACATAAACTAGGGAAAGAAGAGGAGAGCTGTCCCTACAGTAAGACTAAGCTGAATCCCTACGTTGTAGCGGGCAACCTGTTCCTTGTGAACAGACCCGCCTTCGTCCTCGGCTAGTCTGAACGGAGACCTATAGAGAAAGGGAGGGGTCCCTAAAAGAACTAAGGACTGGGACAAAAATGGGACACCTTTTAACAGAAGTTGTTGCAGAGCAAAAGCTAAACTGACAAAAAGTACTAGAGGTCCCGGAGGACCAAGCAAACTAGAGATAGATAGGCACAAAAGCACCTGGCTAGAGAGACAGTCAAAACAACACTGAAGTCCAGCAAAGCCAGAAGGGCGGAGCTGGAATATATAGGAAGATGGTCACGTGACCGCAAAACCCAAGATAGGAACAAAAACAAACAGGAGGGTTCTAACACAGGTAGTTCAATCTCCTCCAGGTCATCCACTTCTTCTTCAGTGTCCGACTGGTGAGGCATCCTGGACAGGGCATCGGCGTTGGCGTTCTTGCGGCCCACCCGGTACTTAATAGTGAATTGGTAGTTTGATAGCCGAGCCATCCATCTTTGTTCCATGGCTCCTAACTTGGCTGTTTCCAGATGAGTCAAGGGGTTGTTATCAGTGAAGGCAGTGAACTTACTGGAGGCTAGGTAGTGCTTGAACCGCTCGGTGATGGCCCAGACCAGGGCCAGGAACTCCAAATTGTAGCTGCTATAGTTCTCTGGGTTCCTCTCGGTCGGGCGGAGCTTCCTGCTTGCATTCAGCTTCTGACTTAACACAGCTCCTAATCCCTCGTTGCTGGCATCAATGTACAGCAAGAACGGTTGGGTGTAGTCAGGGTAGGCTAGGATCTCTTCGCCAGTCAGGATCTCCTTCATCACCTCAAAGGATTCAGCTTGCTCCTTACACCACTGGAACGGGGGGTTTCTGCCTCTCCCGGACTGTCCTACCAGGAGATCTTGCAAAGGCGCCGCTTTCTTGGTATAGTCTGTAACGGGTCTGGGAGGCGGAACCTCTGAGCAACTTATACAAGGGGGCGGTCCTTGTAAGGAAGAGATTGGCGACCAGGGAAGATAGGCAGGTAGTCACAGCAGGTGACCGGGACAGTCTCTGGGTAAACGGGCAGGAGGTCACAGCAAGTGACCGGGGCAGTTTCTGAGTGAACGGGCAGGAGGTCACGGCAAGTGACCGGGACAGTCTCTGGGTGAACGGGCAGGAGGTCACGGCAAGTGACCGGGACAGTCTCTGGGTAAAGGGTAGGTACGACCTGTGACGGCTGAGCCTCCAGGTAGGCTAGCAGGCAGATGGCAAATGTGTGCTCCCAGGTGAGCAGGCGAGAGTCTCTGGATAAGCAGGTGGTCACAGCATGTGACGGCGGAGCCTCCAGGTAGGCTAACAGGCAGGTAGCAGATGAGCGCTCCCAGGTGAGCGGGCAAGAGTCTCTGGACTGGCAGGTGGTCACAGCACGTGACGACGGAGCCTCCAGGTAGGCTAGCAGACAGGTAGCAGATGAGCGCTCCCAGGTGAGCGGGCAAGAGTCTCTGGACTGGCAGGTGGTCACAGCACGTGACGGCGGAGCCTCCTGGTAGGCTAGCAGGCAGGTAGCAGGTGGGCGCTCCCAGGTGAGCGGGCAAGCTGGTCCATAGACAGACTGACAGGTGTCGGAAGGCAGACCGTCGGACCTCAGGCTAGCAAGCAGGTAAGCGGATAACAGGCAGGAATCAGACAGGAAACTGGCAGGTAACTGGAAACAGGAGCTGAGGGCTGAAGCAGAGTAGTGAACAGTGCAACAACATTGCTCGGGCACCTCCATTTTGGAGGAGGTGCCTTATATATGGTGAAGTCCTCCGGCCATTGGCCGGGGACTCCTTAGGACGGCGCGCGCGGCCCCTTTAAGAGGGGGGGGAGCGCGCACGAGCGCCCTAAGCACCGTGGCCGGGAAGGAGCGCGCGCTGCCAGCAGAGCGGGAGGAGGACGCCGGGCTCGGAGCGGAGAGGTGAGGGGAACAGCGTCCCTGCCTAGCAGAGGGCAGGGACGCCGACGCTACAGTACCCCCCCCTTTAGGCCCCCCCCTTCTTTAGGCCAGACAGAAATTTAGCAAGGATGAGAGGGGCATGGATGTCCTCCCGGGGCTCCCACGTTCTCTCTTCAGGACCAAACCCCTTCCAATCTACTAGAAAAAAGGTCTTTCCTCTTACCCTTTTTGTGGCCAGAATGTTCTCTACCTCAAACTCGTTTTCAGCGGAAACCGGAGCAGGAGGCGTACCTGTAGACTTGGAAAAAGAGTTAAGTACCACGGGTTTGAGGAGAGATACATGGAAGGAGTTAGGGATCCGCAAGTTGGCCGGGAGTTTCAATTTATAGGCCACCGGGTTGATCTGACTGATGACCTCCAGAGGACCGATGAACCGAGGCCCTAACTTATAGGAAGGAATCTTGAGCCGGACATACTTGGACGAGAGCCAGACCTTATCCCCTGGACGGAATTGTGGAGGATCCAGATGTTTTTTGTCAGCATGTCTTTTCATACGCTCGGACGACTGAAGGAGTGCGGACCGGGTACTCTCCCACATGGAGGAAAATTTGTTAACAAGAGATTCCGCAGCCGGATTATCCACCGAGGTGGAGACGGGAAATGGGATCCGAGGATGCTGACCGAAGACTACAAAAAACGGGGATTTGGAGGAAGATTCGCTCTCGTGATTGTTGTAAGAGAATTCGGCCCATGGCAGGAGATCCACCCAGTCAGAATGGTGGGCATTAACGAAGTGCCGGAGGTAACTGGTCAGGATCTGATTGATCCGCTCCACTTGACCATTAGACTGTGGGTGGTAAGCGGAGGAGAAGTCCAGAGTGACGTCTAGCAATTTACAAGTGGCTCTCCAGAAACGTGAGGTGAACTGTACCCCACGATCCGACACGATGTGGAGGGGCAGGCCATGAAGACGGAAGATGTGGCGGATAAAGTCTTTAGCCAGCTCGGGTGCAGACGGGAGGCCTGGCAGGGGAATAAAGTGAGCCATCTTGGAAAAGCGGTCAGTGACCACCCAAATGACCATACAACCGGCAGAGACGGGGAGATCAGTTATGAAGTCCATAGCAATATGCTGCCAGGGGGCAGCAGGCACAGGAAGCGGAAGGAGGCGACCGTCTGGCAGGTGTCTCGGGACTTTGTTGCGGGCGCAGGACACACAGGCAGAAACAAAGTCTATTACGTGCTTGTGCAGGGTAGGCCACCAGTAGTGCCGGGTAATAAGCTGGAGGGTCTTTTTCTGACCGGCGTGGCCAGCTAGTTTAGACGAATGGCCCCCGTGTAGGATCTTCTCCCGATCAGGTACTGAAACGAACGTCTTACCGGGAGGGAGACGATTTAGACTCACGGGAGCCCCCTGCATTACTCTGGCGGGATCGATGATATGTTTAGGTTCTTCCTCGAGATCGGACACCAGAAAGGATCGGGACAAGGCGTCTGCTTTAATGTTTTTGTCAGCCGGGCGAAAATGAAGAACAAAATCAAAGCGAGCAAAAAACAAGGACCACCGGGCTTGGCGCGGGTTAAGTCTCTGGGCATGCTGGAGGTAAGCCAAGTTCTTGTGGTCAGTGTAAATTATTACCGGGTGAAGAGCCCCCTCGAGTAGGTAACGCCACTCCTCCAATGCCAGCTTGATGGCCAATAACTCTCGGTCTCCTATGGAATAGTTGCGCTCAGAAGAGGAGAAGAGTTTGGAGAAGAAGCCACAAGTTACCATTCTCCCGGAAGACGATTTTTGGGTAAGTACCGCTCCGGCTCCAGAGGAGGAGGCGTCAACTTCCAGGAAGAACTGCTTGTTGCCGTCCGGGCGATGCAGCACCGGGGCGGAAGAGAAGGCCTGTTTTAAGGAAAGAAAGGCCTCCTCTGCTTCGGACGGCCACTCTCTGGGATTAGTGCCCTTACGGGTGAGCGCGGAAATTGGGGCAGTCCGGGAAGAGAAGTGCGGTATGAAGAGGCGGTAGTAGTTGGCGAAGCCCAGGAACCGCTGAATAGCCTTCAACCCCTCCGGTCGAGGCCATTTCTCGATGGCAGACAGTTTCTCTGGATCCATTCGGAGGCTGGTCTGAGAAATAATGTAGCCCAAAAACGGAAGCGAGGTTTGCTCAAAGAGGCACTTCTCATATTTAGCGAAGAGGTGATTCTGCCTGAGCCTGAGCAGGACCTGACGAACATCCCTCCGGTGAGTCTGGAGATCCGGAGAGAAGACCAAGATGTCGTCCAGGTACACCACTACGCAGGAGTAGAGAAGGTCCCGGAAGATGTCATTGACCAACTCTTGAAAGACGGCAGGAGCATTACAGAGACCAAAGGGCATTACCAGATATTCATAGTGGCCGTCCCGGGTGTTGAATGCAGTCTTCCATTCATCCCCCTGACGGATACGGACCAGGTTGTACACCCCACGGAGGTCCAGTTTGGTGAAGATTCTAGCCCCCCTCAGACGATCAAATAACTCCGGAATGAGCGGAAGGGGGTACTTATTCTTCACCGTGATCTGGTTAAGGCCTCTATAGTCTATACAGGGACGGAGAGAGCCGTCCTTCTTTTTAACGAAAAAGAAGCCTGCTCCCGCCGGGGAGGTAGATTTCCAGATGAATCCCCGGGCCAGATTCTCCTCAATATATTCGGACATCGACCGGGTCTCAGCAGCGGACAATGGGTAAATACGCCCACGGGGAGGCGTAGTACCGGGTAACAGGTCGATAGGACAGTCGTATGGTCTATGAGGGGGTAATGTCTCTGCCTCCTTTTTATTAAAGACATCAGCAAATGACCAATAAGGAATCGGAAGTCCAGGTAGATTAGTTGGGGTAGGTGAAGGACGGACGGGATGAACGGGAACCAAACAAGTCTTATGGCAGTCCTGTCCCCAACGAAGGACTTCTCCGGTCTTCCAGTCAAGCACGGGTGCATGTTTCTGGAGCCAAGGTAGGCCTAGTAAGAGGGCGTGAGAGAGTCCAGGCAGAACATGAAAAGAGATGCTCTCAGAATGCAGCATTCCCACCTGCAGAGTAATGGATTCGGTGATGAGTTGGATGGGACGTGGTAAGAGGCCCCCATCCACGGCAGCGACAGATAAGGGTACAGCCAGAGGTTTGGTGGGAATGCGGTGTTTTTCTACCAGGGACTGTGAAATAAGATTCCCGGCTGCTCCAGAGTCAAGTTGGGCTAATTCGAAAAAATGGTTCTGCCCGCAGATAATTGAGACTGACAGCAGCAGAGATGGAGAGGATTTATTCTTGTCTAGGTCGACCTCTGAGCGAACCTAGACACAGGCGTTTCCCGACCTCTCCGGGCAGGTACGGATCCGGTGCTCCTTGCTACCACAGTAGAAGCAGCTCCCCTCGGCACGGCGTAAGTCCTGACGGGTTTTGACCATCTTGGTCTGGTCGACCTGCATAGGCTCAGGAGAGTGTACCTGGGGAGAAACGGAGGGAGTGACGGGTTTCTGGTAGGTAGGAGCTAGACGTGGAAACCTCCTCTCACGGGTGACCTCTTTGGCACGCTCCTGGAACCGTAGGTCAATCCGGGTGGCAAGAGTTATTAAGTCATCGAGAGTGGTAGGAATGTCCCGACCGGCGAGTTCATCTTTAATACGGCCGGACAGACCCTCCCAGAAGACAGACACCAGAGCGTCGTTATCCCAGGCCAGCTCCGAGGCAAGGGTACGGAACCGTATGGCATATTGGCCCACGGTGAGACTTCCCTGACGGAGGCGTAGCAGAGACGATGCGGATGAGGTCCTCCGTCCGGGTTCGACGAAGACTTTCCGGAAAGCCGTGAGAAAGGCAAGCAAGTCGGACACCAGGGGGTCTCCTCTCTCCCATAGAGGATTTAGCCAAGCCAGTGCCTCCCCCGTGAGATGGGACATGATGAAGGCTACTTTGGCCTGGTCGGAGTTAAACTGGTGAGACAGGAGTTCAAAGTGCAGGGTGCACTGGTTTATGAAGCCCCGAGCCAGAGAGCCAGAGCGGAGTCGCCTCCGAAGCGAGGAGGTGCAGAAAGCCGGGGTCCGGAGCAGGATACCATGGAATTGGTGGGCAGCGAAGCTGCCGTGTTGCGAGTCAAGACACTAGCGGTGGTTGCTGGTGGAGCAGTCAGAGTGTCCAGGCGAGAATTGACATTCCGCAGGTGACTCAGGATGGACTCCTGTTGGGACCTCTGACAGGACAGTTCATGACAAAGGTCCGAGAGCGAGGGAGCTTGGGTGCCACCGGGTTCCATGGCCCGAGCAAACTGTAACGGGTCTGGGAGGCGGAACCTCTGAGCAACTTATACAAGGGGGCGGTCCTTGTAAGGAAGCGGGTGGCGACCAGGGAAGACAGGCAGGTAGTCACAGCAGGTGACCGGGACAGTCTCTGGGTAAACGGGCAGGAGGTCACAGCAAGTGACCGGGGCAGTCTCTGGGTGAACGGGCAGGAGGTCACGGCAAGTGACCGGGACAGTCTCTGGGTGAACGGGCAGGAGGTCACGGCAAGTGACCGGGACAGTCTCTGGGTAAAGGGTAGGTACGACCTGTGACGGCTGAGCCTCCAGGTAGGCTAGCAGGCAGATGGCAGATGTGTGCTCCCAGGTGAGCAGGCGAGAGTCTCTGGATAAGCAGGTGGTCACAGCATGTGACGGCGGAGCCTACAGGTAGGCTAACAGGCAGGTAGCAGATGAGCGCTCCCAGGTGAGCGGGCAAGAGTCTCTGGACTGGCAGGTGGTCACAGCACGTGACGACGGAGCCTCCAGGTAGGCTAGCAGACAGGTAGCAGATGAGCGCTCCCAGGTGAGCGGGCAAGAGTCTCTGGACTGGCACGTGGTCACAGCACGTGACGGCGGAACCTCCTGGTAGGCTAGCAGGCAGGTAGCAGGTGGGCGCTCCCAGGTGAGCGGGCAAGCTGGTCCATAGACAGACTGACAGGTATCGGAAGGCAGACCGTCGGACCTCAGGCTAGCAAGCAGGTAAGCGGATAACAGGCAGGAATCAGACAGCAATCTGGCAGGAAACTGGCAGGTAACTGGCTGGTAACTGGAAACGGGACCTGAGGGCTGAAGCAGAGTATTGAACAGTGCAACAACATTGCTCGGGCACCTCCATTTTGGAGGAGGTGCCTTATATATGGTGAAGTCCTCCGGCCATTGGCCGGGGACTCCTTAGGACGGCGCGCGCGGCCCCTTTAAGAGGGGGGGAGCGCGCGCGCGCCCTAAGCACCGTGGCCGGGAAGGAGCGCGCGCTGCCAGCAGAGCGGGAGGAGGACGCCGGGCTCGGAGCGGAGAGGTGAGGGGAACAGCGTCCCTGCCTAGCAGAGGGCAGGGACGCCGACGCTACATAGTCCTTCACAAACCTCCGGTAATACCCGACTAGTCCCAGGAACTGACGTACCTCCTTGAGGCTCTTCGGCTCCAGACATTTCTGGATGGCAGTGACCTTCTCCGGGTCTGGTGCTACTCCCTCTGGACTAACGATGTGCCCCAGGTACTGTACCTTTCGCTTGAGCAGGTGGCACTTTGAGGGCTTCAGCTTCATCCCATACTGGGACAGCGACTCAAATACCTCTGCCAGGTGCTTCAAGTGGTCCTCATGCGTTTTGGAGTACACTATCAAGTCGTCCAGGTATAGTAGTACAGTCTCGAAGTTGCGGTGTCCCAGGCAGCATTCCATGAATCTTTGGAACATTCCAAGGGCGTTGCAGAGTCCAAACGGCATACTATTGAACTCGCAGAGTCCCATCGGGGTGGTGAAGGCCGTCTTCTCCCGATCCACCTCAGCAACAGCTACTTGCCAGTACCCACTAGTGAGATCAAGGGTGGAGAAGTAATTTGCAGACTTTAAGGCAGCCAGGGATTCCTTTATACGTGCATCTTTATGTGTAATGCGATTTACTTGTCTGTAATCTACACACATTCTCATGCTTCCGTCCTTTTTCCTGACTAGAACTAAGGGAGCTGCCCAGGGACTACAACTATCCCTTACTACCCCTGCCTTCTTCATGTCATGCAACATCTCCTTCGCCTTCTGGTAGTGTGCTGGTGGTCTAGGCCTGTAACGTTCTTTGATGGGTGGATGGTCACCTGTGGGGATATGGTGTTGAACCCCCTTAATCCTCCCAAAGTCAAGTGGATGCTTACTGAATACCTGCACGTATTCCTCAACCACCCGGTGTACACCACTCCTGATGGGCAGGAGTGGTGTCTGTCCCAACATGGAGCTGTTGACACCAATCCTCCACCTGGGTTTGCCGGGTCATTATCCTTCACTTCGTCTGGTGAGGTTAAGGAGTTGTTATCTACTGTGTACAGTTTGGCAACAGTGGCGTAGCGTGGTAATCTAACCTCGTCCTCTCCATAGTTTAGGAGACATACAGGCACCCTCCCATTGCGTACATCCACTACCCCTCTGGCAGTCAAAAGTGTAGGTCTATGCTCCGAGCTAAGGGGCTCTACTACAGCCAGGTAGCTCCGTCCTTTGAGACCTATTGCTGATCTATACCAAATCAGTATTTCACTCATCGGGGGAATCACAATGGGTACCGGGTCTGTCACCCGTACATTACCAATTTCACCGCCTGTTAGCTTTACCTGTTGCTGGTACATAAGGGCTCGGATCTCTTTCTGCAGCCCCCTTCTCTGCCCGGGTCTGGCAGTGTCAGCTATCTGTTGGAGCAAGAACAATACTTCTCCCAAACAGTTACTAACAATATTTGTGCCAAGTACCATATACAAGTCTGTGTCATCAGGATTAGTCTCTACTACAATTAGTCCCTGGTCCCTCAGTTCCACTCTTCCCACCTTTACTGCCACATCCTTAACCCCGACTAGGTTAAGGGGAAGGACATTTGAGGCATAGACGGAAAGATTTGGAAGTTCGTCTATGGACCAGAACCTTTTGTAGAGGACATCAGGCATGATGGTTACCTGAGATCCTGTGTCCAACAGAGCAGGTGTCGCGATGCCGTCCAGCACGATGGACAGGAAAGGTCTTCCTCCCACGAACCTGCGGTACCAGTTTGATGGGCCTGAGGGGTCTACTCCTGGGTGTCGGCCCTCGGCCCCAGGGTTTGCTCGTTTAAAGGACAGCTCCGGACAGCGTGACCTGTCTTGTGGCAGCGGTGGCAGAGAGGGTCCTTCGGCGGGCGGCGTTGGGCGCTGGTCCTCCCAGGGGGTGGCGTTGTCCTCTTCCTCCTTCTCATCCAGGGGACATCCTCAGGGCTGTCGGCTAGCAGGATCCTTCCTTCTGCCTCGGGCTCCGTCCGCAGCTGCAGGGCACTCAATACAGTGGTCAGAGTTTTGCTCAACTGACGCACTTCAGAGCGCAGGCTGTCCAGCTCACTAGGGGACGTTGCTTGCACCTTGGCTTCAGCAGCCACCGGGGAAAAGGTGGACGCTGCGGGCACTGGGGTGGCCCCACCCTGGTAACATTGGATAGCAGTTGTTTCCAGGGGCTGCAGTCCTTTTATAGCCATGTCCTTAAGGGTGTCAAAGGTGGCATCTGAATGATCCAGGGACAACTAACGCACAGTCTTGCTCTCCTCTTGAGACCTCAGTCCCCGGATAAACTGTACCTTCAGCATTTTATTTTCATCATTGATGCTGGTTGGACTAACCTGTTTCAGAGCTCGAAGGGCCCCTTGTAAGCGCCAGGCATAGTCCCGAACACTGTCCTCCGGTTGCTGAGAGCAGTTGTAGAACCTCATCCGGAGGTCTGTCTCAGTACGATTCTCAAAGACAGTCTGTAACTTTTTAAAGATTGCGGACACTGACTCCTGGTCTGCGGCCAACCAGGTTTCTACTTCTCGCTCCGCAGCACCTGTCAATTGTCGCAATACAACAGCGGCTCTTTGCTTGCCTGTCATAGAGTACATGTCCAGTATACCGCATATTTTCCTTTTGAATCCAGACAGGGTATCTGGTTTGCCGCTGTACTGGGGGAGCCACTTCGCTCCAGGGATGTACGGTAGGGCCATGGGTATGACAGGGGTTACAAGCCCTGCTGGTGGAGCAGCTGCTTCGGCCTGCTCGGCGCCGAGCGCGGGTTGATCATCAGGGCCGTTAACCGGTACTCCGGCGTTGTGCTGTTCTTCGGACATTCTGGCACCCCCCTAGCGAACCGTGGCCTACCTTCTTTTCTTTTCTTCCGGTAGGCCGCAGCTCCGCAGGTGACGATCTTCCTTCAGGACCTTGCGTCGCTTGCGTCCTACGTCAGAGCGCTCACCGGGGCTCCTTCCAGGACCTAGCGCTTCCTGGTTTGACGTCGAGGCATGGGGCGTGTCCGGGGCTTCGCGCGCTTCAGCAGGTACGCCTCTCAGTTTCCCGCGGTTACGCCCTTCTTCCCGCTCGGCGGCACAACAATGGTGGCGATCTTCGCCACAGTTAAATACACAGTTCTGATTAAAGGCGCACAGTACCCGGTGGCAACGGGCACAACACTCCGTCGTTGCAGCCGGCACGGAATCCTGTTCGTGACGCCAGGAAGAGATGACGCGCCCAGGGGATGGGGACGACTCGGCGCCCGGGCCTTGTTGTTGCCTGACCTTGGGGGATGTCGCGGTGGTCGGCTCCAGGGCACGTACCCTGGGATCACTCTTAAAAAGAAGGGGGGAAGTTATACCTGTGGTGTCTGGTGAAGATCACCAGCGCTGCAACAGTCCTCTGAGGCCGGTGTTCAGGCAGCTTAGTTGGTGCGGCTCCCCACAGGTGGAGCGGGGCCTCAGGTCATCGTAGGAGAAGGGATGCAAGACAGAGGGGACCCAGCCGGGTCAGAGGAAGGATAGAAGAATAGGCATGCACACCGGAGTTCACTTCAGTACCTTTACTGGTGGTGTTTCGGGCACGATCCAGGGCACTTTAGGGTGAAGTCTGCATTTCAGGACTCTCCCCAGTGAGCGGGTGTAACATCCCTGGCAGCGTGCTTGCATAGTGCATCACCTCCCACTATGCAAGACCGCAATCTTACCTGTCAGTCCAGCCTGCAAATCTTGCTCCAGTTCATGCTGTGTGTATGCCTCTTGACTGACTGCTTAGGGCGGCGGCCCGGTTACTTCCTGATTCTTATAGCTGCTGTGGGCGCACCCCTAATGCGTCTCCAGCCTATTGCTGTGAGTCATTGGATATTTAAACCCCCTCCACCCAGCAGGAGATGCCTGAGCAACACTTGCATTCAGTGTGCTCCTTGACTCTGAAGTTGCCAGGTACAGTTCTGCTTCTTGTCTGTTTCCGCCATCTCTGGGGGCTGTATACCCAGGCTTGTTCTTGTATCTCTTGCAGTAGCAGTTCCTGTCTGAACTGTATCCTAGCCTGTTACCTGTTTGTCTCTATGTCTGTACCTTCCCTTTTCCTGCAGTATCTGAACAAGCACCTAACTCCAACTCGTTGTCTCTGTACTTCTGTTTGTGAGTTTTGTGTCCACTCGCTACTTCATAGGAAGTACCTTGTGTGTATCTGGTTCTGCTTGTCCCTTTTCCCTTCCTCCGTATCTTCCCATATTTTCCAGTCTGTTCCATGTGAACAGAGCCCTGTCCTCTCTGCCTTGTCCACCGCACCTGCGGTTTCGCTCCGCTCTGTCTTGCCCACCACTCCGGCGGTTTCTCTCTGCTCTGACTTGCCCACCGCTCCGGCGGTTTCCCTCTGCTGACTTGCCCAACGCTCAGGCAGTTTCTCTCTGCTCTGACTTGCCCACCGCTCCGGCGGTTTCTCTCTGCTCTGACTTGCCCACCGCTCCGGCGGTGGCTCTCTACTCTGACTTGCCCACCGCTCCCGCGGCTTCTCTCTGCTATGCCTTGCCCACCGCTCCGGCGGCTTCTCTCTGCTCTGCCTTGCCAACTGCTCCGGCGGTTCCGCTCTGCTCTGCCTTGTCCACCACACCTGCGGTTTCTCTCTGCTTTGCCTTGTCCACCGCTCCGGCGGTTCCGCTCTGCTCTGCCTTGTCCACTGCACCTGCGGTTTTCTCTCCGCTCTGCTTGCTCACCACACCAGCAGTTCCTCTCTGCTCCGCCTTGTCCTCTGCTCCGGCGGTTTCGCTTTACTCTGCTTGTCTACCGCATCTGCGGCTCTGTACCTGTCTCCCAGTCTGAACTGGACCCTATCCAGCCTGCGCTCCAACCTGCTAGTACCTCCCGGTCTGCACTCCAGCCGTGCTTACCAGTATCTCCCTGTCTGCATACAGTACCAGCCGTGCTTGCCAGTGCCCACCTGTCTGCATACCAGCCGTGCTTGCCAATGCCCACCTGTCTGCATACCAGCCCTACTTGCCAGTACCCACCTGTCTGCATACCAGCCGTACTTGCCAATACCCACCTGCCTGTATGCCAGTCTAACCTGCCTGTTCCTGCATTCCCCGGTGTGGGTCAACAACTCTGACCGGGGTCTGACCTGGAGTCGCACCTGGTCCCTCTGCTCGGTTCCTCCTTGGTCCACGGAGTCGACTAAGCCGCTGTGCGACCTTGGTCGGATCGGGTTGATACTTAGTTACGCCCCTCCAGGCACTCCTCGGTTCATGGTACAGGGGGATCACTAATCACGCTCACGCCAGTCAGTCCGGGCGCGAGCGTAACAGCGGGTGTGGGGCCTCCTGTTCCTTGCCTTTCCTTGATAAGTTTCTGACCTGCCAGGAGCTAGGCCTAACTTGGTCTCTGTCTTGCACCGGCTGACCTGGTGGTAGGGCCTTCTGTTCTCTTGGGCCTCCGTGACTCCTGACCCTGGTATAACAGTCAGCTTTTGGTGTTCCTGGGACATATAGTTTGCCAGGGGTTCCGGTTGTTTCTGTTGGATGTAAGGGATCCCTGCAGACGCGGACCCGGTGTCCGGTAAATGGTTTTGGGGTGAGCGGGTAAAGTTCCTCTGCCCCCTACGTTACTCTCTTTCCACTCGCCTTCGGCCACGCTCAGGGCCCTCATTAGGCTTCACACTGCAGAAGGCACACTGCGCTTCGCCGCTCTTTTGGCGTTGGCACGCCCTAGGCTCACTAATCTGAGCTCTCTGAGTCTGAACTGACCTGACAACCTCTCTGGCTGCAGCAGACTGACTGCCTAACTCCACCCTCCAGTATATATATCCCTATCCGGGCTCCCTCTGGTGGTCTGAGGTGGTAGGGTGAAGGTGTGTGAATGCTATGAGGGCCTCTTGTGGAGAAGTCGGTCCATGCACCCCTCTGGGATCTGTGGCACCAATGCGCAGCAGGGCGCCACATGACCCCATCGAGGTGATGACAGAGGAGCCCCACAAGTTACCCATCAGCGAGTGAAGTCCTTCCCATTGCTCCAGAAGAAATCTTCATCGGCATGTGAGTACACGCAGGGGGGCGCCCAAATCCCTGTGTGCTCACTCAGTTGCGTCGTGTCACTTCCGGGGGACGAGGCTACATCATCATCGAGCGCGAACTTCTGGCCGAGTCTCAGCGCAGGTAATTCAAACTATTATGGACATGCAGAATACATGGGGCACAGGATAAGGCAGCGGTTCCAGACACAGCGGCAGCGGCAGTGACGACCGGCAAAGCATGGCACCTGAACCGGTCGCAGTTGATGGACTAGGAGCATGTGCTGCATCTACATCGGTCGCAGGTGGCAGGCGGGGATCACGCACTGCGCCTTCACCGGTCACAGGTGGCAGGAAGAGAACCACCAAGAGGAAAGCACTTCGGGACAGACCTAAAGAAGTTGAGGAGCATAGCTACAGAACATTTGCTGGCTGCAGACGTACAACCGAAGAACCATGCGCATTACAAGCAGAGACATCCACAGGACAACGCGGGAACAGCGCTACGGCAGCTGGAGGTATTCAGGTTGCTGGCAAAGACATTGAGGAAGAAGATGGAGAGGCATCATCTGAGGAGGAGGCAGACAGAGACCATCGGAAGACGTACGCTGCGGCTGTTGCGGGGGAACCTCGCAGTCAGCCAGGTAAGAAACATGGTCGCTGTATGGCTGGGATTTGTATGAATGTGGAAGTGAGTCGTCAGACTGCAGTAGTTGGTGTGGGAGTGAGTTTGCAGGCTGATGGAGGCGGGAATGAAGGTCGTAGCAGAGAGAGTGCCGTGTCACAACTTTTAAGAGTTTTGAGGGAGCTGATTGTCCCGGTGTATGGCAGGGCAGTGGGTTGGCGGTGATTCCGGCATGGAGTATAACGGAGTCGCCATCGGTTATAGTAGAGGACACAGGTGTGGAACAAGCGGTTATGGTGTCAGCAGGGAGTACTCCTGCAGTGTCGTCCTCTACTGCAGTGGTTACTAATAGCGCTTCCTCAGCAACGTCTTCGTTGACATTGCATATCGTGTGCATGGATGATAGAGCGCGAGGGGATATACACTGTGTTCCAAATTATTATGCAAATAATATTTTCTCAGATTTTCCCAAATTACCTATATGAATTGCAGTCATTGTAATTTTCCAGTCAAATAACTATTAGAGTACAATTGAAAGGTTTTTGTACAAACTGCCTATGATAACAGTATATTTTTTAAAAAATAAAAAACTCAAACTGCACTCAAAATGCATGTTCCAAATTATTATGCACAGCAAAGTTTTCAACCTTTTCATTTTAATAAAGAACAAAAAAATGGTCATTTTTGAAATTATAAGCATTAGCAGGTTATTACAAACTGAAATCAAACAGTTTTCAACTCAAAACTTTATTCTAGGTGATGTTACATTTGCACATAGGACCCCTTGTCCGAAAGGAGCTTCTGAACTCTCTCATCCATTGAATTTGTCAGGTTTTGGATGGTTTCTGCTTCAATTGTTTTGCATGAGGACAGAATACCCTCCCAGAGCTGTTGCTTAGATGTGAACTGCCTCCCGCCATCATAGACACTCCTTTTGATGATGCTCCAGAGGTTCTCAATGGGGTTGAGGTCAGGGGAGCATGGGTGCCACACTATAAGTTTGTCCCCTTTTATGCCCATAGCAGCCAGAGATGCAGATGTGTTATGTGCAGCATGCTTCGACACACAAACATCTTTCTTTGCTCTTTAATTTCATGACTACAGAGTTGAGCAATGGCCTGATCTGCAATGCGGTTTCAGAAATAACAGGCAGTTAAGCACGTCCAATCCACATTAAAAAAAAACAACCATAGAGTGTCCAGGAACCTTCCTGCACACTTTTCTTAGCCAGGGCTGCTTCTCGGCAGGGTTGGATGGACCCACCAGAGAACCGGAGGCTCCTCCAGTGGGCCCTGGCTTCTCTGTTGGGAGAGTTCTTAGTGCCGAGGTGAGGCCATGATGACGATAGCGGCCACTATTTGCTTTGTTTTCTGTTACTTGGAATGCAAGCGCAAGTATGCAGCCAGCCAAACAGGCCGCAATAGTAAGCTGCCAGATTTCTGGGCAGCTGCTTGCACTTGAAATGTGGCCTTTTAGGCTCGTGGAGGTGGAAGCTTTTCACAACCACCTGCCTGCGGTGGCCGGGTGTCCATACACGGTCCCCAGCCGCCACTATTTCTCCCGGTATCATCTCCGCCTTCCACAAGCGAGGGTCCCTAAACATTACTGCTGGTACTTTTCTGTGGGAACTGCTTGCCTCCTACCAGCCTGTAATATTTCCAGTGAACTTTGGTACGACGCCATGATATTAGCACTGCCCCCAGTACCAGTAGCGAAGCCATCCCCAATTTCCTTCTCAGGAATTCTATTTGGTAAACTGAGTGGCTGCCGAAATACATTAGTTTCTCACAAAGGAGCTAAAGATAGAGTGGTAGTAGGTAGTGTTGAGCCACCCCCGTAGTGTTCGAGTTTGGTTCGGTTCGTCGAACACCCGTATGTTCGACGAACTGTTCGTCGAACTGTTCGACGAACACCTTCGAACACCGTTAAAACCAATGGCAGGCAAACAAAAACACATAGCAACACATAGAAAACACATAGAAAACACTTCAGAGGTGTCCAAAAGCTGACAAACTGCTCAGAAGACACAACTAACACATGGAAAAGTGACAAGTACATATAGTCATGCGAAAAGAAAAGAGGTGGAGGAGTAAAAGGAGGGGGAGACACAGATATAGGCATGTCATGCCCTTCTAAAACCAAAAAAGTGCAAAGCCGACACGGTCAGTCCGTTCCTGCCCGTGCGACCTCCGTGTCGCCGTGTTTGTGCCAGAGCTGCGGTGGACCCTGACGGCCAGCCCCCCTCTCCCAATACTGGTGCCTGTCCGCTGGTGGGTCGAGCAAGCCCCCCTCTCTAATTTGAATGAGTACACTTTAAATCCTTTTACAAGGATCTATTGGAGGGCAAGTCTGATGCCAGCAGCTGCGGGAATTCCAGCTCCAGTAGCATCCACTAAAGCTGCTGCAGTTAAAAAGCTTTTATAAGGATCGAGCTTGGCGGTCCACCGCAAGGCGTCCTACCGCCAGTCCCAGCCCCTGTGCCTTGGGGTGCCTCCCGATGCTCTTTACTGAGTATCCCGGGGGCCCGAAGCATTTCCTTTGAAAAAATGAAGTGTCCAAACTACAGGTGGTGTAGCTTGCTTAACAGCTGGGATAATCCGCTGACTAGCAGACACTGCTACTAGGCACAAAGTATATCCTGGGCTAGATGCAGTTAAAAATTTGTAATTAGATACTCTCGTTGGATGCTGAGAAAGCATTCCATAGAGTCTTCTGGCACGCCATATATTATTCTCTTAAAAAGCTTGAGGTAGGGGTCTAGGGGACCCTTTTATAGCCAAAATCACGGCCCTGTATCGCAATATGTCACCTAGGCTGAAGGTAAATGGAACTGTAGCACCCCGAGGGCTCGGTTGCTACAGAGGTATTGCACCTCACCCAGAGGTGTGATATCTCACTCTCAGGTAAGGATGGAGTGTGGATCAGGACCCCGACACCCGCATGCATTACACCACATTGCCGTGGGGCAGGGCGACCAATATGTCCCTGAGATGGGCACGACAGTCCCTGTCCCTGGCTGGAGTGGGGAGAGGGAACACCGAGGAAGGGGAACCCTGTAGTGCAGGAGCAGGGAGGAAGCAGTTCCTGGGTGCATTGAGAAGGGAGTATAAAAGGTGGGCACCATCTTAGTTCAGTGCAGAGAAGTCTGAGCAGAAGTGACAGGGAGCAGGGGCTCTGCATGAGCTCTGCTCCGGAGGCGGGCCTAGTAACAGAGGCCCAGGCCTGGAAGAGGGAGAAGGAAGGAAGAGGAGCGGAAAAGGCTCCAGGAACGAGGAACGAAGGGATCCCAGGGGTGCGGACGGGCAAGTCGCCACCGCACGCCCGAATCCACCTGCGTGGAGGGGTCAGGCCAAAGGGGGAGACCGGTCCCCGAAACTAGTGGAGGCGGGAAACGACCCTCAGCTAGAAACCGAAGGCTGTGACATTTTATGTGGCGCAGCCCCTCGCTACACCCGCTAGGAAGGCACCACATAGGGTCAGGGAAACTGCCGCCAAGTTTACCAAGAGGAGGCCCAAGGCAGCCGGACAGAAGCTTGGTCACTGGTGGGGTAAGAAAGGCCAGAGAAAGGACACACAAAGGGGGTCCTGTGAAGCGCTCCAAAGTTATCTGGGAGTTGGCCGAGCCCCTCACCTGGTGAGCACAGTACGACGTGGGCAGCCGTAACCTGCAGAAGTGGTCTGGATAATAAGAACTGTGAGTAAAGGCCCTGGACTGCATCACTGACTCCGTGTCGTTACTGCTGCTGCCCTGCACCATCACCCCCATCCTGCGCATACACTGCCCTGAGGCTATACTCCTCCCGTGGGGAGTTATACTACGCTCTGCTGCACCCACAACACCAGCCTCAGCGGTCTGCCCTGCAGCGGCGGTTCACTCTGACCGCAATCCACGGGTGGCGTAGTCGGACATTTAAACATCAAAACCACATAAATAGTTCCGCCACTGGTTTGACCGCCCTGAGCCACGGAACCGGGTCGCCGCCACGGAGACTACAGCCCACAGCATCCACCAAAAAGGGTCCGGCTCCGGGTGTCCCAAGGCCCAGGGGGCGCGTCAGAACATTTTCATCACCTTTCAGAATCACCAATGGGACAAGGCAGGGATGTCCTCTGTCCCCTCTCTTATACATCCTAGTGACGGAGCACCTGCTCTCATCAATTCGCCATAACCCCAATATTAGGTGGATTGAGGTGGGAGGCACCAAGTACTCTGCATTTGCTGATGATGTCGTAGTATATATCACTCAATCACATATATCCTTCCCTGCTGTTATGGCTGAAATAGATCACTTTGTTACATGGTCAAATTTTAAAATCAATGCAGCGAAGTCTGAGGCTCTCGATGTTTCCCTCCCCAAATCCATACAGGATTCCATCCAGTCCAACTTTCCCTTTGCCTGGCCCTCACAGGGTATCAAATACTTAGGAATTCGTATTCATAGAGACCTCTCCCGTCTATGTTATCTTAAATTTGGGCCCTTTATTGAACAACTCCATACAGACCACGGTTGGCAAGTTAGAACTGTAAGATTCACTACGTGAACCACTGGTGTTTTGTGGAAAAGCACATGTACACTGTGTTCCAAATTATTATGCAAAAAGTGTTTCGGAGTGATAAGGTAAGATTTTTTTTGTTTGTCAGTTAAACTCATTGATGGTGATGTGTGTCAGGGCTCTTTATATCACTGTAAGCAATTGCAGACACCTGTGCTAATTAGTTTGGCAGGTGTGTCCAATGAAAGGCAAGACTACTTAAGAAGGCTGTCCCACATTATTAAGCAGCCTACATTTTCTGCCAAAATGGGAAAGAAAAAGGATGTGTCGGCTGCTGAGAAGCAACAAATTGTGGAGTGTTTAGGTCAAGGCATGACTACAATCAACATTGCCAAGACACTTCATCCTGATCATCGCACAATAAAGAAGTATGTAGCTGATTCACAGTACACACGTGTGCGTGCCGATAAGGGAAAATTGAGGACTCTTTTCTACAGGCAATTACGTCAGGTTAAAAGAGCAGCGGCAAAAAAGCCTTGTCATAGCAGCAGACAAGTTTTTGAAGCTGCTGGTGCCTCCAACGTCCCCCGAACAACAAGATGCAGGGTCCTTCAGAGGTTTGCAGCTGTGCGTAAGCCATCCTGTCGACCTCCTCTATCCACTGTACACAAGCAGAAACGGCTCCAGTGGGCCAAACAATACATGAAGACTGACTTCAAAACTGTTTTGTTCACCGATGAGTGCCGTGCAATGCTCGATGGTCCAGATGGATGGAGTGGAGGATGGCTGGTTGATGGACACCCCATGCAAACACGGCTACGGCACCAACAAGGAGGAGGTGGAGTAATGTTTTGGGCTGGAATCATGAGGAGAGAGATTGTCGGCCCCTTTAGGATCCCTGAAGGGGTAAAGATGAACTCCATAATGTATGTGGAGTTTCTCAAACAGCACTTCCTGCCATGGTTCAAGAAGAAGAACCGTGCATTCCACAGCAAGATCATTTTCATGCATGATAATGCACCGTCTCATGCTGCACATAACACATCTGCATCTCTGGCTGATATGGGCATAAAAGGGGACAAACTTATGGTGTGACCCCAATGCTCCCCTGACCTCAACCACATTGAGAACCTCTGGAGCATCATCAAAAGGAGTGTCCATGATGGCATGAGGCAGTTCACATCTAAGCAACAGCTCTGGGAGGGTATTCTGTCCTCATGCAAAACAATTGAAGCAGAAACCATCCAAAACCTGACAAATTCAATGGACGAGAGAGTTCACAAGCTCCTTTCGAACAAGGGGTCCTATGTGCAAATGTAACATCACCTAGAATAAAGTTTTGAGTTGAAAACTGTTTTATTTCAGTTTGTAATAACCTGCTAATGCTTATAATTTCAAAAATGACCATTTTTTTGTTCTTTATTAAAATGAAAAGGTTGATCGAAGAGTGTGGAGGATCTAAGAGTGTGGCAACCCAGTAGTCAGGATTATTTCGAATTATGACAATCTGAGGGTCATGTTGCAGGTAGTGCAGCAAGAAGGCACTCATGTGTCTTGCGCATCTTGGAGCCCCAAAATTATTTTTCGGGCTAGATGCAGCTAAAAATTATTATTAATTTGAAAGCTGGTGGAGCTTAGTATAGATGGCCTAATAGAATCAGTACTGCAAACTGCTACAAGGCCCAAATTATTTTCCAGCCAAGATACAGCTAAACATGATTAGTAATTTTAAATCTGGTGGAGTTTAGTATAGATGGCCTAATAGAATCAGTACTGCACACTGCTACAACGCCCAAATTATTTTCCAGCCAAGATACAGACAAACATGATTAGTAATTTGAAAGCTTAAAACGGTTGGTGAGGTGATTTTAACAAATCATCAAGCTTTTACTCTCCCCAGGATGACACAGGGGTAGAAAAGTCGTTTCGGATCCATGATTTGTTCTTCTTCATGAACGTGAGTCTGTCTACATTATCAGTGGAGAGCCGCGTGCGCTTATCTGTCAGCACACCACCAGCAGTGCTGAACACACGTTCAGACAGAACGCTGGCTGCGGGGCATGACAAGATCTCCAAGGCGTAAGTGGTGAGCTCCGGCCATTTATCCAGATTGGAAGCCCAAAAAGAGCAAGGGTCCAGAGACACAGTCATGGCTTCAATGTTTACTTGGAGATACTCCTGTACCATCGTCTCTAGGCGTTGACTATGTGTCAGACTTCTTGTCTCCTGTGGCCTTGCAAAGGATGGGCTAAAAAAGTGGTGAAATGATTCCGCAAAATTGATGTTACCAGCAGATACTGTGTTTCTGTTACGGTTTGAGTGCTGAACACTCGACGGTCCCACGGTTGGCAAGTTGGAACTGTGAGATTCACTACGTGCACCACTGGTGTTTTGTGGAAAAGCACATGTAAGATTCTGCAACAGTCTCTGCTGATACTCCTGAATGCATGCATCCCTTTCTATGGCAGGAATAATTTCTGCAAATTTACTTTTGTACCGGGGATCTAACAGTGTGGCAACCCAGTAGTCAGGATTATTTCTAATTCCCACAATTCGAGGGTCATGTTGCAGGTAGTGCAGCAAGAAGGCACTCATGTGTGTTGCGCATCCAGGAGCACCAAGTCCCTGTTGTGTTGGTGGCGAGGTAACAATCATGCTTCCTTCCTCTGTCCTCTCCCCCCCAACCTCGCACAACAGAAATGTGATCAAGGTCTCCCTCATCTGATGAGTCTTCCATCAGTTCGTCCTCCACTTCTTCCTGGGCTCCTGCACCTTCCTCACTAGTTTGGCTGCTACCATGCGCCCTGGTAAAACCATCTCCCCCACCCTCACATGCCTGCCGCCTTGGTGCTACCGACCGTCTGGACCTTGCAGATGTTAGCCCTTCCGCATACAACTCCTCCTCCTCTACTTCCTCCACCTCCTCTTGTGCCACCACTTGACTCTAAATTCTGTTTAACATGTGCGCCAGCATGTAAATCACCGGAATAGTCATGCTGATAATGGCATCGTCAGCACTAAACATCTTCGTCGCCATTTCAAAACTGTGCAGAAGGGTGCATAGGTCCCTGATCTGAGACCACTCCTCCAGCGTGATTTGCCCCACCTCTAGATCTCGTTGGTCCAGGCTATACATCTGAACGTATTGCACCAGGGCTTGTTGGTGCTGCCACAGTCACTGCAACATGTGCAGAGTTGAATTCCACCGGGTAGGCACATCGCATTTTAGCCGGTGAAGTGGCAGGCCCAACGACTTCTGTAGAGATGTAAGTCGCTGAGCTGCGGGATGCGAACGGCGGAAGTGAGCACACAGCGACCATGCCCTCTGCAGAAGGCCATCTAGTCCGGGATAGTGGGCTAAAAATTGCTGGACAACCAGATTCAACACGTGAGCCATACAAGGCACGTGTGTGACATTGCCCCGGCGAAGGGCCGCACCCAGGTTTGCAGCATTGTCGCACACGGCCTTCCCTGGTTTCAGGTCCAGTGGAGACCACCATTCATGAAACTGGTTCTCCAGAGCTGACCACAACTCCTCAGCTGTGTGACTCACATTTCCCAGACATTTCAAAGTAAAAACCGCCTGATGACGTTGAGCCCTGCTGCCAGCATAGTAAGAAGGTGTGCAGGATCCCTTCTGCGCAGTTAGAAAGCTTGTGGCATGACCAGACAGGCTTTGGGTGCAGGTGGAGGACCGAGAGGAGGTTGAGGAGGCAGAAGCAGTGGAGGAACTTTGAGATAAAGAGGATTGACGCACAACTCGTGGGGACGGCAAGACTTGGACAGCAGCCCCTTGTCCTGCTGTCACCATAGTTACCCAGTGCCCAGTCAGCGACATGTAACGCCCCTGTCCATGCCTACTCATCCAAGTGTCTGTGGTGAAATGCACCCTGTCACACACAGAGTTTCTCAAAGAAGTGGTGATGTTGTGTGCGACATGCTGGTGGAGCGCAGGCACACCTTTCTTTGAGAAGTAGTGCAGACTGGGCATCTGGTACTGGGGCACTGCGACGGACATAAGGTCTCGAAAATCCTCTGTGTCCACCAGGCGGAAAGGCAGCATTTCTGTAGCCAAGAGCTTGCAGATGGTGAAATTCAACCTCTTAGCTTTCTCATGGCTAGGAGGAAATGGTCTTTTACTTGTCCACATCTGAGGGACTGAGGGCTGGCTGTTGTGCTTAGACGGGGTTGAGAAGGGTGTCCCCGGCAAACTGCCGGTCTGTGAGGAAGATACAGGCGGACATGTTAGGTTGCCTTGATCCAAAGGTGGTGCTATCGATGTCGGACAGCGCTGAACACCAGCTGGTGTTTCCACCTCCAAAGAAAATGATGACCTGCCAATCACGCTGGCTGTTGCGGGTAAAGAGGTGGCAGGTCTGCGTCCCAAAATAGGTGTGACTGCTGTCCCCCCAGTCACAGAGGATGAAGAGTCCGTGGATGCACAAGATGTGGCAGACGGCGGTTGGCCCGGCCGGCTAGGCCGCATTGTAGCACAGTGAGCTTCCCACTGCAACTTATGCTTCATATCCATGTGCCGGTTCATGCATGAAGTACTCAAACTATGGATTTTTTGGCCTCTACTTAGCTTTTGCTGACAAATGTTACAGATAACACGAGTTGGGTCATCTTTATCGATCTGAAAAAATGCCCAGGCTATGCAAGGCTTAGCACCCATGCGACCTGAAGAGCCACCACGACTTGTGGTCAGAGGCAGAGTTTTGTTTGAGGATGCAGTTGTTGACGTGCTTCCAGTACTACGTCTCTGTCCAGGAAGGCGCAACCTGACCTCGTCGTCACTAGCATCCTCCTCCACCTCCTCTGCTGACCTCATCGACTGGCTGACTGTGGGTTGACAGTAAGTGGGATCTCCAACCTCGTCATCATCACCCTGTGTGTTATCACACCCGTCGTCCTCAGAGCCAACCTCTTCCTGCCCTGACAAAAAACTAAAGTTGTTGCTCCAATCAGGTATTTGAGTCTCATCATCGTCTTCCTCATTGTCTCCACCAACAGGAGTTACAGTTTGGGAACTTGGGTCGACATTATGGTCAGAACCTTCTGCGTCTGGTCCTGGATCCGACTCATAAAGATTCTGGGCATCAGTGCAGATCATTTCCTCGTCTGGATTCACAGAAGCTCTGGAGCCGACCTCTGATTCCCAGGCTATAGTATGAGTAAACAGCTCTGCAGACTCAACCATCTGTTCTACCCCATACTCAGACGGGCAGCTGGAGACTTGGGAGCTGTGAGGAAGCAAGTGCGATTGGGGTGACACCTCTGAGGACTGGAGTATTTGTGATGCTGAAGTTGAGGTGGAGGAGAGCCCACTTAAAGGAGCACTTGATATCCGTTGAAGCACCTGATGTTTTTGTGCCTTATCTGGAATTTGTAGCGATTGGCATGGCTGTAAGAAAGTGATCTTATCACATTGTCCGATAAAAGAAGTAGACATCTTAGTTTGGCTGGAAGATGGTCTTTCTTCTGCAGATGTTACTGTTGCTTTAACACCTACCCCACCGACACAACCTTTTGTTCCCTTCCCAACACGCCTATTCCCCTTTCCACCAGCAGCAGGCCTTTTTCCACTCATTTTGGTGGTTAACTAATTCACAACTCTGGAGTTGTTTGCACAAAAAAACAATGGATGGGAACCGAGCAGAGCTGAGAGGCCAAACTGTGGTATTAGCCCAAAAGTATTGGCTGGGTTAGATGCAGATAAAAATTATTTTGAATTTGCAACCTGGTGGAGGTTAGTATAGATGGACTAATAGAACAAGTCCCACAAACTGCTACAGGCCGAAATATTTTTTCAGAGCTAGATGCAGAAAAAAATTATATTGAATTTGCAACCTGGTGGAGGTTAGTATAGATGGACTAATAGAACAAGTCCCACACACTGCTACAAGCCGAAATATTTTTTCAGAGCTAGATGCAGAAAAAAATGATATTGAATTTGCAACCTGGTGGAGGTTAGTATAGATGGACTAATAGAACAAGTCCCACACACTGCTACAAGCCGAAATATTTTTTCAGAGCTAGATGCAGAAAAAAATTATATTGAATTTGCAACCTGGTGGAGGTTAGTATAGATAGACTAATAGAACAAGTCCCACACACTGCTACAAGCCGAAATATTTTTTCAGAGCTAGATGCAGAAAAAAATTATATTGAATTTGCAACCTGGTGGAGGTTAGTATAGATGGACTAATAGAACAAGTACCACACACTGCTACAAGCCGAAATATTTTTTCAGAGCTAGATGCAGATAAAAAATTATATTAAATTTGCAACCTGGTAGAGGTTAGTATAGATGGACTAATAGAACAAGTCCCACACACCGCTACAAGCCAAAATATTTTTTTAGAGCTAGATGCAGATAAAAATTATATTGAATTTGCAACCTGGTGGAGGTTAGTATAGATGGACTAATAGAACAAGTCCCACACACTGCTAGAAGCCAAAATATTTTTTCAGAGCTAGATGCAGAAAAAAATTATATTGAATTTGCAACCTGGTGGAGGTTAGTATAGATGGACTAATAGAACAAGTCACACACACTGCTACAAGCCGAAATATTTTTTCAGAGCTAGATGCAGAAAAAATTATATTGAATTTGCAACCTGGTGGAGGTTAGTATAGATAGACTAATAGAACAAGTCCCACACACTGCTACAAGCCGAAATATTTTTTCAGAGCTAGATGCAGAAAAAAATATATTGAATTTGCAACCTGGTGGAAGTTAGTATAGATGGACTAATAGAACAAGTACCACACACTGCTACAAGCCAAAATATTTTTTCAGAGCTAGATGCAGATAAAAATTATATTGAATTTGCAACCTGTTGGAGGTTAGTATAGATGGCCTAATAGAACAAGTCCCACACACTGCTACAAGCCAAAATATTTTTTCAGAGCTAGATGCAGAAAAAAATTATATTGAATTTGCAACCAGGTAGAGGTTAGTATAGATGGACTAATAGAACAAGTCCCACACACCGCTACAAGCCGAAATATTTTTTCAGAGCTAGATGCAGATAAAAATTATATTGAATTTGCAACCTGGTGGAGGTTAGTATAGATGGACTAATAGAACAAATCCCACACACTGCTACAAGCCAAAATATTTTTTCAGAGCTAGATGCACAAAAAAATTATATTGAATTTGCAACCTGGTAGAGGTTAGTATAGATGGACTAATAGAACAAGTCCCACACACCGCTACAAGCCGAAATATTTTTTTAGAGCTAGATGCAGATAAAATTTATATTGAATTTGCAACCTGGTGGAGGTTAGTATAGATGGACTAATAGAACAAGTCCCACACACTGCTACAAGCCGAAATATTTTTTCAGAGCTAGATGCAGAAAAAAATTATATTGAATTTGCAACCTGGTGGAGGTTAGTATAGATGGACTAATAGAACAAGTCCCACACACTGCTACAAGCCGAAATATTTTTTCAGAGCTAGATGCAGAAAAAAAATATATTGAATTTGCAACCTGGTGGAGGTTAGTATAGATAGACTAATAGAACAAGTCCCACACACTGCTACAAGCCGAAATATTTTTTCAGAGCTAGATGCAGAAAAAAATTATATTGAATTTGCAACCTGGTGGAGGTTAGTATAGATGGACTAATAGAACAAGTACCATACACTGCTACAAGCCGAAATATTTTTTCAGAGCTAGATGCAGATAAAAATTATATTGAATTTGCAACCTGTTGGAGGTTAGTATAGATGGCCTAATAGAACAAGTCCCACACACTGCTACAAGCCAAAATATTTTTTCAGAGCTAGATGCAGAAAAAAATTATATTGAATTTGCAACCTGGTGGAGGTTAGTATAGATGGACTAATAGAACAAGTCCCACACACTGCTACAAGCCGAAATATTTTTTCAGAGCTAGATGCAGAAAAAAATTATATTGAATTTGCAACCTGGTGGAGGTTAGTATAGATAGACTAATAGAACAAGTCCCACACACTGCTACAAGCCGAAATATTTTTTCAGAGCTAGATGCAGAAAAAAATTATATTGAATTTGCAACCTGGTGGAGGTTAGTATAGATGGACTAATAGAACAAGTCCCACACACTGCTACAAGCCGAAATATTTTTTCAGAGCTAGATGCAGAAAAAAATTATATTGAATTTGCAACCTGGTGGAGGTTAGTATAGATAGACTAATAGAACAAGTCCCACACACTGCTACAAGCCGAAATATTTTTTCAGAGCTAGATGCAGAAAAAAATTATATTGAATTTGCAACCTGGTGGAGGTTAGTATAGATGGACTAATAGAACAAGTACCACACACTGCTACAAGCCAAAATATTTTTTCAGAGCTAGATGCAGATAAAAATTATATTGAATTTGCAACCTGTTGGAGGTTAGTATAGATGGCCTAATAGAACAAGTCCCACACACTGCTACAAGCCAAAATATTTTTTCAGAGCTAGATGCAGAAAAAAATTATATTGAATTTGCAACCTGGTAGAGGTTAGTATAGATGGACTAATAGAACAAGTACCACACACCGCTACAAGCCGAAATATTTTTTCAGAGCTAGATGCAGATAAAAATTATATTGAATTTGCAACCTGGTGGAGGTTAGTATAGATGGACTAATAGAACAAATCCCACACACTGCTACAAGCCAAAATATTTTTTCAGAGCTAGATGCAGATAAAAATTATATTGAATTTGCAACCTGGTGGAGGTTAGTATAGATGGACTAATAGAACAAGTCCCACACACTGCTACAAGCCGAAATATTTTTTCAGAGCTCGATGCAGATAAAAATTATATTGAATTTGCAACCTGGTGGAGGTTAGTATAGATGGACTAATAGGACAAGTCCCACACACTGCTACAAGCCAAAATATTTTTTCAGAGCTAGATGCACAAAAAAATTAGATTGAATTTGCAACCTGGTAGAGGTTAGTATAGATGGACTAATAGAACAAGTCCCACACACCGCTACAAGCCGAAATATTTTTTTAGAGCTAGATGCAGATAAAAATTATATTGAATTTGCAACCTGGTGGAGGTTAGTATAGATGGACTAATAGAACAAGTCCCACACACTGCTAGAAGCCAAAATATTTTTTCAGAGCTAGATGCAGAAAAAAATTATATTGAATTTGCAACCTGGTGGAGGTTAGTATAGATGGACTAATAGAACAAGTCCCACACACTGCTACAAGCCGAAATATTTTTTCAGAGCTAGATGCAGAAAAAAATTATATTGAATTTGCAACCTGGTGGAGGTTAGTATAGATGGACTAATAGAACAAGTCCCACACACTGCTACAAGCCGAAATATTTTTTCAGAGCTAGATGCAGAAAAAAATTATATTGAATTTGCAACCTGGTGGAGGTTAGTATAGATAGACTAATAGAAAAAGTCCCACACACTGCTACAAGCCGAAATATTTTTTCAGAGCTAGATGCAGAAAAAAATTATATTGAATTTGCAACCTGGTGGAGGTTAGTATAGATGGACTAATAGAACAAGTCCCACACACCGCTACAAGCCGAAATATTTTTTCAGAGCTAGATGCGGATAAAAAATATATTGAATTTGCAACCTGGTGGAGGTTAGTATAGATGGACTAATAGAACAAATCCCACACACTGCTACAAGCCAAAATATTTTTTCAGAGCTAGATGCAGAAAAAAATTATATTGAATTTGCAACCTGGTGGAGGTTAGTACAGATGGACTAATAGAACAAGTCCCACACACTGCTACAAGCCGAAATATTTTTTCAGAGCTAGATGCAGAAAAAAATTATATTGAATTTGCAACCTGGTGGAGGTTAGTATAGATAGACTAATAGAAAAAGTCCCACACACTGCTACAAGCCGAAATATTTTTTCAGAGCTAGATGCAGAAAAAAATTATATTGAATTTGCAACCTGGTAGAGGTTAGTATAGATGGACTAATAGAACAAGTCCCACACACCGCTACAAGCCGAAATATTTTTTCAGAGCTAGATGCGGATAAAAAATATATTGAATTTGCAACCTGGTGGAGGTTAGTATAGATGGACTAATAGAACAAATCCCACACACTGCTACAAGCCAAAATATTTTTTCAGAGCTAGATGCAGAAAAAAATTATATTGAATTTGCAACCTGGTGGAGGTTAGTATAGATGGACTAATAGAACAAGTCCCACACACTGCTACAAGCCGAAATATTTTTTCAGAGCTAGATGCAGATAAAAATTATATTGAATTTGCAACCTGGTGGAGGTTAGTATAGATGGACTAATAGAACAAGTCCCACACACTGCTACAAGCCAAAATATTTTTTCAGAGCTAGATGCAGAAAAAAATTATATTGAATTTACAACCTGGTGGAGGTTAGTATAGATGGACTAATAGAACAAGTACCACACACTGCTACAAGCCGAAATATTTTTTCAGAGCTAGATGCAGAAAAAAATTATACTGAATTTGCAACCTGGTAGAGGTTAGTATAGATGGACTAATAGAACAAGTCCCACACATCGCTACAAGCCGAAATATTTTTTCAGAGCTAGATGCAGATAAAAATTATATTGAATTTGCAACCTGGTGGAGGTTAATATAGATGGACTAATAGAACAAGTCCCACACACTGCTACAAGCCAAAATATTTTTTCAGAGCTAGATGCAGAAAAAAATTATATTGAATTTGCAACCTGGTGGAGGTTAGTATAGATGGACTAATAGAACAAGTCCCACACACTGCTACAAGCTGAAATATTTTTTCAGAGCTAGATGCAGAAAAAAATTATATTGAATTTGCAACCTGGTGGAGGTTAGTATAGATGGACTAATAGAACAAGTCCCACACACTGCTACAAGCCGAAATATTTTTTCAGAGCTAGATGCAGATAAAAATTATATTGAATTTGCAACCTGGTGGAGGTTAGTATAGCTGGACTAATGGAACAAGTCCCACACACCGCTACAAGCCAAAATATTTTTTCAGAGCTAGATGCAGAAAAAAATGATATTGAATTTGCAACCTGGTGGAAGTTAGTATAGATGGACTAATAGAACAAGTACCACACACTGCTACAAGCCGAAATATTTTTTCAGAGCTAGATGCAGAAAAAAATTATATTGAATTTGCAACCTGGTAGAGGTTAGTATAGATGGACTAATAGAACAAGTCCCACACACCGCTACAAGCCGAAATATTTTTTTAGAGCTAGATGCAGATAAAAATTATATTGAATTTGCAACCTGGTGGAGGTTAGTATAGATGGACTAATAGAACAAGTCCCACACACTGCTAGAAGCCAAAATATTTTTTCAGAGCTAGATGCAGAAAAAAATTATATTGAATTTGCAACCTGGTGGAGGTTAGTATAGATGGACTAATAGAACAAGTCCCACACACTGCTACAAGCCGAAATATTTTTTCAGAGCTAGATGCAGAAAAAAATTATATTGAATTTGCAACCTGGTGGAGGTTAGTATAGATGGACTAATAGAACAAGTCCCACACACTGCTACAAGCCGAAATATTTTTTCAGAGCTAGATGCAGAAAAAAATTATATTGAATTTGCAACCTGGTGGAGGTTAGTATAGATAGACTAATAGAACAAGTCCCACACACTGCTACAAGCCGAAATATTTTTTCAGAGCTAGATGCAGAAAAAAATTATATTGAATTTGCAACCTGGTGGAGGTTAGTATAGATGGCCTAATAGAACAAGTCCCACACACTGCTACAAGCCAAAATATTTTTTCAGAGCTAGATGCAGAAAAAAATTATATTGAATTTGCAACCTGGTAGAGGTTAGTATAGATGGACTAATAGAACAAGTCCCACACACCGCTACAAGCCGAAATATTTTTTCAGAGCTAGATGCAGATAAAAATTATATTGAATTTGCAACCTGGTGGAGGTTAGTATAGATGGACTAATAGAACAAATCCCACACACTGCTACAAGCCAAAATATTTTTTCAGAGCTAGATGCAGAAAAAAATTATATTGAATTTGCAACCTGGTGGAGGTTAGTATAGATGGACTAATAGAACAAGTCCCACACACTGCTACAAGCCGAAATATTTTTTCAGAGCTAGATGCAGATAAAAATTATATTGAATTTGCAACCTGGTGGAGGTTAGTATAGATTGACTAATAGAACAAGTCCCACACACTGCTACAAACCAAAATATTTTTTCAGAGCTAGATGCACAAAAAAATTATATTGAATTTGCAACCTGGTAGAGGTTAGTATAGATGGACTAATAGAACAAGTCCCACACACCGCTACAAGCCGAAATATTTTTTTAGAGCTAGATGCAGATAAAAATTATATTGAATTTGCAACCTGGTGGAGGTTAGTATAGATGGACTAATAGAACAAGTCCCACACACTGCTAGAAGCCAAAATATTTTTTCAGAGCTAGATGCAGAAAAAAATTATATTGAATTTGCAACCTGGTGGAGGTTAGTATAGATGGACTAATAGAACAAGTCCCACACACTGCTACAAGCCGAAATATTTTTTCAGAGCTAGATGCAGAAAAAAATTATATTGAATTTGCAACCTGGTGGAGGTTAGTATAGATGGACTAATAGAACAAGTCCCACACACTGCTACAAGCCGAAATATTTTTTCAGAGCTAGATGCAGAAAAAAATTATATTGAATTTGCAACCTGGTGGAGGTTAGTATAGATAGACTAATAGAAAAAGTCCGACACACTGCTACAAGCCGAAATATTTTTTCAGAGCTAGATGCAGAAAAAAATTATATTGAATTTGCAACCTGGTGGAGGTTAGTATAGATGGACTAATAGAACAAGTCCCACACACTGCTACAAGCCGAAATATTTTTTCAGAGCTAGATGCAGAAAAAAATTATATTGAATTTGCAACCTGGTGGAGGTTAGTATAGATGGACTAATAGAACAAGTCCCACACACCGGCACAAGCCGAAATATTTTTTCAGAGCTAGATGCGGATAAAAAATATATTGAATTTGCAACCTGGTGGAGGTTAGTATAGATGGACTAATAGAACAAATCCCACACACTGCTACAAGCCAAAATATTTTTTCAGAGCTAGATGCAGAAAAAAATTATATTGAATTTGCAACCTGGTGGAGGTTAGTACAGATGGACTAATAGAACAAGTCCCACACACTGCTACAAGCCGAAATATTTTTTCAGAGCTAGATGCAGAAAAAAATTATATTGAATTTGCAACCTGGTGGAGGTTAGTATAGATAGACTAATAGAAAAAGTCCCACACACTGCTACAAGCCGAAATATTTTTTCAGAGCTAGATGCAGAAAAAAATTATATTGAATTTGCAACCTGGTAGAGGTTAGTATAGATGGACTAATAGAACAAGTCCCACACACCGCTACAAGCCGAAATATTTTTTCAGAGCTAGATGCGGATAAAAAATATATTGAATTTGCAACCTGGTGGAGGTTAGTATAGATGGACTAATAGAACAAATCCCACACACTGCTACAAGCCAAAATATTTTTTCAGAGCTAGATGCAGAAAAAAATTATATTGAATTTGCAACCTGGTGGAGGTTAGTATAGATGGACTAATAGAACAAGTCCCACACACTGCTACAAGCCGAAATATTTTTTCAGAGCTAGATGCAGATAAAAATTATATTGAATTTGCAACCTGGTGGAGGTTAGTATAGATGGACTAATAGAACAAGTCCCACACACTGCTACAAGCCAAAATATTTTTTCAGAGCTAGATGCAGAAAAAAATTATATTGAATTTACAACCTGGTGGAGGTTAGTATAGATGGACTAATAGAACAAGTACCACACACTGCTACAAGCCGAAATATTTTTTCAGAGCTAGATGCAGAAAAAAATTATACTGAATTTGCAACCTGGTAGAGGTTAGTATAGATGGACTAATAGAACAAGTCCCACACACCGCTACAAGCCGAAATATTTTTTCAGAGCTAGATGCAGATAAAAATTATATTGAATTTGCAACCTGGTGGAGGTTAATATAGATGGACTAATAGAACAAGTCCCACACACTGCTACAAGCCAAAATATTTTTTCAGAGCTAGATGCAGAAAAAAATTATATTGAATTTGCAACCTGGTGGAGGTTAGTATAGATGGACTAATAGAACAAGTCCCACACACTGCTACAAGCTGAAATATTTTTTCAGAGCTAGATGCAGAAAAAAATTATATTGAATTTGCAACCTGGTGGAGGTTAGTATAGATGGACTAATAGAACAAGTCCCACACACTGCTACAAGCCGAAATATTTTTTCAGAGCTAGATGCAGATAAAAATTATATTGAATTTGCAACCTGGTGGAGGTTAGTATAGATGGACTAATGGAACAAGTCCCACACACCGCTACAAGCCAAAATATTTTTTCAGAGCTAGATGCAGAAAAAAATGATATTGAATTTGCAACCTGGTGGAGGTTAGTATAGATGGACTAATAGAACAAGTACCACACACTGCTACAAGCCGAAATATTTTTTCAGAGCTAGATGCAGAAAAAAATTATATTGAATTTGCAACCTGGTAGAGGTTAGTATAGATGGACTAATAGAACAAGTCCCACACACCGCTACAAGCCGAAATATTTTTTTAGAGCTAGATGCAGATAAAAATTATATTGAATTTGCAACCTGGTGGAGGTTAGTATAGATGGACTAATAGAACAAGTCCCACACACTGCTAGAAGCCAAAATATTTTTTCAGAGCTAGATGCAGAAAAAAATTATATTGAATTTGCAACCTGGTGGAGGTTAGTATAGATGGACTAATAGAACAAGTCCCACACACTGCTACAAGCCGAAATATTTTTTCAGAGCTAGATGCAGAAAAAAATTATATTGAATTTGCAACCTGGTGGAGGTTAGTATAGATGGACTAATAGAACAAGTCCCACACACTGCTACAAGCCGAAATATTTTTTCAGAGCTAGATGCAGAAAAAAATTATATTGAATTTGCAACCTGGTGGAGGTTAGTATAGATAGACTAATAGAACAAGTCCCACACACTGCTACAAGCCGAAATATTTTTTCAGAGCTAGATGCAGAAAAAAATTATATTGAATTTGCAACCTGGTGGAGGTTAGTATAGATGGCCTAATAGAACAAGTCCCACACACTGCTACAAGCCAAAATATTTTTTCAGAGCTAGATGCAGAAAAAAATTATATTGAATTTGCAACCTGGTAGAGGTTAGTATAGATGGACTAATAGAACAAGTCCCACACACCGCTACAAGCCGAAATATTTTTTCAGAGCTAGATGCAGATAAAAATTATATTGAATTTGCAACCTGGTGGAGGTTAGTATAGATGGACTAATAGAACAAATCCCACACACTGCTACAAGCCAAAATATTTTTTCAGAGCTAGATGCAGAAAAAAATTATATTGAATTTGCAACCTGGTGGAGGTTAGTATAGATGGACTAATAGAACAAGTCCCACACACTGCTACAAGCCGAAATATTTTTTCAGAGCTAGATGCAGATAAAAATTATATTGAATTTGCAACCTGGTGGAGGTTAGTATAGATGGACTAATAGAACAAGTCCCACACACTGCTACAAACCAAAATATTTTTTCAGAGCTAGATGCACAAAAAAATTATATTGAATTTGCAACCTGGTAGAGGTTAGTATAGATGGACTAATAGAACAAGTCCCACACACCGCTACAAGCCGAAATATTTTTTTAGAGCTAGATGCAGATAAAAATTATATTGAATTTGCAACCTGGTGGAGGTTAGTATAGATGGACTAATAGAACAAGTCCCACACACTGCTAGAAGCCAAAATATTTTTTCAGAGCTAGATGCAGAAAAAAATTATATTGAATTTGCAACCTGGTGGAGGTTAGTATAGATGGACTAATAGAACAAGTCCCACACACTGCTACAAGCCGAAATATTTTTTCAGAGCTAGATGCAGAAAAAAATTATATTGAATTTGCAACCTGGTGGAGGTTAGTATAGATGGACTAATAGAACAAGTCCCACACACTGCTACAAGCCGAAATATTTTTTCAGAGCTAGATGCAGAAAAAAATTATATTGAATTTGCAACCTGGTGGAGGTTAGTATAGATAGACTAATAGAAAAAGTCCCACACACTGCTACAAGCCGAAATATTTTTTCAGAGCTAGATGCAGAAAAAAATTATATTGAATTTGCAACCTGGTGGAGGTTAGTATAGATGGACTAATAGAACAAGTACCACACAGTGCTACAAGCCGAAATATTTTTTCAGAGCTAGATGCAGATAAAAATTATATTGAATTTGCAACCTGTTGGAGGTTAGTATAGATGGCCTAATAGAACAAGTCCCACACACTGCTACAAGCCAAAATATTTTTTCAGAGCTAGATGCAGAAAAAAATTATATTGAATTTGCAACCTGGTAGAGGTTAGTATAGATGGACTAATAGAACAAGTCCCACACACCGCTACAAGCCGAAATATTTTTTCAGAGCTAGATGCGGATAAAAAATATATTGAATTTGCAACCTGGTGGAGGTTAGTATAGATGGACTAATAGAACAAATCCCACACACTGCTACAAGCCAAAATATTTTTTCAGAGCTAGATGCAGAAAAAAATTATATTGAATTTGCAACCTGGTGGAGGTTAGTATAGATGGACTAATAGAACAAGTCCCACACACTGCTAGAAGCCAAAATATTTTTTCAGAGCTAGATGCAGAAAAAAATTATATTGAATTTGCAACCTGGTGGAGGTTAGTATAGATGGACTAATAGAACAAGTCCCACACACTGCTACAAGCCAAAATATTTTTTCAGAGCTAGATGCAGAAAAAAATTATATTGAATTTGCAACCTGGTGGAGGTTAGTATAGATGGACTAATAGAACAAGTACCACACACTGCTACAAGCCGAAATATTTTTTCAGAGCTAGATGCAGAAAAAAATTATATTGAATTTGCAACCTGGTAGAGGTTAGTATAGATGGACTAATAGAACAAGTCCCACACACCGCTACAAGCCGAAATATTTTTTTAGAGCTAGATGTAGATAAAAATTATATTGAATTTGCAACCTGGTGGAGGTTAGTATAGATGGACTAATAGAACAAGTCCCACACACTGCTAGAAGCCAAAATATTTTTTCAGAGCTAGATGCAGAAAAAAATTATATTGAATTTGCAACCTGGTGGAGGTTAGTATAGATGGACTAATAGAACAAGTCCCACACACTGCTACAAGCCGAAATATTTTTTCAGAGCTAGATGCAGAAAAAAATTATATTGAATTTGCAACCTGGTGGAGGTTAGTATAGATGGACTAATAGAACAAGTCCCACACACTGCTACAAGCCGAAATATTTTTTCAGAGCTAGATGCAGAAAAAAATTATATTGAATTTGCAACTGGTGGAGGTTAGTATAGATAGACTAATAGAACAAGTCCCACACACTGCTACAAGCCGAAATATTTTTTCAGAGCTAGATGCAGAAAAAAATTATATTGAATTTGCAACCTGGTGGAGGTTAGTATAGATGGCCTAATAGAACAAGTCCCACACACTGCTACAAGCCAAAATATTTTTTCAGAGCTAGATGCAGAAAAAAATTATATTGAATTTGCAACCTGGTAGAGGTTAGTATAGATGGACTAATAGAACAAGTCCCACACACCGCTACAAGCCGAAATATTTTTTCAGAGCTAGATGCAGATAAAAATTATATTGAATTTGCAACCTGGTGGAGGTTAGTATAGATGGACTAATAGAACAAATCCCACACACTGCTACAAGCCAAAATATTTTTTCAGAGCTAGATGCAGAAAAAAATTATATTGAATTTGCAACCTGGTGGAGGTTAGTATAGATGGACTAATAGAACAAGTCCCACACACTGCTACAAGCCGAAATATTTTTTCAGAGCTAGATGCAGATTAAAATTATATTGAATTTGCAACCTGGTGGAGGTTAGTATAGATGGACTAATAGAACAAGTCCCACACACTGCTACAAACCAAAATATTTTTTCAGAGCTAGATGCAGAAAAAAATTATATTGAATTTGCAACCTGGTAGAGGTTAGTATAGATGGACTAATAGAACAAGTCCCACACACCGCTACAAGCCGAAATATTTTTTTAGAGCTAGATGCAGATAAAAATTTTATTGAATTTGCAACCTGGTGGAGGTTAGTATAGATGGACTAATAGAACAAGTCCCACACACTGCTAGAAGCCAAAATATTTTTTCAGAGCTAGATGCAGAAAAAAATTATATTGAATTTGCAACCTGGTGGAGGTTAGTATAGATGGAGTAATAGAACAAGTCCCACACACTGCTACAAGCCGAAATATTTTTTCAGAGCTAGATGCAGAAAAAAATTATATTGAATTTGCAACCTGGTGGAGGTTAGTATAGATGGACTAATAGAACAAGTCCCACACACTGCTACAAGCCGAAATATTTTTTCAGAGCTAGATGCAGAAAAAAATTATATTGAATTTGCAACCTGGTGGAGGTTAGTATAGATAGACTAATAGAAAAAGTCCCACACACTGCTACAAGCCGAAATATTTTTTCAGAGCTAGATGCAGAAAAAAATTATATTGAATTTGCAACCTGGTGGAGGTTAGTATAGATGGACTAATAGAACAAGTACCACACAGTGCTACAAGCCGAAATATTTTTTCAGAGCTAGATGCAGATAAAAATTATATTGAATTTGCAACCTGTTGGAGGTTAGTATAGATGGCCTAATAGAACAAGTCCCACACACTGCTACAAGCCAAAATATTTTTTCAGAGCTAGATGCAGAAAAAAATTATATTGAATTTGCAACCTGGTAGAGGTTAGTATAGATGGACTAATAGAACAAGTCCCACACACCGCTACAAGCCGAAATATTTTTTCAGAGCTAGATGCGGATAAAAATTATATTGAATTTGCAACCTGGTGGAGGTTAGTATAGATGGACTAATAGAACAAATCCCACACACTGCTACAAGCCAAAATATTTTTTCAGAGCTAGATGCAGAAAAAAATTATATTGAATTTGCAACCTGGTGGAGGTTAGTATAGATGGACTAATAGAACAAGTCCCACACACTGCTACAAGCCGAAATATTTTTTCAGAGCTAGATGCAGATAAAAATTATATTGAATTTGCAACCTGGTGGAGGTTAGTATAGATGGACTATTAGAACAAGTCCCACACACTGCTACAAGCCAAAATATTTTTTCAGAGCTAGATGCAGAAAAAAATTATATTGAATTTGCAACCTGGTGGAGGTTAGTATAGATGGACTAATAGAACAAGTACCACACACTGCTACAAGCCGAAATATTTTTTCAGAGCTAGATGCAGAAAAATATTATATTGAATTTGCAACCTGGTAGAGGTTAGTATAGATGGACTAATAGAACAAGTCCCACACACCGCTACAAGCCGAAATATTTTTTCAGAGCTAGATGCAGATAAAAATTATATTGAATTTGCAACCTGGTGGAGGTTAATATAGATGGACTAATAGAACAAGTCCCACACACTGCTACAAGCCAAAATATTTTTTCAGAGCTAGATGCAGAAAAAAATTATATTGAATTTGCAACCTGGTGGAGGTTAGTATAGATGGACTAATAGAACAAGTCCCACACACTGCTACAAGCCGAAATATTTTTTCAGAGCTAGATGCAGAAAAAAATTATATTGAATTTGCAACCTGGTGGAGGTTAGTATAGATGGACTAATAGAACAAGTCCCACACACTGCTACAAGCCAAAATATTTTTTCAGAGCTAGATGCAGATAAAAATTATATTGAATTTGCAACCTGGTGGAGGTTAGTATAGATGGACTAATAGAACAAGTCCCACACACCGCTACAAGCCAAAATATTTTTTCAGAGCTAGATGCAGAAAAAAATGATATTGAATTTGCAACCTGGTGAAGGTTAGTATAGATGGACTAATAGAACAAGTACCACACACTGCTACAAGCCGAAATATTTTTTCAGAGCTAGATGCAGAAAAAAATTATATTGAATTTGCAACCTGGTAGAGGTTAGTATAGATGGACTAATAGAACAAGTCCCACACACCGCTACAAGCCGAAATATTTTTTTAGAGCTAGATGCAGATAAAAATTATATTGAATTTGCAACCTGGTGGAGGTTAGTATAGATGGACTAATAGAACAAGTCCCACACACTGCTAGAAGCCAAAATATTTTTTCAGAGCTAGATGCAGAAAAAAATTATATTGAATTTGCAACCTGGTGGAGGTTAGTATAGATGGACTAATAGAACAAGTCCCACACACTGCTACAAGCCGAAATATTTTTTCAGAGCTAGATGCAGAAAAAAATTATATTGAATTTGCAACCTGGTGGAGGTTAGTATAGATGGACTAATAGAACAAGTCCCACACACTGCTACAAGCCGAAATATTTTTTCAGAGCTAGATGCAGAAAAAAATTATATTGAATTTGCAACCTGGTGGAGGTTAGTATAGATAGACTAATAGAACAAGTCCCACACACTGCTACAAGCCGAAATATTTTTTCAGAGCTAGATGCAGAAAAAAATTATATTGAATTTGCAACCTGGTGGAGGTTAGTATAGATGGCCTAATAGAACAAGTCCCACACACTGCTACAAGCCAAAATATTTTTTCAGAGCTAGATGCAGAAAAAAATTATATTGAATTTGCAACCTGGTAGAGGTTAGTATACATGGACTAATAGAACAAGTCCCACACACCGCTACAAGCCGAAATATTTTTTCAGAGCTAGATGCAGATAAAAATTATATTGAATTTGCAACCTGGTGGAGGTTAGTATAGATGGACTAATAGAACAAATCCCACACACTGCTATAAGCCAAAATATTTTTTCAGAGCTAGATGCAGAAAAAAATTATATTGAATTTGCAACCTGGTGGAGGTTAGTATAGATGGACTAATAGAACAAGTCCCACACACTGCTACAAGCCAAAATATTTTTTCAGAGCTAGATGCAGATAAAAATTATATTGAATTTGCAACCTGGTGGAGGTTAGTATAGATGGACTAATAGAACAAGTCCCACACACTGCTACAAGCCAAAATATTTTTTCAGAGCTAGATGCAGAAAAAATTATATTGAATTTGCAACCTGGTGGAGGTTAGTATAGATGGACTAATAGAACAAGTACCACACACTGCTACAAGCCGAAATATTTTTTCAGAGCTAGATGCAGAAAAAAATTATATTGAATTTGCAACCTGGTGGAGGTTAGTATAGATGGACTAATGGAACAAGTCCCACACACTGCTACAAGTCGAAATATTTTTTCAGAGCTAGATGCAGAAAAAAATTATATTGAATTTGCAACCTGGTGGAGTTTAGTATAGATGTACTAATAGAACAAGTCCCACACACTGCTACAAGCAGAAATATTTTTTCAGAGCTAGATACAGATAAAAATTATATTGAATTTGCAACCTGGTGGAGGTTAGTATAGATGGACTAATAGAACAAGTCCCACACACTGCTACAAGCCGAAATATTTTTTCAGAGCTAGATGCAGAAAAAAATTATATTGAATTTGCAACCTGGTGGAGGTTAGTATAGATGGACTAATAGAATGATGCTATGCCCAAAAGGTTTTACTTCACTAGGTGCAGTAAAAAAAATGGTATTCTATACACAGGTGGTGTAGCTTGCAACACAGATAGGCTACTCCACTGACTAACACACACTGCAAGTGGCCAAAAAGGATTTGCTTTGCTAGATTTAGCCAAATGCTGTGAAAAAAACTTGCACAGCACTGGCACAGACCTGGCTGGCAAAAAGTGATAGGAACTGATGTAACCTAGCCCTCAAAAGGACTGCAATTACAATTAGTCATTACTCCCAACCTATCTATTTAAGAGCACAGACCTGCCTGATAAAAGTGATAGGAACTGATGTAACCTAGCCCTGAAAAGGACTGCAGTTACAATTAGTCTTTACTCCCAACCTATCTAAGAGCACAGACCTGCCTGATAAAAGTCGTAGGAAATGATGTAACATAGTCTTTAAAAGGACTGCAATCACAACTATTCCCTACTCCCAAGCTATCTGTAGATTTGTGCGAAAATTGGCTTGAAATTAACAAAGTATAGCGCACACTGCAACAGCGGTGCCGTCTAACACGCAGCTGCAGCAGTGAGAAAATGGTGGCGACGGGGAAAATAGCTGGGTCTTATAGGGCAAGGACATGTAACATACACTGCCAATGACACATGCCCTTGCTTGTGTGAAAAAAAGCAGTTCGCTCCGTGTGCGCGCTGCTGATAGGCTGACAGATTGCACCTCCCCACTGTAAATGTGGGAAAGAGAAAAAAAAATGGAGATCTTCATTATTTCTGCAGAAATCTGTCCCCTGCCCCGCTGTACACTCAAACTGCGTATTAACATTAATTTTCAGCATTACTGAGAAAAAATCCAGTTATGATTTTGGTGCACGAACAGTTATCGAACATAGCCTCGAACAGCCGAATTTTTTTCAAATCGTTCGTGTTCGCCGAACGGCTCGAACACTGCCCAAAACAGCTCGAATTTGAGAATGGCGAACAGTTCGATTCGAGCACCGCTCATCTCTAGTAGTAGGTGCAAGTTTCTCTAGCCTGTTAGATATCAGAGGGTGAACAGTAGCACATTGGCTCAGTGGTTAACACTGAAGCCTTGCAGCCCTGGGATCCTGGGTTCAAATCCCAGCAAGGACAACATCTGCAAGGATTTTGTATGTTCTCCCCGTGTTTGCGTGGGTTTCCACCTCCGTTAAAAAAGGAGCCATAGAGTGTCCGGGAACCTTCCGACACACTTTTCTTAGCCAGGACTGCTTCTCGGCAGGGTTGGACGGTCCAACCAGAGAATTCTCGGGTGGGCCCTGGCTTCTCCATCAGGAGAGTTCATGATAGCACAAACTTTGCAGCAGCTATGGGGCTCTTGAGCGGTGGAGAAAGGTGAGCCCTCAGAATCAAATCCTCTGGTGGGCCCAATGTTTTTCAACTGTTTGAAACTGCTTCTCAGTGGGAGTTGTATTTCACCACAGCCATATTCTTTAGCTCGGTGAAAGGACTGGCATAGAGGGAAACCGTATCTACTCCTGCTGTCATTTCTCCGTCGCCAGGTTCTGCCCATTGTCACACACGACCATGCCTGGCTGTATGTTCAGCGATGAGAACCACAGGTCAGGCTGCTGTGTTACAGCTTTCAACAACCCTGCAGCGCTGGGCAGTTTGTCACCTAAGCATTAAGCATGTTATATTCAGCACAGCCTGTTGCCACTTGGCCAAGGCAGTGCATCAGTGCTTTCAGCTTGTGACTGATGAGGTCTTTATGGAGATGGAGGCTGAACTGGAGGAGGAGGTGCAGGAGCTGAACAATGTGATTACATTGAGGTTACATTGGCAAGTCTGGTTTTTACACTAAACAAATATCCTACTGTGTTTTTATTTTTTTTACGGAAATCTCATTTTAACATTTTACAACCTTATCTGGCCATGGAGTGTGTGACACATCATCAGACACATCCTGTTTCATTTATGATGGAGGGACTCTGAAAGTCACAAAGCCTATTTTTATAGGGTCATCAGGCAGCCCTTAATATTCTTAAAGGGCCAGCAGTCGGCCCTCGCTATTGTTAGAGAGCCATCAGCCGGCTGTGCTTTGTTGTTCCCATTATTAACTAGAAGGTCTCCTATAGTGGTAATGCCCATGTTGTGACTGCAAGGGCTGCCAAAATTTGGGAAAAACCCCACTAACAATTTAAACACACAGAGCTGGGCCACAGTAACGAGTACGACAGGTTCCCATTAGAAAGGAGAGGGTCTGCTATACAGCTATAGGGTATGCAATGAGTCCAACGGCTGCCATAATTTAGGAAAAACCCCACTAACAATTTAAAGACACAGAGCTGGGCCACAGTAGCGACATGTTCCCATTAGAAAGGAGAGGGTCTGCTATAGTTATAGGGTATGCAGTGAGTCCAACGGCTGCCAAAATTTTGGAAAAACCCCATCAACAATTTAAAGACACAGAGCTGGGCCACAGTAACGACGTTTCTATTAGAAAGGAGTGGGTCTGCTATAAAGTTATAGGGTATGCAGTGAGTGCAATAGCTGCCAAAATTTAGGAAAAACCCCACTAACAATTTAAAGACACAGAGTTGGGCCTCAGTAACAACATATTCCCATTAGAAAGGAGCGGGTCTCCCATACCGTTTGCCTATGCAGTGACTGCAATGGGTGTCCAAAATTTGGAGGCACTCCAATTCCCCTTGCAAGAGACGTAGAGGTCGGAGGGCCTCTTGAAAACAATGTTCCCATTATTAAGAAGTGTGTCTCCCATACTGTTGTTTGCCTATGCAGTGAAGCAACGGCAAAGCTGCTTCACTGCCAGAAAGTTGATTTACGCATGTGGGCACAGTTTTTATCAAATTACAATGGTCGCTCGGTGTGGATGGATGAAGTGATCTCCAATGTGGATTTAGAGTTGGTAACAGATGCGACGGGGTCACATGGTTTTGGAGCATATTTCAGAGGAAAGTGGTGCACAGGGGAATGGCCGGAGGCATGGAGACAGAATGGCATGATAAAAAACTTAACTGTGCTGGAATTGTTTCCAATAGTGGTGGCGGTTGAGATTTAGAAACAAGCTGAACATGTGGTTGCGTGCAATTCATGTACATGGGGTCACTAATTCCATAGCGGACGCGCGCTCTCGTTTTCAGTGGAGCCGGTTCCAGGAGCTGGCACCTGGCACGGAGCCTCCACGGAACTATTGGATCTGGTCTTGGATCAACACAGATTGGTCAGGGAGTCGGTGGCACCGAGCACAGTACATGTCAGTGTGGGAATGGTGGCAGCGTCTGGAGGCAGAGAGAGGTGTGTGTCGGTCAGAGGAGTGGGCCTGTTGTTGCTAGGTTAGGCGAGGGAGGACGGAGTATCGGTGTCAGTACTGAATGGTCGCATGACAGCCTTAGCATTACTGTTTAAACTGACCAAGAAAAAGGATGCTACAAAACATTTCATAGTCAGGCAGGCACTCAAGGGTTACAGGAAAGGCCGAGTGGTCAGAGACTGGAGGAAGTCGGTCTCTTGAGTTATTGAGTAAACTTTTATAGTGGTACTATGGGAGATTTGTTCTTCCGGATTCAAAGTCATTCTGTATCAGCTAGCTTTTACATTAGCCTTTTACAGGGTTTTCAGAATTAGCGAATTAGTCAGTAGTAACGTGCGTAGTCAGGGCGGACTACAATACGGGGACGTTCTACTGGAGGAAGGGGCATGTCGTTGTCTATTGAGAAAGTCCAAGACGGATTCTGGGGGGACAGGCCGTGTAATTGAGCTGAGTGCAGGAACAGGCCTGAATGAATGCCCAGTCAAGTGTATGAGGGAATATTTAAAGATACGAGGAGTTAACCCGGGGTCGTTACTGATACATGAGAATGGATCGGCACTGTCATGATTTCAATTCGTGGCTGTATTTAGGAAGTGTTTGACACTAAATGGGATAGACGGGTCAGACTACGGCTCTCATTCATTCAGAATAGAGGTGCAGCAACGGAAGCATCTAGATGGGGTTTATCTTCTGACATGGTGAAGAGAATCGGACGATGGGGATCGAAGCGTTTCCGTTTATATGTGCGTCCAAATAGGTTATAAAAAAAATAGTGTGTGTGGGGGGGGAGAGTTAAAATGTGTATTGTAAACTGTAATTATATATTTTGCATTCATCTGTTTCTTTCAGGTTGCCCACTGCTGGTGTGGGTTATAGGCCACTGTGGTGTGGTGAGCACTAAGGGCCGATGTTAGACCAGATGGCCGTCAGCTCAGACTCCATAGAGATGAGGCGACGGTTCGGTGTATCGGGGTCAGTGGGATACTATGGACCAGGCTTGTGCCCGAGTTTCGCTTTCACGACAGTTTGGACAGGCCTCCTGCTATCCTGCTAATACACGCCGGTGGGAACAACTTGGGCGTTCGGACCTCTAAGGACTTGATCAGGGATATCAAGTTTGACTGCTTGCGTATCATGTCCTCCTACCCGCGGCTAGTATTAGTCTGGTCAGACATTGTCGCCCGATTGACATGGAAACACGGCCGGTACACTGAGCGTTTAAACAAGACTCGGGCAAAAGTCAACAGAGAAGTATCTTGTTTCCTTTCCAAGAATGGGGCCTTTGTAGTCAGGCACCATCAGTTAGAAGTCCCTTCACAGGAGCATTTGTGTAGGGATGGGGTACATTTGTCTTCCGTAGGACTGATATATGGGCACTAGGATTAAGAGAAGGCCTGGAGAAGGCTGTTTGGGTGTGGAGAATCATGCATTCAGGAGGTGGTCATTCATGCATGCCGTGGCAGGATCGGGTCTTTGGAAAGCTAAGTGGTGGTACGGAAAAAGTGGGGGACCCAGTTGTGGGCGGGTCACCTCCCTCCATTTGACAGAGAATAAGCAGGGTCCCGACTGGGCTAAGGTCTCAGAGGGAAATTGGATGGGCACCATTCAGCTGGAGGGCCCCCGAATTGGCACGTTGCGGTTGGGGGCAATAGAGGAGCTGATGGTGAGAAGTTTCGATGTGGCGGCTTCCAAAGACCCTTTCCTTATTCTCAGGTTATTTTATATGTAATAGATGCATTAAATTTAATGTGTTTATTTGTTAATAAAGGCGGCTCTGGCCATTTCATCCAAGTCACAGTGTCTGTCTTTATTGCGGGAACAGGGGAAATGAATGGGAGGGCGGCAGGGGTTATTGGGCTTGGGGTATTTGTCCAGAGGGCAGCCATTCTGCAGTCATGTGTAGTGTTGTACAGATTTGTGTTTTGCGTATTGAATGGTTTACATAAGATGGTACAACATAACAGACTCACCCTTCCTTCTACCGCCTGGAATAGAACACCTGCGACTTTGGAGACTTCAAGGACTGACTACCTCAACCAGTGGCCCCCCGCTACAGGCGGGCCCCCACAGAGTAGGTAGCGGCAAGCTTAGGAAGCTAGCAGTCCATCGAGTTACAAGGCCAGGAGACACGAGGGTCCCACCCTGGCCTCCGAGAGTTTTCATGGGGCCAGATGACCGGCGAGTCCCGCGAGTCCCAGTCTGGCTTCGCTGAATGTCTCCATGAGTTCCAGGCGACCGGTGGGTCCCTCCTGACAACCCCAAACATATCCATGGGGCCAGGTGCCATCTTCATCCCACCCTGGTCTCCCCAAAATGTATCCATGTCTCTGATGGTCAATGGAGCAGATCCAAATCTTTCCAGTCATGTCCGATACACTTAGGCTAGAATAATGTAAAAGCCAAATCTGTGTCAGAGTAATGCCATGCAATCCATCTACTGTCCTGAAGGAAGTCTCTCATTCTCCTTGTAAAGTCTTTCTCCCATCTCTGTTTCAAGTCTGACCGCTACAGAAGCACAAGTCCTTTATAACAGTTAACCTGTGAATGTGTACTTTTAAAGGACAAGAATTAAGGATATTATTCAACAGGGCTCGAGTATCCACAGCTCATTCCCCAAGATGACTGGCAAACACCCTACAATGGTATTTAACATATCTAGCAAACATCCATTGTTCAGAGTCCCTGTATGGCCGACGATTCATTGTAAGAGCTGATATAAGATGTAGATAGCAGCCATTCATCAATTACCAATATCACCTCAAGTGACCAGGATTCAGGTTTATACAAACAAATGTCTGTTGAGCAACCAAAGAACACAGGTTAAAAAGTCAACATAAAAATAAAGGTATACTACTCTTGGATTAACAAATCGAATCGTCTGGCTTATTAACATAATAGACTATTGTCACAACTCCCATTCTTGCTTGCATCTTGTAATGTCCCCCCTTATTTTCCCCATCCAGTAATGCTCCCCATATTGGCCCCTTTAGGACATGCGGAAGCTCCAGAGTTACCACATAAAGGGACACATCTGATCTGAAAAATTTGTCTGTCGGGAAAGTGAAATCTGGCTTGAGCTGGAAGGAGTTTCCTTTTATAATTTGAGCAGCCATAGCATGGTGGTCCCAGGTCACTCTGAACACAGTGAACCATTATCCAGAGCACTGTATTACCATAGGAGCCCAGTCTAAAGTATCCCCCGATGTGTGAGCAAGAACCAGACCGAGCTTCGGAAGTTTGAAACTTTTATTTATTTTTTTTAGAAGAACAAAACGTCACTTTGTCAAACATCTATTAAGATTTCCAAAAACATTAAGCAAAAAAGAGACTGCAGACAAATCCTAGCAGCCTGAGCAGAATCAGAACTAAAACGCTGAAGCTTCTTATCCGTCGTTATAAATAATGCGCCGTGCCGATCAGACAAATTATTTTGCCACTTAAAAGTAGTGATGAATTCTCAACTTATGAACTTTTAGTCTATCACGCAAAAAATCATGAACACAATGTGGTCTCCTGAAACCATACAAGGAAGCCTCCAACCCCGATCCATGCACTTAGAACTGATTGATCATGTGAGAATTTCTCATTTAGACGAGCGAAGCTCCCAATGCGGGAGACAGACGTGTCCAGTGGAAGCTGCTGCTGCTCAGTTTTCTTCATCGCTGTCATCTGGACTGATTGCTGGACTTGTGAGACTGTAGGTTGGCGATGTGGGACTGTATCCTGGGGACGTTGGAGAGTAAGTGGAGCCTTTAGGACTGGTTGGCGAGTAGGTGGGTGAAGTTGGCGAATACTTAGGGGAGGTCGGTGAATATGTTGGCGAAGTAGGAGAGTATTTGGGGGATGTAGGAGTATAGACTGGGGAAGTGGGGGAATATGTTGGAGATGTAGGAGAGTATTTGGGAGTTGTTGGAGAATAAGTAGGGGATGTTGGCGAGTATTTGGGAGAAGTTGGCGAGTACTTGGGGGAGGTTGGAGAATATTTGGGGGAAGTCGGTGTGTACTCTGGAGAGCTTGGGCTGTAGGACGGGCTTGTCGGTGTATATTTGGGGCTTGTTGGGGAATAGCTGGGTGAACTGGGGCTGTAGCTTGGGGAGCTAGGAGTATAGCTCGGAGACTGAGGGGTATAACGTGGACTTGAAGGAGAGTAACTAGGCGATGTTGGAGAATAGCTCGGGCTTGTAGGACTGTAGTTGGGAGAGGTGGGACTGTAACTGGGAGAGGTGGGACTGTAACTGGGAGAGGTGGGTGTATAATTAGGAGAAGTTGGCGAGTAATTGGGAGAAGTAGGAGAATAAGAAGGTGATGTTGGGCTGTAAGATGGGGATGTAGGTGAATAGGAGGGTGAAGTTGGGCTGTATGAGGGAGATGTAGGAGAATAGCTGGGAGAAGTGGGTGAGTAACTAGGACTAGTAGGAGAATAACTGGGAGAAGTAGGTGAGTAACTTGGAGAAGTAGGACTGTAGCTGGGAGAGGTAGGACTGTAGCTTGGCGATGTCGGAGAATAGCTTGGGGATGTTGGAGAATAGCTCGGAGAAGTGGGACTGTAGCTGGGGCTGGTTGGGCTATAACTCGGAGAGGTTGGAGAGTAGCTTGGACTTGTTGGTGAGTAGCTTGGGGAAGTGGGAGAGTAGCTTGGGGAAGTGGGACTATAGTTCGGGCTTGTGGGAGAATATGAAGGGGAGGTTGGACTGTAAGAGGGCGACGTCGGAGAGTAACTTGGACTTTGAGGAGTATAGCCGCCAGGACTCCTTGGTTCATAAGCTGGAGAGGTGGGGGAATAGCTGGGAGACATTGCTCCACCTGTAGAGGAAAGAAAAATAATATATACATATTACATGAACCAGACTTGGCACAGAACTTGTACAGGCGACAATGGAAACTGACTGCAGAACATCAACAATTATCTAAATCAGTACAAGAGCATGGCTGCAGAAACACTGCCACTGGGCTGTACCTGCGCTATGTCCATGTCCAGCCTTCCTCCAATTTGATTATAGAGAAGGCTAAAGCATCCGTCTGGTTGTTAGCAGAACCTACCTACCTACGCACCAGACCGATCACTCACAACTCAGACTGGTGGACACATCGCTGCCAGATGTTTCCTACTCCAATGGTAAGAAACGATGGGCCTTATATTGTGGCGTATCAATCCATGTAAAGCCATGCTTACAACAGAGAGGTGAACATCTTCACACTATAGATCTGGACTCTGGTGAAACCTAGTAAACAGCAAAAACAGGGCCCTTACCTGGGGAAGGAATGTACGGACTTGAGGGGCCTGGCGAGCCAGGAGAACCTGGAGTGGGAGACCAGGCCGGAGAATAGCCAGGACTGAAGCCACTGGCGTCCGAGGCAGCACTGGGAGAGAAGCCAGCTGCGCCAGGCGTCATGCCGCTTCCTGTAAAATAAAGTGGTTATCGGCATTAATGTCCGAGGCTTCTTCTTTCTGTATGTATATGAGGGATCTGAAGACAGTCAGGAACCCTAAGAGAGGTCATTAACAGATATCAGAAGAGCGGAGAACAGCCCTTGTAATAGAACATCAGACTGGGAGCACCCGCCCTACAGAAGCATTTCTGGTGGAACTACTAGAAGGGAGGTCCCAATCTCCTGGTCTGTCTCCTGGTCCTTTATGATTGCAGATAAATGAAAAAAAATAAAATAAAAAACATGGAAACATCTCCATTCTTTGATTGCCAGAAGTTCCTGAGTTATTATTCTTTGGGTTGCAAGATCAAAATTGAGAAACGTACAATACACAGACTTTTCAGCATGAAGTCTGGACTGAAAACTGAAGACTAATCACAAGATGCTATCAATGTAGATTAACTATAGTTCTTCATAAAATCTCTTGGTTGGTGAGCCAAGATCACCAGTGACCATATAAGCAGCCAGTCACCATATAAGAAGTGCACGTAAACCATGTAACCGCATATTACAAGACTTCAGAGCATCTTTAAAGATCTGGACTGTGCTCCCCCCCCCCCCCCCCCGCCCCGACATACCAAGACTTGGAGACCATGCTCCGTAGGCCGGCGTAGCACCTTGGTTCCATGGGGTCATCGCAGGAGACATTCCCCCCATTGGGCTTGGGGCGGTTCCAAAAAACATTCCAGTTGCTGAACAAAATAGACCAAATATTAGAAGGTAAATCTTCATAATGGGGGTTAGATGTAAAAGTGAAGCAGATCCCATAGATACTCACGTCCCGCAGCTCCAAGTCCCGGGATATTTGTAGGAATCTCCATTCCAAATTTACATTTCTCTGCATCCAACAAAAGATCAAAACAGCCAGTGCCAGCGGGCGCCAACTGCCCCAGCATGATGTTCTCAGACACTCCCTTCATGGGATCAGTCTCGCCATGCGCTGCTGCCTCCATGAGGACATCCACCTGTCGGAAAAAAAGTGGGAGGTAAACCCAAGCCTGTGAAGGACACCACAAGCAGCCGTCACCTGAACGGGTGAGCTGCACGTACCGTTTCTTCAAACGAACATTTCATGAGCGGTCCTGTGTCCTGTCTGTTGACACCGTGACGAGTGATGGCCATCAAGTGGCCTCTGCAGGTCATCGTGTCACAGAGAAGGGCCAAGTGGCGATAGTTCACGTAAGAACCATCAAAGGAAATGACGTGGTAAAGTTCTCTCTCCAGCGCTTTCCTGACGGCCTCGATTCCAAGAACCTGAAAGAGAGAGATGTCAAGACTAACCCAACTTACAAAAGGAAAGCGACAAAACAAGCATCAGACTTACAGTGAAGATCTCCACGATGTCGTTAGACGTCGTCCTCACAGGATCCACATCTTTTTCACTCAGAACCCTCATCAGGCTGACGCCGTCTGTCTCTAGGATCCATTCCTGCAGAGCCTTGAACTCTCCATCCTCTGTCAGAATTATCTTCTTTTTGTTGTCCGTCTGTGGCAGGTGCATGTAAACCTGAACAAACAAAAACTTTAGTCAAACAACCCTGACAAGCTACAATAACGTGCATTATAACAGCCATCAGGACCTGCCTCGATGGGAGGAAAAAAAAACAAACATCTTTGCTTACAGCAGTAGTGGCTGACTAGACAGAACTTCTCTGTACACCATGGACTTCAGAGGGTCACCTACCTTACTGATCTGCTCAATCCCCTGCAGAGTCATGTCTGTCAGCATATTAGACTCAATGCAACGAAGGAAGACATCGTCGTCCATCTTGTCCACCACCTCTTCTTCCTGAACGCAGGGAGTAATAAGGTTAGCAACACTACGAGGCTGTGACTCTTAAACTGCTTCAGGGGCTTTTTCTCACCTCTTGCATCTTGTTCTCCTCACTGTTCATAATCCGTATCCTCAGAACCAACTTCTCAGCATTATCATCATTAAATATACAGTTGAGATCATCGCCAAAGCCTGGAAGAAGGATACAAGACATGAGGGTGGCACCGGTCAGAGACTGGACCGGCACAGGACAAACCTCCACAACTCACCTGCATTGATCTTCTCTGCGATCTGCTCCATGGTCAGTTTACGGTCAGTCATGTGTTTGCGGTCAAGCTCCACACGAAGCAGCCATGGGGAAATCCTAGTGACATCAAAGTCTGGCATCTCGTAGTAGACATTCACCCACTCCTGGTCTTCAGCCACCACGGTATTTTGTGGGTTTGGATCATAGTAAATGGCGGTATTGGCTGTAACTTTCCGCAGAGTTGTGTGCTCCAAGCGGCACAAAATGTCCTGAACAAGTAGACAAGTGTAAGAGGTTTGCCGGCAGGATGTGAACATCAGAAGACACCACAACATGCCATGAGACCGACCTTGGCACGCTCAGCATCTCGAGCAGATTGGCCCAGTAAGAAGACTGTGAGGGAAGGAGTCTTGGGTTTCTTTGAGATATTAATTAACTCCTTCAGACGAGGAACTCCCAGAGTGACATTTTTGGCTGAGACACCAGCGTAGTGGAAAGTGTTCAAGGTCATCTGAGTGGCTGGCTCACCAAGAGACTGAGCGGCCAGTGCCCCAACCATCTCTCCCGGATGAGCCTGCAGAAAAGGGAATCATTAATACTCCAGAGTAACGTGTTCCCCAAGATGCACAGCTGCCACACAACACTTACAATAGCCTGGTTGAATTTAGACTCGATTTCTCCCAGTAGCCAGTCAAAGGCCTCACCACTAAGCCGGAACTCCTCCACCATCCGGCGACTGCACAGCGTGGAGCGCAGGTGGATGTTAAACAGGAGCGTGGCATTCTCCTGGGCCTGGCGACTCAGAGGATCATCTCCATTTACAATCACCAGCTTCTTACTCAGATCCTTCACGCCTTACAGGAGAAAAACAAGATTAACGGTGATGAGGATGAGGGGGCAAAGACCAAGAGGAATTGATTATATTTGCATCATTGCCAGCAACCAGTACTGTATAATGCCTACCATCCACCACTTTGATGGGGTGCAGATCTGAGGGCATGCGGGTGTTGATGTGGAATATCTTCTGTGCGTTCCAGATCATCCTGAGGAGATTACACGGTAGGACCACCTGAAGTAGACAAGCCATAGTCAGCAACGAAGCCGCCACAATACCCAGCGATCACTGCCGGATTGTAAGTTACCTTGCTGTCACCAGTAGGGAAGATAACCCGCAGGACCTCTCTGTCTTCCTTCATCTTGTCAAACTCCTTCTCCAGCTCATTCTGAATGTGGGCATTACTGAGGATATCCTTCACCACATCTTCCTGTAGAGTCCTCCTCAGAGCGCGCTCATTTGCGTAGTCGAATTTAAATCTAAAAACACAGGCCTGCGTCAGCACGAGCCCACCCAGGAGCCCCACATAGGCAGGCATCAACATGACCCCACCCGCAAGCTAGGACACGCACACAGACCGGTATCAGCACAAGCCCACCCAGGAGCTCCACACAGGCCAGCACCAGCATAAGCCCCACCTACGAGCTAAGAGACACACAGGACAACATCAGTGCGAGCCCCACTGTGACAAAAAAAGCTTCTAATCTTAATCAACCAAACGATTAGATTTGTTAAGCCAGGATAATACACGATTAGGTTTGTCTTGACTTTATGACTTGTGTGTGTTTCTTTGATGGGTCAAGAAGGACAGACCAGTATTTGTATAACCCTGAATGTGGTCTTCTCATGGTTCTGAAACAATGATGCTTGTTACTATGCTAACTGCATATTGTATTAAAACCAGCTAGATGTTTATAACCCCCTGTTATACCAACTATGTAAATTGTTGAAACGCTCAAACAATGAGACCTAAGCCCTGTGGAATAATACCCTCCCTAACCCTTGCCCCGTGGATGTATACTTTAAAAGACCAAATGTGAACTATTTAAGGAACTCTGTAGCAGGGAGAATTGAAAGAGACTTTACAATGAGAATCAAAGATCAGACTCTCTTCAGGCCATCTGCTTGGTAGCATGGCTTTATCCGAAGAGAAACAGATTTGGATTCTACATGATTCCAGCCTAAGATTGGGACCAGCCAGCCATCTGGCCCCATAAAAACTCTTGGAGAGGCAAGGGTGGGACCCTTGGTCTCCTGGCGTTTTACCTCGAGGGACTGCTATTGCCACCATTTCCTCTCTGTGGGGGCCCGCCAAAAGCTGGGGGCCAACCCAAGTCCCAACTGTTCTATCCCAGGTGGGCCAACGGAAAGTTGAGACTGTGTAATGTTGTTGGGACTGTTCTATGTGATATTGTCCATTTGGTGGATCAATAAACTATTGCCACAATGTTTTATCCTCACCCTGTGTTGTCTGAGTAGTATTACGCACAATGAAGACCCTGGACCTTCACACCCACCTGCAAGCTAAGACACACACAAACCTGCATCAGCACGAGTCCCACCCGAGAGCTAAGACAAGCACACAGGCCGGCATCAGTGCAAGCCCCACCCGAGAGCTAAGACACGCACACAGGCTGGCATCAGCACGAGCCCACCCAGGAGCCCCACACAGGCCGGCATCCGTGTGAGCCCCACCTGCAAGCTAAGACACACACAGGCCAACATCAGGGCGAACCCCACCATGGGCCAAGACAATCCAGAATCAGCGCAAGCCCCACCCGAGAGCTAAGACACGCACACAGGCCGACATCTGTGTGAGCCCCAACCGCGAGCTAAGACACGCACACAGGCCAACATCAGGGCGAACCCCACCATGGGCCAAGACAATCCGTTATCAGCGCAAGCCCCACCCGCGAGCGACAACACGCACATCGGCCAGCCTCAGCATGAACTCACCCAGGAGCCCCACACAGGCCATCAGCATGAGCCCACTCAGGAGCTTCACATGAGCGGCAGACGCACACGCTGGCATCTGATCAAGCCCCAGCCGCAAGCCAAGACATGCACACGGGCCAGCATCAGTACAAGCCCACCCAGAAGCTCCATGCGAGTGAGACAGACACAAAAACACATACACACCAGTGTGAGCCCACCCAGAAGCCCAACACAGGCCAGCATCAGCACAAGCTCCATCCACGAGCAAGACATGCACACAGGCTGGCATCAGCGTGAGCCCATCCAGGAGTTCCTCACAGGCCAGCATCAGCACAAGCCCCATCCATGAGTGAGACACACGTCAGTGTGAGCCCACCAAGGAGCACCGTCACACATGCTGGAGTCAGCACAAGCCCCACACGCGACCGAGACACAGGCCAGGCTCAGCATGACAGATCACCATCAGCACAAACTCCCTTAGTGAGTGAACACACACCTCCCCGTGTCCCTCTAGCCTACAGGCATGGTATTCAGCTCCCAACCACCTAAAACCAACACTCACTTTTTCTCAAAGGCTTTGTTAGATGGTTTCAGAGTAGCCAGGTTCTGGAACTCCACACCTTCTCCAGCCAGACCATCCTCACCGTACCGCAACTGTACCACCTGATTGATGGAGTTACGTACTGTAGCGTCGTACTTCACCATGACAGACTCCATAGACTTGATCAGACGTCTCTGGATGTAACCTGGCGAGAAGCAGAATGGAAACTTCTTAGCTTTATCCCTCTCAGGAGAGATTTTTGGCTCCACATTTAGGCATGGACCTGCTTATAGTAAGCCCTGGTGTCCCCCCCCCCCCCCCGAATAGCAGGTCAGTGTAGACAGACGGGGGTGACAATCGCACCTGTCTCAGCAGTCTTCACAGCGGTATCAATTAATCCCTCTCTTCCTCCCATAGCATGGAAGAAAAACTCTGTTGGAGTAAGGCCAGCGAGGTAGGAGTTCTCTACGAAGCCTCTGCTCTCCGGGCCATAATCGTCTTTGATGAAGTGAGGCAGCGTCCGATGTTTGAAGCCAAAGGGGATGCGTTTACCCTCCACGTTCTGCTGACCGACCACAGCAATGACCTTGAAGAAAAGGGAATCAGGTCTGCGCACACTGCATATGCTGACCTCTGCCACCTTCCACTAAGCCACCGCTCACCTGGGAGATGTTGATCTTGGAGCCCTTGGCTCCTGACACCACCATGGACTTGAAGTTGTTATACTCCGATAAAGACTTCTGGGCAGACGAGCCGGTTTTATCTCTGGCATCATTGAGGATTCGGTTCACCTGGTTCTCAAAAGTCTGACGTAGGGTATTTCCAGGTGTGGGTTCCAGCTCATTGTTATGGGCCTTCTCAATGACCTGCACAATAGGAGATACTGAGTTCAGAACATTACTGGGGCAGCCCAGGCGCATCAGAACTAGACTCCACCAGCCTCACCTCTATCACATCCTGCTTGGCTTTTTTGATCGTGTTCTGGATATCCTGGTAAGTCTTTGCATCAGCAATAGAGTCTCCGATCCCAATAGTGTGACCTACAGAAGAAAGCAGCAACCATCAAAAGAGTCCACAGCACACAGCAGTTTACATATATACAGTGCAGACACCCAGCAGACCCCACCACTCCCAATAGACCCCCTCTAACCATACACCCACCCTCAATGAGCAGCCAGTTATTGATGACAGTCTGGATATTGGAGTAGAAGAGACGAGTGACATCATGTCCCATCTCTAGATATGAGATATGGACCAGCGATCCAGCAGACGTCCCCAGCGATTTCTTACACAAGATCCCCATGATCAGCTCTCCATTCTCTACAATGACCTGAAGATGACAACAAATGTGATGAAGCAGCAGCTTAGACCAGAGCTCAGCCTGATATCAGGACCCTTCACTACTCACCTTTGTGTCCCCCGGGGAGATGTGTTTATAAGGACCACTGTCCTCATCATCTGGGTGGGTGCTATGAGTCCGGATAACATTAATGTGCCCTGGAACAATCAGAGAGAAAATCTGCTTCCCGGTCCAGAGAGGACGAGGCTTCAAGATGGCTGGCTGAGGAACCTTCCCATCCCATGTGGAGAGAAACATCAGCAAATTCATCACCTCCCCCTAAAAAAGAAACATGAAACATTAGAGGTCCAGCAAAGCCTGATCTAAGCATATCATACAAGACTAGCGAGGTCCAGGGACGAGCCTGACCTAAGCACTACATGGTAGACCAATGAGGTCCAAACATGAGCCTGGCTGAAGCGTACAAGATCCAAATATTGTGATTGAGTGAGGGTGCAAGAACGGTACTGGAAATGCATTAAATGTAGACGAGTTTAATCATGGCACTACAAAGGTGCAATCAGAAAATCAAATACGGCTTTACAGTAGTGTCATAATGCTTAAGTGTGTACAATGTCCAACATTTCGGTTACATGTGGACCTTGGTCACGGCCTTAACGCAGATATCGGAGCGTAATACGGTTATGAATTAAGTCAGCAACACATCATTACACTTGGAGGGTAAACTGTAAATATGGAAGCCAGGATCCACCGATGTCCCGGGGGTAGGACAGTGATGACAGATACTGGGGGATGGAGGGAAGGATGAAGTCTGGGTTAAACCGTCCAGAAGTATTAGATCGTGTCATTAATTCATCACATATCTATTTATTCTGTGTTAGGGCCATGACCACAAGGTCCACATGTGATTGAAACGTTGGCCACGGGACAAAATGGAGTTTTCCACTGATTCAATAAAGACATTTGAGATTATAGATAGATAGAGATTAGTGTTGAGAGAGTATGTTCTGTTAACCCTTTCGGCAAGTATGCTCGGACGAGCACTGAGTATTTACAGCTGCTCGGTGAGGTGATATGGTTGAATCGCTCCCATGATTTGCGACTGTTTGACAGTTTTATTACATGTGAGGAATGTGTAAGAAATAAACATTCACATGTAATAAAGCTGTCAAACAGTCGCAAATCATGGGAGCGATTCAACCATATCACCTCACCGAGCAGCTGTAAATACTCGGAGCTCGGCCCGAGCATACTCGCTCAACACACACACATACATATATATATATATATTCTCTATTTTTTTTATTGCATGTCTTGAACTGCAGGGATTAGATTTCTTCTATGGTATACAAGACTAGTTATGGCCAGACATGAGCCTGGCCTAACCCCACTACACATTATACAAGACTAGTAATGGCCAGAAAGATGAGACTAACCGGAATATACGGCAAACGTAAAGTACTACAAGACTAGTAATGCCCAGAGAGGAGCTCAGCCTAACTGCATCTACAGCATACAAGATTAGCGATATCCAGAGATAAGCCTGACCTAACCGTACCTGTGTGTACATAGCGTTTGGGAAATTAGAACCTCATTATCTGGAGGAATGCAACACTGTGGACCTTCCCTACAGCCACCAGCATCTCCCATTATTTCAGGGTACCTTGAGTTTCATCTACTCACCCTTTCCAGGAAAACATCCCTTTTTGTGAATTTCCTAACTGCAGTCAGCGTGTCCTGCACAATTCCCATAACTGGTCTGTTGGACTGAGGAGTGACGATCATACGAGGTACCATGGCAAGCTCCTGAATCTCTGCCCGCGTCTCCAGAGACTGTGGAAGATGCAAATTCATCTCATCCCCGTCAAAGTCAGCATTGTATGGAGTGGTGACACTGGAAATAAAGAACTTCTAAGCTCCTGAACTAAAATGGCACAAAGAGCAACATATCAGATGAGGGATGTACCTGAGGTTCAGCCGGAAGGTGGACCAGGGCAGAATGCGGACTCTGTGCCCCATCATAGACATTTTGTGCAGCGTCGGCTGTCTGTTAAAGATGACGATATCTCCATCGCACATGTGTCTCTCCACCTGGAGGGAAGCAGAGAGCGCAGCTGTTAGGGTCTCTAATGTCTGTGCTTTCTCTCATTATGGGGGGCATCACAAAGCCCCTCACCTTGTAGCCAATCTGTAAATGCAGGTCACTGGGTTTAGGGTGAAATCTGAGATCAATGCGATCCCCATTATCTCGAATGATGTATTTGGCTCCAGGGTACTGACTGTTTCCTCGTCTCACCAGCTCCTGCAGCCTGAATACAAGAAACAAAGCTGAAGCATTAGAGCTGCAGGATACAGAAAGCCTTGTCACATGCGACTAGCAGGCCCGAAGGTCCGTGTCAGATAGCGTCAATCTGGCTGTGGCCCATGGGATATAGATAACAGGAGGACAAGAATAAGACTTCTGGGATCTCACCGATCAATGTTGAAGGGAGTAACGATCTCTGGAAAAGTCATATTAGCAGCAATCGACCTCGGGACCCCAACTTGGTCAATGGAGAGGTTTGGATCAGGGGTGATAACTGTTCGAGCAGAGAAATCTACACGTTTTCCCATTAAGTTTCCTCGGACTCTCCCTTCCTTCCCCTTCAATCGCTGCTTCACAGACTTCAGAGGACGGCCAGACTTTTGCATGGCCTGAGGGAGGAAGGCAGAGGGTGTAAGTACATGTAGCATTCATAGGGAGCAGAACACGGTGTCCGACGTCTTCTCCTCAATCTCCAGAAAACGTAGGCTGACATCCGGCCCACGAGTTTCTTCACTTACCCTAGGAAGGCCAGGTAGCTCATTGTCTATCATCGTGGCAACATGGAACTGCAGAAGCTTCACGTCGTCGGCAATGACGTGGGCTGCGGCGCCATTCTGTTCGTTCCGCCTCAGCTGGTTGTTAATTTTCACAATATCGGCAAGTTTGTGGGTCAGATCGTCCTGAGAGCAGAAGGATTAGAGGACCAATGTCAGCACACACACTTGTTACCACCCATGTGTTCCTGCACTATGACCTGGACCCACCTGGTTCCTGGCAGACCCTTGCATGACGACTGCGGGCCGCACAGAGAGCGGAGGTACTGGCAGAACGGTGACGATTAGCCACTCGGGGCGAGCGTATCGCGGCTCCATTCCTAGGATGAAGCACTCCTCATCTGTGATGCGCTTGAATATCTCATGGACTCGCTCTGGACTCAGCAGAATCTTCTTCTCCTGCGAGTCCTCGTTCACGTGCTTCCACTCTGCGTACAGCTCCAGGCCTGTACGTCTGATCCTTGGCTGATAGCGGCCACAGCCACCGTGGCCCTGATGAAGACAGAGTACAGAAGCAGAGTTACCCCAGGACTGAGCCCACCCTGACCACCCCCAGCCATTTGCCTGCCCCCTACCTTCTCTTTCTGGATGTCTTCATCACCTTCATTCTGATCCATCCCGAACTTGTTGTCCATCTCCTCGCCTCCCTCACAGATGTTCTTTCCCTTACACAGCTCGTACACGTGGGTCAGACGCTTCTTTGGCTGTCCTTTAGATTTTGTCAAAATGTCTTTGATTTTTGGGTTGTTCTATAAAAATAAAATAAAAATGAAGTCTATGTGGAGGAAAACCACAAGCATCCTCCACTGGCACCGCAACTTACCGCATCCACCAGTAACTTGGAGCAGAAGAAACAGACGCAACGTAAAACCTTCATGGTCTTCACCAGAAATCCCACATGAAAGACAGGCTTAGCCAGTTCAATGTGCCCGAAGTGGCCAGGACACTCCGTCATGTTCCCTGTCAGAAGACACCCACAAAAAGGCGTGATGGCAACAGACACCCTGGTAGTACTACCTCACCGACCGCTACCTGCCCAGAGCAGCCACCCTGATGACATACCTGCACATGTCTGACAGCGGCCAGTGCGCTCAACCACACCCTGACGAGGGTCCATCAAACCACCCAACTTGGGGCGACCACCCTCCGTGGTCTCAGGATACTTAATTCCACCCTCCGTCACGGACATCCGCTTCTAAAACACAAAAAGAAAGCCAAGAGATTAACAGCGCGGACCGACCGACGGAGGACGACGACGAGCGCCCGCGGACCCACCGGAGGAGGAGGGACGAGGAGGAGGGCCCGCGACGCGCGCGCGGACCCACCGGAGGAGGAGGGACGAGGAGGAGGAGAGCCCGCGGCGCGCGTACCCACCGGAGGACCGACGGACGGAGGACCGACGGACGGAGGATCGACCGACCGACGGACGGAGGACCGACCGACCGACGGACGGAGGACCGACCGACGGACGGAGGACCGACCGACGGACGGAGGACCGACCGACGGAGGACCGACGGAGGACCGACGGAGGACCGACCGACGGACGGAGGACCGACCGACGGACGGAGGACCGACGGACGGAGGACCGACGGAGGACCGACCGACGGACCGACGGAGGACCGACCGACGGACCGAGGACCGACCGACGGACGGACGGAGGACCGACCGACGGACGGAGGACCGACCGACGGACGGAGGACCGACCGACGGACGGAGGACCGACCGACGGACGGAGGACCGACCGACGGACGGAGGACCGACCGACGGACGACCGACGGACGGAGGACCGACCGACGGACGGAGGACCGACCGACGGACGACCGACCGACGGAGGACCGACCGACGGACCGACCGACGGACCGACCGACGGACCGACCGACCGACGGAGGACCGACCGACGGACCGACGGAGGACCGACCGACGGACCGACGGAGGACCGACCGACGGACCGACGGAGGACCGACCGACGGACCGACCGACGGAGGACCGACCGACGGACCGACCGACGGAGGACCGACCGACGGACCGACCGACGGACCGACCGACGGACCGACCGACGGACGGAGGACCGACCGACGGACCGACGGAGGACGGACCGACGGAGGACCGACCGACGGACCGACGGAGAACCGACCGACGGACCGACGGAGGACCGACCGACGGACCGACGGAGGACCGACCGACGGACCGACGGAGGACCGACCGACGGACCGACGGACCGACGGAGGACCGACCGACGGACCGACGGAGGACCGACCGACGGACGGACCGACGGAGGACCGACCGACGGAGGACCGACCGACGGAGGACCGACCGACGGACCGACGGAGGACCGACCGACGGACCGACGGAGGACCGACCGACGGACCGACCGACGGACCGACGGAGGACCGACCGACGGACCGACGGAGGACCGACCGACGGACCGACGGAGGACCGACCGACGGAGGACCGACCGACGGAGGACCGACGGAGGACCGACCGACGGACCGACGGACCGACCGACGGACCGAGGACCGACCGACGGACCGAGGACCGACCGACGGACCGAGGACCGACCGACGGACCGAGGACCGACCGACGGACCGAGGACCGACCGACGGACCGAGGACCGACGGAGGACCGACCGACGGAGGACCGACCGACGGAGGACCGACCGACGGAGGACCGACCGACGGACGGAGGACCGACGGAGGACCGACCGACGGACGGACCGACGGACCGACGGAGGACCGACCGACGGACCGACGGAGGACCGACGGAGGACCGACCGACGGACCGACGGAGGACCGACCGACGGACCGACGGAGGACCGACCGACGGACCGACGGAGGACCGACCGACGGACCGAGGACCGACCGACGGACCGACGGAGGACCGACCGACGGACCGACGGAGGACCGACCGACGGACCGACCGACGGAGGACCGACCGACGGAGGACCGACCGACGGAGGACCGACCGACGGACGGAGGACCGACGGACGACCGACGGACGGAGGACCGACCGACGGACGACCGACGGACGGAGGACCGACCGACGGACGACCGACGGACGGAGGACCGACGGAGGACCGACCGACGGACGGAGGACCGACGGACGGAGGACCGACGGAGGACCGACCGACGGACGGAGGACCGACGGACGGAGGACCGACGGACGGAGGACCGACGGACGGAGGACCGACCGACGGAGGACCGACCGACGGAGGACCGACCGACGGAGGACCGACCGACGGAGGACCGACCGACGGAGGACCGACCGACGGACCGAGGACCGACCGACGGACCGAGGACCGACCGACGGACCGAGGACCGACCGACGGACCGAGGACCGACCGACGGACCGAGGACCGACCGACGGACCGAGGACCGACCGACGGACCGAGGACCGACCGACGGACCGAGGACCGACCGACGGACCGAGGACCGACCGACGGACCGAGGACCGACCGACGGACCGAGGACCGACCGACGGACCGAGGACCGACCGACGGAGGACCGACCGACGGACCGAGGACCGACCGAGGACCGACCGAGGACCGACCGACCGAGGACCGACCGACCGAGGACCGACCGACGGACCGAGGACCGACCGACGGACCGAGGACCGACCGACGGACCGAGGACCGACCGACGGAGGACCGACCGACGGAGGACCGACCGACGGACCGAGGACCGACCGACGGACCGAGGACCGACCGACGGACCGAGGACCGACCGACGGACCGAGGACCGACCGACGGACCGAGGACCGACCGACGGACCGAGGACCGACCGACGGACCGAGGACCGACCGACGGACCGAGGACCGACCGACGGACCGAGGACCGACCGACGGAGGACCGACCGACGGACCGAGGACCGACGGAGGACCGACCGAGGACCGACCGACCGAGGACCGACCGACCGAGGACCGACCGACCGAGGACCGACCGACGGACCGAGGACCGACCGACGGACCGAGGACCGACCGACGGACCGAGGACCGACGGACGGACCGACGGAGGACCGACCGACGGACGGAGGACCGACGGAGGACCGACCGACGGACGGAGGACCGACGGAGGACCGACCGACGGACCGACCGACGGAGGACCGACCGACGGAGGACCGACCGACGGACCGAGGACCGACCGACGGACCGAGGACCGACCGACGGACCGAGGACCGACCGACGGAGGACCGACCGACGGAGGACCGACCGAGGACCGACCGACGACCGACGGAGGACCGACCGACGGACCGACGGAGGACCGACCGACGGAGGACCGACGGACCGAGGACCGACCGACGGAGGACCGACCGACGGACCGAGGACCGACCGACGGAGGACCGACCGACGGAGGACCGACGGACGGACGGAGGACCGACCGACGGACCGACGGACGGAGGACCGACCGACCGACGGACGGACCGACCGACGGAGGACCGACCGACGGACCGACCGACGGAGGACCGACCGACGGACCGAGGACCGACCGAGGACCGACCGACGGAGGACCGACCGACGGACCGAGGACCGACCGACGGAGGACCGACCGACGGACCGAGGACCGACCGAGGACCGACCGACGGAGGACCGACCGACGGACCGAGGACCGACCGACGGAGGACCGACCGACGAACCGAGGACCGACCGAGGACCGACCGACGGAGGACCGACCGACGGACCGAGGACCGACCGAGGACCGACCGACGGAGGACCGACCGACGGACCGAGGACCGACCGACGGACCGAGGACCGACCGACGGACCGAGGACCGACCGACGGACCGAGGACCGACCGACGGACCGAGGACCGACCGACGGACCGAGGACCGACCGACGGACCGAGGACCGACCGACGGACCGAGGACCGACCGACGGACCGAGGACCGACCGACGGACCGAGGACCGACCGACGGACCGAGGACCGACCGACGGAGGACCGACCGACGGACGGACGACCGACGGACGGACCGACGGACGGACCGACGGAGGACCGACCGACGGAGGACCGACCGACGGAGGACCGACCGACGGAGGACCGACCGACGGAGGACCGACCGACGGAGGACCGACCGACGGACCGACCGACGGACCGACCGACGGACGGAGGACCGACCGACGGACCGACCGACGGAGGACCGACCGACGGAGGACCGACCGACGGACGGACCGACCGACGGACGGACCGACCGACCGACGGACCGACCGACGGACGGACGGAGGACCGACGGACGGACCGACCGACGGAGGACCGACCGACGGAGGACCGACCGACGGAGGACCGACCGACGGAGGACCGACCGACGGACGGACCGACGGAGGACCGACCGACGGACGGACCGACCGACGGACGGACCGACGGAGGACCGACCGACGGAGGACCGACCGACGGAGGACCGACCGACGGACCGACCGACGGACGGACGACCGACGGACGGACGGACCGACGGACGGACCGACCGACGGACGGACGGAGGACCGACCGACGGACCGACGGACGGAGGACCGACCGACGGACCGACCGACGGACGGAGGACCGACGGACCGACCGACGGACGGAGGACCGACCGACGGACGGACGACCGACCGACGGAGGACCGACGGACGGACCGACGGACGGAGGACCGACCGACGGAGGACCGACCGACGGACCGAGGACCGACCGACGGAGGACCGACCGACGGACCGACCGACCGACGGACGGAGGACCGACCGACGGACCGACCGACCGACGGACGGAGGACCGACCGACGGACGACCGACCGACGGACGGAGGACCGACCGACGGACGGACGGACGGACCGACGGACGGACGGACGGACCGACGGACCGACGGACGGACGGACGGACCGACGGACGGACCGACGGACGGACCGACGGACGGACCGACCGACGGAGGATCGACGGAGGACCGACCGACGGACGGACCGACGGACGGACGGACCGACCGACGGACGGAGGACCGACGGACGGACCGACGGACGGAGGACCGACCGACGGACGGAGGACCGACGGAGGACCGACGGACGGACGGAGGACCGACCGACGGACCGACGGACGGAGGACCGACCGACCGACGGACGGACCGACCGACGGAGGACCGACGGACGGACCGACCGACGGAGGACCGACGGACGGACCGACCGACGGACGGAGGACCGACCGACGGACGGAGGACCGACCGACGGACGGACCGACGGACGGAGGACCGACCGACGGACGGAGGACCGACCGACGGACGGAGGACCGACGGACGGACGGAGGACCGACGGACGACCGACCGACCGACCGACGGACGGACGACCGACGGACGGACGACCGACCGACGGACGACCGACCGACGGACGACCGACCGACGGACGACCGACCGACGGACGACCGACCGACGGACGACCGACCCAGGATGGATGGATGGACCGACCCACGACGGAGGGGGTCATTTTCCAATAAGTCCCACGTCTTTTTACAATCATGAAGAGATGATTATTGGGTAAAGCATCCCAGCAGAGTTTCGCCAGCAGCAGATACGAGCAGCCATTGCCTTTCTACAATATCTGTAGGATATCGGGTCCCAGCCTGAACATATAGGAATATCGCGCTATGGTATCAGTCACGACATTACACTCATGGACACACATCACGGGCACACAGAAGCCTGCAACCACTACATGCAGTACCAGCAGCCGCCGCTGCACTTCCGGGTGGCGCCCCGCCTCCCCACCGCCCGCCTTCTTCCTCTTACCAGCTCGTCCGGGCCCAACACACCGAACTGGACCCGCTTAATGATCCGGAGCGGGCAGGCGCTGTCACCGGCAGGCGGTCCGTGCATGGCGGCGATGTCGTCTGTTATTGTAGCTACTCAGTCTACTCTACAGACAACTGGTCTCCGAGACCCCAGCAGCGGATACCCGTCCTCAAGGTTCGTCGCCGCTTGCGCTCAGAGCGCATCTGAAGACCAGAGAGGAACGTCTCCCATATATATACTCTAGTAGGTTTCGCACGGGGTCGCCTTCTCCACATTCCAGGAGCTCTAGCCAGTCTTCGTAAACATGATTGGAGGAGATCGACCAACCCGACGAGGAATTTGTGCACATGCGCACTAACACTGTGATTACGAAACACTTTCGTCTATTTCCCTCAAAATTATGTGGCTCGTGATACAGTAAGCACAGGGAGGGGGCGGGGCGCACGTTTGATCGACATCTCTGCTAGCCTAATGTGCGGCAGTTTACTTTCCTGTGGTTTCTCCCTCTGCTCATTGCGCATGCGCTTTTGTGGCGACTTGTGAAATAGCGCTCGCATAACCCGCAGGTCACATCCCTGGTGATAGTTGTCGGTGATTAGGGGCGGCTGTGCCTCGGAGATCGGAGCCGCTGACTGAGAACGCGGTGCTCACTCTTGGGGTGAGCGGTACAGAGTAGGCCTCACATCCCCGGGCTCAACTGAAGCGGGATCCGCCGATATCCTCAGGAGCGCGGCCAATAGCTGAATACAGACCGCGGCTTCTGGGGAGGGCTAGGCCCCACGTGAGGATGATCACACAGCAATGCCCCGGGCAAAACGCGAGGGAGCCGGTAAGAGAGAGACCGAGACCTCACCACAGAGAAAGCGAGACAGAGGCCTCGCCACAGAGAGAGAGGGACAGAGGCCTCGCCACAGAGAGAGAGAGAGGGACAGAGGCCTCGCCACAGAGAGAGAGAGAGGGACAGAGGCCTCGCCACAGAGAGAGAGAGAGGGACAGAGGCCTCGCCACAGAGAGAGAGAGAGGGACAGAGGCCTCGCCACAGAGAGAGAGAGAGGGACAGAGGCCTCGCCACAGAGAGAGAGAGAGGGACAGAGGCCTCGCCACAGAGAGAGAGAGAGGGACAGAGGCCTCGCCACAGAGAGAGAGAGAGGGACAGAGGCCTCGCCACAGAGAGAGAGAGAGGGACAGAGGCCTCGCCACAGAGAGAGAGAGAGGGACAGAGGCCTCGCCACAGAGAGAGAGAGAGGGACAGAGGCCTCGCCACAGAGAGAGAGAGAGAGGGACAGAGGCCTCGCCACAGAGAGAGAGAGAGAGGGACAGAGGCCTCGCCACAGAGAGAGAGAGAGGGACAGAGGCCTCGCCACAGAGAGGGGGACAGAGGCCTCACCACAGAGAGGGGGACAGAGGCCTCACCACAGAGAGGGGGACAGAGGCCTCACCACAGAGAGGGGGACAGAGGCCTCACCACAGAGAGGGGGACAGAGGCCTCACCACAGAGAGGGGGACAGAGGCCTCACCACAGAGAGGGGGACAGAGGCCTCACCACAGAGAGGGGGACAGAGGCCTCACCACAGAGAGGGGGACAGAGGCCTCACCACAGAGAGAGGGACAGAGGCCTCACCACAGAGAGAGAGAGAGAGAGGGACAGAGGCCTCGCCACAGAGAGAGAGAGAGAGAGGGACAGAGGCCTCGCCACAGAGAGAGAGAGAGGGACAGAGGCCTCGCCACAGAGAGAGAGAGAGAGGGACAGAGGCCTCGCCACAGAGAGAGAGAGAGAGAGAGAGAGGGACAGAGGCCTCGCCACAGAGAGAGAGAGAGGGACAGAGGCCTCGCCACAGAGAGAGAGAGAGAGGGACAGAGGCCTCGCCACAGAGAGAGAGAGAGAGGGACAGAGGCCTCACCACAGAGAGGGGGACAGAGGCCTCACCACAGAGAGGGGGACAGAGGCCTCACCACAGAGAGGGGGACAGAGGCCTCACCACAGAGAGGGGGACAGAGGCCTCACCACAGAGAGGGGGACAGAGGCCTCACCACAGAGAGGGGGACAGAGGCCTCACCACAGAGAGAGGGACAGAGGCCTCACCACAGAGAGAGAGAGGGGGACAGAGGCCTCACCACAGAGAGGGGGACAGAGGCCTCACCACAGAGAGGGGGACAGAGGCCTCACCACAGAGAGGGGGACAGAGGCCTCACCACAGAGAGGGGGACAGAGGCCTCACCACAGAGAGGGGGACAGAGGCCTCACCACAGAGAGGGGGACAGAGGCCTCACCACAGAGAGGGGGACAGAGGCCTCACCACAGAGAGGGGGACAGAGGCCTCACCACAGAGAGAGGGACAGAGGCCTCGCCACAGAGAGAGAGAGAGAGGGACAGAGGCCTCGCCACAGAGAGAGAGAGAGAGAGGGACAGAGGCCTCGCCACAGAGAGAGAGAGAGAGGGACAGAGGCCTCGCCACAGAGAGAGAGAGAGAGGGACAGAGGCCTCGCCACAGAGAGAGAGAGAGAGGGACAGAGGCCTCGCCACAGAGAGAGAGAGAGAGAGAGAGGGACAGAGGCCTCGCCACAGAGAGAGAGAGAGGGACAGAGGCCTCGCCACAGAGAGAGAGAGAGAGGGACAGAGGCCTCGCCACAGAGAGAGAGAGAGAGGGACAGAGGCCTCACCACAGAGAGGGGGACAGAGGCCTCACCACAGAGAGGGGGACAGAGGCCTCACCACAGAGAGGGGGACAGAGGCCTCACCACAGAGAGGGGGACAGAGGCCTCACCACAGAGAGGGGGACAGAGGCCTCACCACAGAGAGAGGGACAGAGGCCTCACCACAGAGAGAGAGAGGGGGACAGAGGCCTCACCACAGAGAGGGGGACAGAGGCCTCACCACAGAGAGGGGGACAGAGGCCTCACCACAGAGAGGGGGACAGAGGCCTCACCACAGAGAGGGGGACAGAGGCCTCACCACAGAGAGGGGGACAGAGGCCTCACCACAGAGAGGGGGACAGAGGCCTCACCACAGAGAGGGGGACAGAGGCCTCACCACAGAGAGGGGGACAGAGGCCTCACCACAGAGAGAGGGACAGAGGCCTCACCACAGAGAGAGAGAGAGAGAGAGGGACAGAGGCCTCGCCACAGAGAGAGAGAGAGAGAGGGACAGAGGCCTCGCCACAGAGAGAGAGAGAGAGGGACAGAGGCCTCGCCACAGAGAGAGAGAGAGAGGGACAGAGGCCTCGCCACAGAGAGAGAGAGAGAGAGAGAGGGACAGAGGCCTCGCCACAGAGAGAGAGAGAGGGACAGAGGCCTCGCCACAGAGAGAGAGAGAGAGGGACAGAGGCCTCGCCACAGAGAGAGAGAGAGAGGGACAGAGGCCTCGCCACAGAGAGAGAGAGAGAGGGACAGAGGCCTCACCACAGAGAGGGGGACAGAGGCCTCACCACAGAGAGGGGGACAGAGGCCTCACCACAGAGAGGGGGACAGAGGCCTCACCACAGAGAGGGGGACAGAGGCCTCACCACAGAGAGAGGGACAGAGGCCTCACCACAGAGAGAGGGAGAGGGACAGAGGCCTCACCACAGAGAGAGGGAGAGGGACAGAGGCCTCACCACAGAGAGAGAGAGGGACAGAGGCCTCACCACAGAGAGAGGGGGGGGGGGACAGAGAGAGGGTAGACAGAGACCTCACCACAGAGAGAGGGCGAAAGAGAGACAGAGGCCTCACCACAGAGAGAGAGGAGACAGAGGCCTCACCACAGAGAGAGAGGAGACAGAGGCCTCACCACAGAGAGAGAGGAGACAGAGGCCTTACCACAGAGAGAGAGGAGACAGAGGCCTCACCACAGAGAGGAACAGAGGCCTCACCACAGAGAGAGAGAGAGGGACAGAGGCCTCACCACAGAGAGAGAGGAGACCGAGACCTCACCACAGAGAGGCGGAGGCCTCGCCACGGAGAGAGGGCGAAAGAGAGACAGAGGCCTCGCCACAGAGAGAGGGCGAAAGAGAGACAGAGGCCTCGCCACAGAGAGAGAGAGGGACAGAGGCCTCGCCACAGAGAGAGGGGGTCAGAGGCCTCACCACAGAGAGGGGGACAGAGGCCTCACCACAGAGAGGGGGACAGAGGCCTCACCACAGAGAGAGGGACAGAGGCCTCACCACAGAGAGAGGGAGAGGGACAGAGGCCTCACCACAGAGAGAGGGGGGGGGGGACAGAGAGAGGGTAGACCGAGACCTCGCCACAGAGAGAGAGAGAGGCGGAGACCTCGCCACAGAGAGAGGGAGAGAGAGAGGCGGAGACCTCGCCACAGAGAGAGAGAGAGGCGGAGACCTCGCCACAGAGAGAGAGAGAGGCGGAGGCCTCGCCACAGAGAGAGAGAGAGGCGGAGGCCTCGCCACAGAGAGAGAGAGAGGCGGAGGCCTCGCCACAGAGAGAGAGAGAGGCGGAGGCCTCGCCACAGAGAGAGAGAGAGGCGGAGGCCTCGCCACAGAGAGAGAGAGAGGCGGAGGCCTCGCCACAGAGAGAGAGAGAGAGGCGGAGGCCTCGCCACAGAGAGAGAGAGAGAGGCGGAGGCCTCGCCACAGAGAGAGAGAGAGAGGCGGAGGCCTCGCCACAGAGAGAGAGAGAGGCGGAGGCCTCGCCACAGAGAGAGAGAGAGGCGGAGGCCTCGCCACAGAGAGAGAGAGAGGCGGAGGCCTCGCCACAGAGAGAGAGAGAGGCGGAGGCCTCGCCACAGAGAGAGAGAGAGGCGGAGGCCGAGACCTCACCACAGAGAAAGAGAGAGAGAGGGACAGAGGCCTCACCACAGAGAAAGAGAGAGAGGGACAGAGGCCTCACCACAGAGAGAGGGCGAAAGAGAGACAGAGGCCTCACCACAGAGAGAGGGCGAAAGAGAGACAGAGGCCTCACCACAGAGAGAGGGCGAAAGAGAGACAGAGGCCTCACCACAGAGAGAGAGGAGACCGAGACCTCACCACAGAGAGGCGGCACAGTGGCTGATGGTTAGCACTGTACTGTATATAGGGTAGGACCGTGGCTCAGGGTTAGTACTGTATATAGGGCAGCACGGTGGTTCAGGGTTAGCTCTGTACTGTATATAGGGTAGAACGATGGCCCAGGGTTAGTACTGTATATAGGGCAGGACGATAGCTCAGGGTTAGCACTGTACTGAATATAGGGCAGGACGATAGCTCAGGGTTAGCACTGTACTGAATATAGGGCAGCACGGTGGCTCAGGGTTAGCACTACTGAATATAGGGCAGCACGGTGGCTCATGGTTAGCACTGTACTGAATATAGGGCAGCATGGTGGCTCATGTTTAGCACTGTACTGGTTATAGGGCAGCACGGTTGCTCATGGTTAGCACTGTACTGTATATAGGGCAGCACGGTGGCTCAGGGTAGCACTGTACTGAATATAGGGCAGCACGGTGGCTCAGGGTTAGCACTGTACTAAATATAGGGCTGCACGGTGGCTCAGGGTTAGCACTGCACTGTATATAGGGCAGCACGGTGGTTCAGGGTTAGCACTGTACTGTATATAGGGTAGGACGATGGCCCAGGGTTAGTACTGTATGTAGGGCAGCACGGTGGCTCAGGGTAGCACTGTACTGTATATAGGGCAGCACGGTGGCTCATGGTTAGCACTGTACTGAATATAGGGCAGCACGGGGGCTCATGGTTAGCACTGTACTGGTTATAGGGCAGCACGGTTGCTCATGGTTAGCACTGTACTGTATATAGGGCACCACGGTGGCTCATGGTTAGCACTGTACTGTATATAGGGTAGGACGATGGCCCAGGGTTAGTACTGTATATAGGGCAGCACGGTGACTCAAGGTAGCACTGTACTGAATATAGGGCAGCACGGTGGCTCATGGTTAGCACTATACTGGTTATAGGGCAGCACGGTTGCTCATGGTTAGCACTGTACTGTATATAGGGCAGCACGGAGGCTCAGGGTTAGCACTGTACTGAATATAGGGCTGCACGGTGGCTCATGGTTAGCACTGTACTAATTATAGGGCAGCACGGTTGCTCATGGTTAGCACTGTACTGAATATAGGGCAGCACGGTGGTTCAGGGTTAGCACTGTACTGAATATAGGGCAGCACGGTGGCTCAGGACTAGCACATTACTGTATATAGTGCAGGACGGTGGCTCAGGGTTAGCCCTTAACTGAATATAGGGCAGTACGGTGGTTCAGGATTAGCGCTGTATTGTATATAGGGCAGGACGATGGCTCAGGGTTTGTACTGTATATAGGGCAGCACGGTGGTTCAGGGTTAGTACTGCATGTAGGGCAGGACGGTGGCTCAGGGTTAGCACTGTACTGTATATAGGGCACCACGGTGGCTCAGGGTTAGCACAGTACTGTATATAGGGCAGGACGATGGCTCAGGGTTAGTACTGTATATATGGCAGGACGGTGGCTCAGGGTTAGCACTGTACTGAATATAGGGCAGGACGGTGGCTCAGGGTTAGTACTGTACTGTATATAGGGCAGGACGGTGGCTCAGGGTTAGCACTGTACTGAATATAGGGCAGCACGGTGGTTCAGGGTTAGTACTGTATATAGGGTAGGACGATGGCTCAGGGTTAGCACTGTACTGTATATAGGGTAGGACGATGGCTCAGGGTTAGTACTGTATATAGGGTAGGACGATGGCTCAGGGTTTGCACTGTACTGTAGATAGGGCAGGGCTGTGGCCTTGTAGCACTGGGGTCCTGGGTTCACATCCCACCAAGGACATCTGAGTTTGTGTTCCCCGTGGGTTTCTGGTTTCCTCTCGCAGTCCAGGGACATTGAGTGGGAATTCAGATTGTGAGCCCCGGTGATGACGTCGTGGCCGCACAGCTGTGGAATTATTGGCGCTATAAGCAAATTAAAATAAATATCCAATTTAGATAATGGTAACGGGAGGACCTTGACCCCACAACTTGTGCCGTTTCTCCTGGGTGAACTGTTTTGCACATGTCGGAGCTCGGAGGGATTGGAGCTGAAATAGACTGGATGCCATCATATATTTGAAGAGCCCCTGAGGTGACAACATAGAATCCCCCCCACAAGTGACCTCACTTTATAAACGACACCCCTCAAGCAATCCATCGATGACTGTCATGAGCATACTGAGACCAGAAGAGCATCACAGAATTTTACAACACTTGGAGGTGAAAATAAAAAATGACTTCATTTCCACTAGAACAGCCCCTTTCAGTCCATATGTTTGACCTCAGTAAAATATTAGCACTTGTCCTCCCCTCCGTTGCCTGCGCTGTTCCATCAGTGTCTGCACTGTCTCCCGGGGCTGGAATGACACTGGTTACAGGGATCGTGTGACAATCAGCGGCCACTTCGCTCTCCTGGCCTTCAGACAGATCACATAGATCTGCTGCTAATGTGATCTGTGGAAGAAGCTCCGTGGGGAGCCGCTCCGTGGGTGGCACCACTTATTAAGTACAATATGCCTTGGTATCAGGGAAGAACTTGTTGATATGATATTGCCTGAAGGTTTTCCCTGATGTCCTCCAGTAAATCACTATCTCACTCACCTTTGGTCACGTATCGGGGGTCTTGGGACCCTTTGGTGACAGTTTTGCATGCACATTTGCATTCTGACTAGTTTGGGTGTAAATTGAATATTATTGTGATGAGAACCATCATCTCGTGGATCAGACCTCCTTGTCTGACCTGATGGATCGGTCTTGTCTGTCTCTATACGTACTCTCCTCTGTTTTAGATCCTTTTCCCTTGTATTTCTGAATGGTGAGAGTAATAGTATCTCTGAATGGTGAGAGTAATAGTCTCCATTTTGGATGCCGTCACTTGTAGGTTTTGTGTAGTTGTTCCTCCTGACTGCTGTCTCACACACAGGCCACTTAGCTGGCAGCCAAATGTTGTGGGTTTATATATGGAGATTGTGTTGTTCAAGTAGATGTAGCAGAGGTGAACATGACAATCCTTGGGCCACACTGCTGTGATAAATCACTTATGTGATCGTGTTGTGCCTGTTCATCTCATCGCGATCTGTTGTGTGTGACATCCGCGGCTCTACATTGGACTGCAGAGAATCCTCACTACCTTTCCCTAGTCTAACACCTAGACAAACGCCACACTACATCTGTGCACGCTGATATACCGGATTTGTGGTTCCCTCCAGGACTGCAGCATAAACTGGGCTGAGATTGGCCTTTGACTTAAATATTGTCTGTGGTTTTACATAGGTCTAGAGTGCATAGATGAAGGAGAATTGATATATAAAAATGAAAAAGTTCATCCAGCTCACCATACGCAGTAGAATTCCTCAGGACTTGCAGGGACTGTGAGCATGTGTTGGCAACAGGGTGGATCAACGCCGATGCACTGACTAAACAGATGGATCCGGGGATAGTCATGATGATAAATAATACCGTATATATAAGTCGATCCGAATATAAGCCGAGGCACATCATTTTACCACAAAAAACTGAGAAAATTTATTGACTCGAGTAGAAAAATATTTAGATTTGAGAGTTCTCAGTGGTTGATACCTTTTAATGGCTAACTGAAAAGATGGTAACAGGTTGAAAGCTTTCGAGACTACTCAGGCCTCTTCATCAGGCTAGTATAACCCCAAATCTGAACAGTCACATATTTATACACAATAGGGCACAGAAATAATACAATAGATGAGACAAGTGATGAAAAGCAGAGCTATTACTATGGGAGAGATAAACATTTCTGGCTGTAAATATTTTAGCAGTTCACAGATAAGGACTGTGAAAGTTTTATTGTCTGGTGTAGTGTTGTGATGACACCACAAGTCTGATGGGCACATTCCTTAGTTGATGTAGAATGACCTTAATCCATGCGACACATTCATTCCTGCTCTGAAGGTGTCAAAGGTCACCATTAGTTTATATTCCTAGACTCGCTCTCCTTTCTCTCTGAGATTTGAAGTTACCTTTTAATACCTGTAATTTCATGTGTTTGATGCTGTGATCAGGGGAACAAAAATGCTTGGCTACAGATAGATCTATTCTTTTTTCTTATTGTGTGGCGATGAGGATTCATCCTTGTCCTAAGTTTTTGCCCGGTCTCCCCCCTACTTACAGACCCCCAACTGGAAATTTGGTGTATATAATTAAGTACACTACATTAGATGTGATACAGCTGAACGTGCCTGGGATCTGGTAGTCCTGATGTGAGTTGGGGATCTTCATCTTGTCTGTGGTCATTATAAACGGACAGGTTTTAAATTTTTTCTTGTTGCAAGAAGAAACGTGCACAATTGGACAGTGATATTTTTTTCTTATCTAAATGCAAAAAGAATCTAATTCCTAAAGGACTCTGGATTACAAACCCAATTCTTCATATCTACAATACTCATGCACAAAATCTTATGAAAATGAGCAGCAGCAGTTTTTTTTTTTTTTCTCACAAGCGGGCTTTCCCCATAGAGATTAGGTCTATGGAGAAAGCCCGCATGTGGACCCACAGGAGAAATAGACATGCTGCTGTCTGGAAAGACGCGCCGCAAGTCAGTTTCCGCTGGTGTGCCGCAGACGCATAGTGGACATGGGATTTGTATAAATCCCATCCGCTATGCTGTAACATCTGGTCACTGCAGATTGCACGCAGCGCACTTGTGCTGCGTCCATTCCGCAGTGAACACTGATTGTGTGCACATACCCTTACTGAGCAAGTTTCTGGATGCGTAGACGGTGTCCTTTAAACCCCTGGTAAAGAATACACCCAGCTACACTCAGGGCACGACGGACCTACTGAATAAACTAGCAGCAATAGGTCCTCTACCAGAAGGAACCATCCTGGCCACCATGGATGTGGAATCTTTGTATTCTAATATCCCACACCAGGATGGATTAAATGCCTGCAAAATCTTCATGGAAAATACAGGAATTGATGCTGATTCCGTGGTGAAACTTACAGAATTCATCCTCACCCACAATTACTTTGAATTTGATAACAACATCTATCTACAGGAGACTTGTACAGCGATGGGAAGTAAAATGGCTCCACAGTACGAAAATCTTTTCATGGCCAAGCTTGAAAGTGACTTTTTGTCCTCCTATCCAATCAGACCTCTGGCCTACTATCGTTTCACTGACGATATTTTAATCAACTGGACTGGGTCTGAGCAACATCTGAAGACGTTCCATCAACACTTTAATCGATTTCATCTCATCATCAACCTAACACTCAACTACTCATAATATAATAATCTTTATTTATATAGCACCAACATATTCCGCAGCGCTTAACAATTCACAGGTTCATATACAACAGTCATGTAACATAGCTAAAGATAATACAATAGTTCCAGCAAAAATGACAACCCTACTGGTAAGAGCTTACAATCTACAATGAGGTGGGGGTGACACAAAGTATAATGGCTTATTTACAATGATGGTCCAGCCATCTTGAGGGGATGAGGGATAGATAAAGGCTGCATGAGCTCATCACCAGACAGTATCTGTAGTGCTTTTTGGTGCGGTAGAGACTTATGTTTGGAGAAATAAGGAATGGGCTATAAGAATATAAAAGGACTTCGATTAGGGAAGGTGATAGGCTGCTTTAAACAGGTGTGTTTTTAGGGAGCGCCTAAAACTGTGTAAGTTGTGGTTCATCCTAAGTTCTTGGGGTAGAGCATTCCAGAGAATAGGTGCAGCTCGGGAGAAGTCTTGAAGCCGGGAGTGGGAGGTGCGGATTAGTGCGGCTGTTAGTCGAAAATCGCTTGCGGAGCGCAGAGAACGGGTAGGCTGATAAACAAATGAGGGAAGAGATGTAGGGGGTTGCCGCACTGTGGAGAGCTTTGTGGGTGAGAACAAGCAGTTTACATTGGATCCTATAATTCATGGGCCGCCAGTGCAATGACTTGCACAGAGCAGAGGAGTCTGAGTAACTGTTAGCCAAATAGATGACTGTGGCTGCAGCATTAAGGATGGACTGGAGGGGGAAATGTCGAGTGAGGGGGAGGCCAATTAATAGTTACAGTAGTCAAGGCGGGAGTGGATGAGGGTAACAGTGAGGGTTTTTTGTTGTTTCCAAGGTGAGAAAGGGGTGGATTCTAGAGATGTTCTTCAGGTGCAAGCGACAAGAGCGGGCAAGCGATTGTATATGGAAGGTGAAGGAGAGATTGGTGTCAAAGACCACGCGCCTGCTGGCTCTGCATAATTGTGGTGCCACACACGGAGAGAGAGATGTCAGATTTAGAGAGGTGAGTAGACGGCGAGGGGTAGAAGAAGTTTAGTTTTGGAAAGTTTGAGTTTCAGGTAGAGAGCGGACATGATGTTAGAAACTGCGGCCAGACAGTCACTGGTGTTCTGTAGTACAGCGGGGGTGAGGTCAGGGGATGAGGTGTATAGTTGTGTGTCATCAGCATAAAGATGGTACTGAAAGCCAAATTTCCTGATGGTCTGTCCAATTGGGGCTGTGTAGAGAGAGAAGAGAAGAGGGCCAAGGACTGAACCCTGAGGAACCCCAATAGTGAGAGGAAGAGGGGAAGAAGTTGAGCCAGCGAACGATACACTGAAAGAGCGGTCAGATAGGTAGGAGGAGAACCAGGAGAGAGCAGTGTCTTTTATGCCGATTGAGTGGAGCATAGAGAGTAGGAGGTGGTGGTCAACGGTGTCGAAGGCTGCAGAGAGGTCAAGAAGAATGAGCAGAGTGATCGCCATTACGTTTTGCTGTCAGAAGGTCATTGGTTACTTTGATGAGTGCAGTTTCTGTAGAATGTAGGGGGCGGAAGCAGGACTGTGATGGGTCTAGAAGAGAGTGAGTGGAGAGGTAACTGGTAAGGCGGGAGTAGACCAGGCGTTCCTAGAGTTTAGAGATGAAGGGAAGATTGGAGACTGGTCTGTAGTAGTTTGTGCAGGAAGGGTCAAGAGAGGGTTTTTTTAATGATGGAGTGTTTGAAGGAGGAGGGGAAAATACCTGAAGAGAGGGAGAGGTTAAAGATTTTAGTTAGGTGAGTAGTGACGACTGAAGAAAGAGACTGGAGTAGATGTGAGGGGATGGGGTCAGTGGTGCATGTAGTGGGATGAGAAGAAAAGAGGAGCCTGGAAACTTCGTCTTCTGTGACTGGGTTAAATGTGGAGAGTGATCCAGAAGGGATGTGGTGGGGGGGTGGGAGTCATGGCACTTGGTGGCTGGGAGCTGATTTCCTGACCGATGGTGTCTATTTTCTCTGTGAAGTAGGAGGCCAAGGCCTCGGCACAAATGTCCGTGATGGGGGCCTGTGCTTTAGGACTGAGGAGGGAGTGAAAGGTATCGAAGAGTTTTTTGGGGTTGTTGGATAGTGAGGATATCAGGGTGGTGAAGTAGGTCTGTTTGGCGAGGTGAAGGGCAGAGTCATACAGTTATATGAAAAAGTTTGGGCACCCCTATTAATCTTAAGCTTAATGTTTTATAAAAATTGGTGTTTTTGCAGCAGCTATTTCAGTTTGATATATGTAATAACTGTTGGACACAGTAATGCTTCTGCCTTGAAATGAGGTTTATTGTACTAACAGAAAATGTGCGGTCTGCATTCAAACAAAATTTGGCAGGTGCATAAGCATGGGCACCCTTATCATTTTCTTGTTTTAAATACTCCTACCTACTTTTTACTGACTTACTAAAGCACTTTTTTTGGTTTTGTAACCTCATTGAGCTTTGAACTTCATAGCCAGGTGTATGCAATCATGAGAAAAGCTACTTAAAGTGGCCACTTGCAAGTTGTTCTCCTGTTTTGAATCTCCTCTGAAGAGTGGCATCATGGGCTCCTCAAAACAACTGTCAAATGATCTGAAAACAAAGATTATTCAACATAGTTGTTCAGGGGAAGGATACAAAAAGCTGTCTCAGCGATGTAACCTGTCAGTTTCCACTGTGAGGAACATGGTAAGGAAATGGAAGAACACAGGGACAGTTCTTGTTAAGGCCAGAAGTGGCAGGCCAAGAAAAACATCAGCAAGGCAGAGAAGAAGAATGGTGAGATCAGTCAAGGACAATCCTCAGACCACCTCCAGAGAGCTGCAGCATCAACTTGCTGCAGATGGTGTCACTGTGCATCGGTCAACTATACAACGCACTTTGCACAAGGAGAAGCTGTATGGGAGAGTGATGCGAAAGAAGCCGTTTCTGCAAGCACGCCACAAACAGAGTCGGCTGAGGTATGCAAAAGCACATTTGGAGAAGCCAATTTCTTTTTGGAAGAAGGTCCTGTGGACTGATGAAACCAAGATTGAGTTGTTTGGTCATACAAAAAGGAGTTATGCATGGCGGCAAAGCAACACAGCATTCCAAGAAAAACACTTGCTACCCACAGTAAAATTTGGTGGAGGTTCCATCATGCTTTGGGGCTGTGTGGCCAATGCCGGCACCGGGAATCTTGTTAAAGTTGAGGGACGCATGGATTCCACTCAATATCAGCAGATTCTTGACAATAATGTTCAAGAATCAGTGATAAAGTTGAAGTTACGCAGGGGATGGATCTTTCAGCAAGACAATGATCCAAAACACAGCTCCAAATCTACTCAGGCATTCATGCAGAGGAACAATTACAATGTTCTGGAATGGCCATCCCAGTCCCCAGACCTGAATATCATTGACCATCTGTGGGATCATTTGAAGAGGGCTGTCCATGCTCGGCAACCATCAAACTTAACTGAACTGGAATTGTTTTGTAAAGAGGAATGGTCAAAAATACCTTCATCCAGGATCCAGGCAATCATTAAAAGCTACAGGAAGTGACTAGAGGCTGTTATTTTTGCAAAAGGAGGATCTACTAAATATTAATGTCACTTTTCTGGTGAGGTGCCCATACTTATGCACCTGTCAAATTTTGTTTGAATGCAGATTGCACATTTTCTGTTAGTACAATAAACCTCATTTCAAGGCAGAAACATTACTGTGTCCAACAGTTATTACATATATCAAACTGAAATAGCTGCTGCAAAAACACCAATTTTTATAAAACATTAAGCTTAAGATTAATAGGGGTGCCCAAACTTTTTCATATAACTGTATGTTTTTAAAATAAATTTGTAGTGGATAAAGTTTTCTGGTGTCCGAGTTTTCCTCCATAGGTGTTCGGCACTTCTAGGGCAACGCTGGAGAAATCGGGTTTGCGGTGTGAGCCAGGGCTGTTTTACTCTGTGTTTAGAGGTTCTGAGGGTGAGGGAAGCTACTTGGTCCAGCGTTCTTCTGAGAGTGTCATTGTAGTGGTTTACAGCCAGATCAGGACAGGAAAAATAGGAGATTGGGGACAGTGATGAGTGAAGGGAGTCTGTAAGTGTATGAGGGTTAATGGCTTGTAGATTTCTGAATGTGTGATAGGTAGGAGTGTGCTGGGGCGGGTGAGGATTTGTGAGCGTGAAGGAGAGAATGTTATGATCAGAGAGGGGAAGAGGGGAGTTATTTAGGTGGGGGATTGACCTAAGCCGGACAAAGACCAGATCAAGAGTGTTTCCGTCTTTGTGTGTCTCAGAGGTTGAAAGCTGAGAGAGGCCAAGAGATGTGGTTAAAGATAGAAGCTGGGATGCGGATGAGGAGGTGGGGCTGTTTATGGGGATGTTGAAGTCTCCCAGGATAAGGGTCGGTAAATCTGAGGACATGAAGTGCGGCAGCCAGGCAGAAAAATGGTCAAGGAACTGGGTGGGTGAGCCTGGGGGACGGTATATGACCGCTACTCTGGGGGAGAGGGGATGGAAGAGCCTGATGGTGTGGACCTCAAAAGAAGGGAATGCGAGTGATGGTACTGGGGGGATGACCTGGAAGGTGCAATTTGGGGACAGGAGAATGCTGACCCCACCACCAAGTCTGCCTGCAGGTCTCGGGGAATGGGAAAAATGCAAGCCGCCATGAGAAATAGCAGCAGGACTGAAATTAACTTTTTGGACACCATCATCGAGCTACAGAACAATGAAATAAAGACATCCCTGTACCGGAAGCCAATTGACCGCCCAACGTATCTTAAATGGGACAGTTTCCATCCGAAACACAAACTCTATTGTCTACAGCCAAGCCATCAGATACAATCGGATATGTTCCAACCCTATGGATAGAGACAAACACCTTGATGGCCTCAGAAAGACCTTTTTGAATCAGGGCTACCATCCAAAAACAATTGAGAACCAGATTACAAGAGCCACTAGAATATCAAGGAATCAGATCCTACATTACAAAACCAAACAAAAAAGCAACCGGGTGCCTCTAGTAGTCACCTACAATCCAAATCTGGAGGCGCTAAGGAGAGCTGCACGGAAACTACAACCCTTACTACAAAAAGATGCCCGACTACAATCCATATTTCCAGATTACACACACACACTTCTGTGTTTCAGGCAGCCCCCAAATCTAAGAAGCATCATTGTCAGAAGCTCTCTGTCATCTCCACCAGCTACAGGAACCTTTCCTTGCAACCAGAAAAAATGTAAAACCTGTCCGTTTATAACGACCACAGACAAGATAAAGATTCCCAAATCACATCAGGACTATAAGATCCCAGGTATGTTCATCTCTATCACATCTAACGTAGTGTACTTAATTATATGTACCAAATGTCCAGCTGGGGGTCTTTATGTAGGGGGGAGACAGGGCAAAAACTTAGGACAAGCATGAATCCTCATCGCCACACAATAAGAAAAAAGAATAGATCTATCTGTAGCCAAGCATTTTTGTTCCCCTGATCACAGCATCAAACACATGAAATTACTGGTATTAAAAGGTAACTTCAAATCTCAGAGAGAAAGGAGAGTCTCAGAATATAAACTGATGGTGACATTTAACACTTTCAGAGCAGGAATGAATGTGTCGCATGGATTTAGGTCATTCTACATCAACTAAGGAATGTGCCCATCAGACTTGTGGGGTCATCACAACACTGCACCAAACAATAAAACTTTCACAGTCCTTATCTATGAACTGCTAAAATATTTACAGCCAGAAATGTTTCTCTCCCATAGTAATAGCTCTGCTTTTCATCACTTGTCTCATCTATTACATTATTTCTGTGCCCTATTGTGTATAAATATGTGACTCTTCAGATTTTGGGTTATACTATGCCTTATGAAGAGACCTGCGTAGTCTCGAAAGCTTGCAACCTGTTACCATCTTTTCAGTTAGCAATTAAAAAGTATCTACCACTGAGGACTCTCAAATCTAAATATTTTTTTAATCGAGTCAATAAATTTTCCCATTTTTTTGTGGTAAAATGATGTGCCTCAGCTTATATTCGGATCGACTTATATATACAGTATTATTTATCATCATGACTATCCCCGGATGCATCTGTTTAGTCAGTTCACTGTCAAATCTAAATATTTTTCTATCTACTGGCTAACACGGTACAAAAAAATATATATATTGTAATATATACATTTTTTTTCCTTGACTCGAGTATAAGTTTAGGGTGGCAAAAGCAACAGCTACTGGTAAATTTCCCCAATCCTGGTACGCATGGCACCCCTCATCCCCCAATCTTGGTACGCATGGCACCCCTCATCCCCCAATCCTGGTACGCATGCCACCCCTCATCTCCCCAATCTTGGTACGCATGGCAACCCTCATCCCCCAATCCTGCTACGCATGGCACCCCTCATCCCCCAATCTTGGTACGCATGGCACCCCTCATGCCCCAATCTTGGTACGCATGGGACCCCTCATCCCCCAATCTTGGTACGCATGAGACCCCACATCCCCCAATCTTGGTAGGCATGAGACCCCTCATCCCCCAATCTTGGTACGCATGGGACCCCTCATCCCCCAATCCTTGTACCCATGGCACCCCTCATCTCCCAATCTTGGCACGCATGGCACCCCTCATGCCCCAATCTTGGTACGCATGGGACCCCTCATCCCCCAATCTTGGTACGCATGGCACCCCTCATCCCCCAATCTTGGTACGCATGGCACCCCTCATCTCCCAATCCTGGCACGCATGGCACCCCTCATCCCCCAATCCTGGCACGCATGGCACCCCTCATCCCCCAATCCTGGCACGGATGGCACCCCTCATCCCCCAATCTTGGTACGCATGGGACCCCTCATCCCCCAATCTTGGTACGCATGGGACCCCTCATCCCCCAATCTTGGTACGCATGGGACCCCTCATCCCTCAATCCTGGTACGCATGGGACCCCTTATCCCCCAATCCTTCTACGGATGGCACCCCACATCCCCCCAAACCTGGTACGCATGGCACCCCTCATCCCCAATCCTATGTCACGCAAGGTGTGGGAAAGATTAAGTGCAACACGAAGGGATGAGGGGGAGGTAGCCCAGACACACTCCCAGAAAGGGGGAGTGGAGACCCCTAGGCAGATCTAATATCACCCTGTCTATCCTACGGTCCCTATATACAGTTAGGTCCATATACGAGGGTCAGTCAATAAGTAATGCCTCCTTTTTTTTTTTTCTCCTTAAATAAGGTAGTTATGTTAAATATTGGAATTTGGCACAATTCCTCAAACCTTCTTCTCCAATCCACAGCAATTGCAACTTCCTGCACCAACAGGTGGCAGGACTGTATCCTTTTGCAAAATGGCTGACATCGATGTTCGTATTAGACAACGTTCTGTGATTGAATTCTTGCATGCAGAAGGTGAAACGCCCATTCAAATTCATGAGAGACTGAAAAATGTGTCCGGTGATGCAGCAGTGGATGTCAGTACTGTTAGACAATGGGTTCGTCGCTGTAACACAGCTGAAGGGCCATCACCGTTGGCTGACAAAATGCGGAGTGGCAGGCCAGTAACCGCAGTGACTCCAAGCAACATTCAGCGAGTCGATGACATCATTGGTGGTGACCGCCGGGTGACTGCAGATGAATTGTGTGGCATTATCTGCCTCAGTAAAGGCAGTGTGATGACAATTATTGGACAACTGGGTTGCAGAAAAGTTTGTGCACTTTGGGTCCCAAGAATGCTTTTTACCATGCTGGAATACATGCCCTTGTTAAACGGTGGACCAAGACTGTGGAAATGGATGGAGATTATATTGAAAAGTGACAAATTAATCGTTAATGTTGTGGTTTTCAACCTATGTAATTGCATTTGAATTTCTTGCCAATTAAAAGGAGAAAAAAAATAGGAGGCATTACTTATTGACTGACCCTCGTATATATTTGGACAGAGACAACATTTTTCTAATTTTGGTTCTAGACATTACCACAATGAATTTTAAACAAAACAATTCAGATGCAGTTGAAGTTCAGACTTTCAGCTTTCATTTGAGGGTATCCACTTTAAAATTGGATGAAGGGTTTAGGAGTTTCAGCTCCTTAACATGTGCCACCCTGTTTTTAAAGGGACTAAAAGTAATTGGACAGATTAAATAATTGTAAATAAAATGTTCATTTCTAGTACTTGGTTGAAAACCCTTTGTTGGCAATGACTGCCTGAAGTCTTGAACTCATGGACATCACCAGACGCTGTGTTTCCTCCTTTTTGATGCTCTGCCAGGCCTTCACTGCGGTGGTTTTCAGTTGCTGTTTGTTTGTGGGCCTTTCTGTCTGAAGTTTAGTCTTTAACAAGTGAAATGCATGCTCAATTGGGTTGAGATCAGGTGACTGACTTAGCCATTCAAGAATATTCCACTACTTTGCTTTAATAAACTCCTGGGTTGCTTTGGCTTTATGTTTTGGGTCATTGTCCATCTGTAGTATGAAACGACGACCAATCAGTTTGGCTGCATTTGGCTGGATCTGAGCACACAGTATGGCTCTGAATACATCAGAATTCATTCGGCTGCTTCTTTCCTGTGTCACATCATCAATAAACACTAGTGACCCAGTGCCACTGGCAGCCATGCATGCCCAAGCCATCACACTGCCTCCGCCGTGTTTTACAGATGATGCGGTATGTTTTGGATCATGAGCTGTACCACGCCTTCGCCATACTTTTTTCTTTCCATCATTCTGGTAGAGGTTGATCTTGGTTTCATATGTCCATAGAATGTTCTTCCAGAACTGTGCTGGCTTTTTTAGATGTTTTTTAGCAAAGTCCAGTCTAGGCTTTTTCTTCTTGACGCTTATGAGTGGCTTGCACCGTGCAGTGAACCCTCTGTATTTACTTTCATGCAGTCTTCTCTTTATGGTAGATATGGATATTGATACGCCTACCTCCTGGAGAGTGGTGGTCACTTGGCTGGCTGTTGTGAAGGGGTTTCTCTTCACCATGGAGATTATTCTGCGATCATCCACCACTGTTGTCTTCCGTGGGCACCCAGGTCTTTTTGCATTGATGAGTTCACCAGTGCTTTCTTTCTCACTATGTACCAAACTGTAGATTTTGCCACTCCTAATATTGTAGCAATTTCTCGGATGGGTTTTTTCTGTTTTTGCAGCTTAAGGATGGCTTGTTTCACCTGCATGGAAAGCTCCTTTGACCGCATGTTTACTTCACAGCAAAACCTTCCAAATGCAAGCACCACACCTCAAATCAACTCCAGGTCTTTTATCTGCTTAATTGAGAATGTATAGTACATACTAATCATGAGCAAGTAGTGTATATCATACAAAGTGTTTATAAACGTAAAATATTACTACATTCAATACTACCCTATTACGGACATCATAAGACTCCATCGCCATAAATTTACGAACCAAACCAAGAAAAAACGAAAAAGGAGCCCACAGTACTGCAAAAATAATGTATATCAAGATTTATTAATACATAAATGATCAGACAGATACAGGAATCAGTACGGAAAACTGATGAGGCATTAAAACCCGCAACAACCCTCTACACATGGCAAACTCCAATTCAGGACTCAAAAGGTACGAAATTGTAAATATATTTAAAATATCCAAATAATCAAAAGATCATCGCCATACAGAAAATAGTATTGTCTATCCTCTCTATAAAATTTACAGAGAGGGTAATATGTAGATACATAATTTCACATGAAGAGCAGGGATGCCCCTGACGAAGGGAACCATTGAAACACGCGTCGGGGCATCCCTGCTCTGCATGTGCCGACCCCAGACGGACCTCTAAACTTCTGACTATCCCCTGACTGTTCCGTGCTGAAGTTTGATATCCCTGGTACGCATACAGTAGTGACTCCAGCAAGTCACTCACAGTTATATCCAGCACGTGATAGGGAATTTGTACCCAGCACGCATAGGACAGTGTGGGCAGTTCAGTATACACGCTGTACTATGAAATTATGTATCTATATATTACCCTCTCTGTAAATTTTATAGAGAGGATAGACAATACTATTTTCTGTATGGCGATGATCTTTTGATTATTTGGATATTTTAAATATATATACAATTTCGTACCTTTTGAGTCCTGAATTGGAGTTTTCCATGTGTAGAGGGTTGTTGCGGGTTTTAATGCCTCATCAGTTTTCCGTACTGATTCCTGTATCTGTCTGATCATTTATGTATTAATAAATCTTGATATACATTATTTTTGCAATACTGTGGGCTCCTTTTTCGTTTTTTCTTCGTTTGGTTCGTTAATTGAGAATGACATAACAAAGGGATTGCCCACACCTGTGCATGAAATAGCCTTGGAGTCAATTGTCCAATTACCTTTGGTCCCTTTAAAAACAGCGTGGCACATGTTAAGGAGCTGAAACTCCTAAACCCTTCATCCAATTTGAATGTGGATCCCCTCAAATGAAAGTCTGAACTACAACTGCACCTGAATTGTTTTGTTTAAAATTCATTGTGGTAATGTCTAGAACCAAAATTAGAAAAATGTTGTCTCTGTCCAAATATATATGGACCCAACTATAGGTTCCACACCTATCACCGAGCAGGAAACCTAATCCCTGTATATCCCTAGAGCTAGGCCCTAGATAGGGTGGGGGAGGGGTGAGCACTGGTCAGGCCCCACTACAAACTAAAGACAACAAGGTAGATAAACAAAGGGGAAAAACTTAGTTTGAGCAGGCACCAGAGAGATAACGCCAACTGTTCTCCAAGGGTACCAGAGAAGAAGCTAGCCGACTGCTATAGCTCCAAGCCTGCCCAAAGGTACATAGAAATATCACCAGTGATTTCCTGAAGCAAACAGTGTTTTTAACACCTGGAAAAGGGTGTGTCAATTAGCAGCAGGATGGAGGTTGCCGCTGGGTCCTAAAGGAAAAAGGATTAAGGCTATGTGCACACGTAGAGTTTTTGATGCGTTTTCACCCCGGGAATGCAGCGAAAATGCTATGTAATCCGTCAGCCAGGTATTGCAATAATAATCCTGATGTGCTGTGCACATGATGCGGAAATTTCCGCTCAGGATTACCATTGCAGAAAAAAATATGTCTATTGTGCGCGTGTTTCCACTGAAAATTCACGCCCATTGACTTTGTATAATATACCTGCTTATTTGCTGCTTTTCAATTAAAGCCAATGGGCACGAATTCGTGGCGGAAAAGCTCTGCGGGTGGTACCCGGGTAGAAAAAGCGGCGACCACTTTACTACGCCATCAGTAATGGGGGCGTCTTATAGACGCCCTTCATTACTAACCTGGGCTTCACGTCAGCCGCCAATACAAGGCTGACGTGAATCCCAACCCCACTCGCCACCGTTACAGGGCAGTGGGAAGAGCGTAGCATAAGCTCCAGATTTGGCGCATCTTATGGATGCGCCATTTCTGGGACTGCTAAGGGGTGATATTATTAGACGCAGAGGGGGCAAGTATCCATGGCCCCTTCCCTGGCTATTATCAACCTGCAGCTGTCTGTTTAGCCTTTTCTGGTAAGATTTTGTAGGAGGACCCTACATCAATTTTTTTTCAGGGGTCCTCCTGTAATCTAGCCAGTAAAGGCTAAGCAAACAGCTGTGGGCTGATATTAATAGCCAGGGAACATTGTTGGCTAATGGCCCCTTCCCCGGCTACTACTATCAGCCTACAGCGGTTGGCTTTCCCTCTGCGGGTTATAAAAATGACGCAGGAGCCCACGCCATGTGTGTTGTTTGTTTTTTTTTGTTGTTTTTTTACATTTTAGGCTCTGTGCCCACGATCCGGACATAGCAGCGCTTTGGACGCATATTTTTTGCTGCGTCCAAAACTTTGCATTCTATTGAACTGAACCATGCGTATTTACCACATTGTATACTTTGTAGTGGTCAAATTTCTATTGCGGAGACTAGCGACTCCGCAAGAGAATTTGGCATGCTGCGGTCCTGAAAGACGCGCTGCATGTCAGCGTCCACGGGTGATTCGCAACCTCTAATGCATGCATAGTACACATGGGATTTCTAGAGATCCCATCCACTATGCTGTAACATCTGGACGCTGCGGGTTTGACGCTGTATAAACACACAGCGTCAACCCTGCAGCGGCTCCTGACCATGGCCACGTACCCAAACTCATCCGCAGCATGTCAGTTCCTGTAGCGGACACGCTAGTCTCCTCTGCAGATTTTGACCGATTTGAAGGGTCATTATATGCGGTGGATTCACATGTACCGACAACAAAAGTGCGGCATTAGAACACCGCGTTTGGGATGCAACAAAAATATGCTGTGTCCAAAGTGCTGCTGAGTGCTGATCAGGGGGATGTAGCGGCTAACAAAACAGCTGTGATAATGGCCAGGGACGATGTTTACAAATGGCACCTTCCCAGGCTAAGAATACCATCTCACTGCTGCCACATAAATTACATGAATAGAAATGGGACTAGCTGACACCTAGCTCTTTTGTTTGGTGATGACAAGGTGTCAATCAGACCTTTTCATGACCAAACCTTATTAAAGAAAAATAAAAAGTTAAATAAATACACAGACACAGAGCTAACACTTTATTTGAAATACAACAGACACATTCTTTAATCATTCAAATTAACCATTATACTTTCCCCAGTTCTGACGGTAATCCAAGGGTTAAAACAATGTCCCACCAAATAACTTCATTTAGCTCCAAAAAGCATTCACTGATGTACAAAAACACTTTAAAAAAACACGCGTTTTTCCTCAGTGTTTTTCCTGCCAAGGAGATGCAGAAACGCTTTAGAAACTTCTGCTTCAAATCCTGAGCGTGCGCACATAGCCTAAGAACACGTCTGCAATGCCAAGGGCAGTGACCTTCTACAGCCAGATCCAGAGCGACTGTCAGTTACACCTGACACATCTGTGACATCCTGGTATGCATGGCCCCCTCTTCCCCAATCCTGGTATGCATGGCCCCCTCTTCCCCAATCCAGGTATGCATGGCCCCCCCTATCCTGGTATGCATGCCCCCCCCATTACTGCACACATGAAAAAAATAAACACATATTCACCTTCCTTCCTCCCCTGTGCTCCAGTGCTGCGTTCTGTTCTGCCAGTAGCTCATCTCAGCATCTGAGCAGCGCATGATGTAACTGCCAGGCACCCTCATACGCTGAGGTGAGCTGCCGGGATATTCATTTTCTGCTGGGAATATTCATTTTCTTTAATAGCATGCGGTGTCAGCAGTGCCACAGCGATCCTCTGTGCCCGCTCCTAAAGAGAATGAATATTCACTCTTCTTCACGCCCATAGGAGTATAGAAGAGTGAATATTTATATTCTCTAATAGCGGGCACAGAGGATCGCTGAGCCGCAGCAGGAAGCGGCAGCTGTGACAGTCTGCGCTATTAAAAAAAATGAATATTCACTCTTCACCACTCCCATGGGCATGGAGATGAGTTAATATTAATTTTCTTTTAGCAGCGGGTACACGTGGTAGCTGCAGCAGCGGCTATTGCCTGTGACACGCTCCTCCGCCGCAACCCCCACCACCGAAATGTATATACTATAAAGTGCAACTGCATCTCACTAAATTAGAATATCATCAAAAAGTTAATTTATTTCAGTTCTTCAATACAAAAAGTGAAACATTGAGTCATTGCAAAGAGAGTGATCTATTTCAAGAGTTTATTTCTGTTAATGTTGATAGTTATGGCTTACAGCCAATGAAAACACAAAAGTCATTCTCAGTATATTAAAATAATTAATAAAAAAAACACCTGCAAAGGCTTCTTAAGCGTTTAAAAAGGTCCCTTAGTCTGTTTCAGTAGGCTCCACAATCATAGGGAAGACTGCTGGCTTGACAGATGTCCAGAAGGCAGTCATTGACACTCCACAAGGTCCCAGAGTCTGGAGGAAGAGTGGAGAGGCCACAATCCAAGCTGCTGGAGGTCTAGTGTGATGTCTCCACAATCAGTGATGGTTTGGGGGCCATGTCATCTGCTGGTGTAGGTCCACTGGGTTTTATCAAGACCAGAGTCAGCGCAGCCGTCTCCCAGGACATTTTACAGCACTTCATGCTTCCCTCTGCCGACAAGCTTTATGGAGATGGAAATGTCATTCTCCAGCAGGACTTGGCCCCTGTCCACACAGCCAAAAGTACCAATACCTGGTTTACACACAACAGTATCACTGTGCTTGATTGGCAGCAAACTTGCCTGACCGTAACCCCATAGAGAATCTATTATAGAGAATCTATAGGGTATTGTCAAGAGGAAGATGAGAGACCCCAGCCCCAACAATGCAGACGAGCTGAAGGCTGCTATCAAAGCCACCTGGGCTTTCATAACACCTCAGCAGTGCCACAGGCTGATCACTTCCATGCCACAGGCTGATCCCTCCATGCCACAGGCTGATCCCTCCATGCCACAGGCTGATCGCCTCCATGCCACAGGCTGATCCCTCCATGCCACAGGCTGATCCCTCCATGCCACAGGCTGATCACCTCCATGCCACAGACTGATCACCTCCATGCCATATTGCCGCCTTGATGCAAAAGGAGCCCGACCAAGTATTGCGTCCATTTACTGAACAGACTTTTCAGTAGGCCAACATTTAAAAACAATTTTCAAGATGTTGTTATAAAGTATTCTAATTTACTGAGATAATGACTTTTGTGTTTTCATTGGCTGTTAGCCATAATCAGAAATAAACACTTGAAATAGATCCCTCTGTTTGTAATGACTCTATACAATAGATCCCTCTGTGTGTAATGACTCTATATAATAGATCCCTCTGCGTGTAATGACTCTATATAATAGATCGCTCTGTGTGTAATGACTCTATATAATAGATCCCTCTGTGTGTAATGACTCTATATAATAGATCCCTCTGCGTGTAATGACTCTATATAATAGATCCCTCTGCGTGTAATGACTCTATATAATAGATCCCTCTGCGTGTAATGACTCTATATAATAGATCCCTCTGCGTGTAATGACTCTATATAATAGATCGCTCTGCGTGTAATGACTCTATATAATAGATCGCTCTGCGTGTAATGACGCTATATAATAGATCCCTCTGCGTGTAATGACTCTATATAATAGATCCCTCTGTGTGTAATGACTCTATATAATAGATCCCTCTGTGTGTAATGACTCTATATAATAGATCCCTCTGTGTGTAATGACTCTATATAATAGATCCCTCTGTGTGTGATGGCTCTATATAATAGATCCCTCTGTGTGTGATGACTCTATATAATAGATCGCTCTGTGTGTAATGACTCTACATAATAGATCCCTCTGTGTGTAATGACTCTATATAATAGATCCCTCTGTGTGTAATGACTCTATATAATAGATCCCTCTGTGTGTAATGACTCTATATAATAGATCCCTCTGTGTGTAATGACTCTATATAATAGATCCCTCTGCGTGTAATGACTCTATATAATAGATCCCTCTGCGTGTAATGACTCTATATAATAGATCCCTCTGCGTGTAATGACTCTATATAATAGATCGCTCTGCGTGTAATGACTCTATATAATAGATCGCTCTGCGTGTAATGACTCTATATAATAGATCCCTCTGCGTGTAATGACTCTATATAATAGATCCCTCTGCGTGTAATGACTATATAATAGATCACTCTGTGTGTAATGACTCTATAATAGATCCCTCTGCGTGTAATGACTCTATATAATAGATCCCTCTGCGTGTAATGACTCTATATAATAGATCGCTCTGCCTGTAATGACTCTATATAATAGATCCCTCTGCGTGTAATGACTCTATATAATAGATCGCTCTGTCTGTAATGACTCTATATAATAGATCCCTCTGCGTGTAATGACTCTATATAATAGATCGCTGTCTGTAATGACTCTATATAATAGATCCCTCTGCGTGTAATGACTCTATATAATAGATCACTCTGCGTGTAATGACTCTATATAATAGATCCCTCTGCGTTTAATGACTCTATATAATAGATCCCTCTGTGTGTAATGACTCTATATAATAGATCCCTCTGTGTGTAATGACTCTATATAATAGATCCCTCTGTGTGTAATGACTCTATATAATAGATCCCTCTGTGTGTAATGACTATATAATAGATCCCTCTGTGTGTAATGACTCTATATAATAGATCCCTCTGTGTGTAATGACTCTATATAATGAGTTTCACTTTTTGTATTGAAGAACTGAAATAAATTAACTTATTGATGATATTCTAATTTAGTGAGATGCACCTGTATATACTGGAGTATAAGCCGAAGGGGGCTTTTTCAGCATAAAAAAATGTGCGGAAAAAGTCGGCTCATACTCGAGTATCTATGGTAATCTTTTTATATAGTGCCAACTTACTCTGCAGCACTTTACAATTCAGACAATTTACATACATTATCAGCACTGTTTCCATTGGGCTCACAATCTAAATTCCCTATCAGTATGTTTTTGGAGTGTGTGAAGAAACAAGAAGAAACCCACGCAAACACGGGGAGAACATACAAACTTCTTGCAGATGTTCTCCTTAGTGGGATTTGAACCCAGGACCCCAGCGCTGTAAGGCTGCAGTGCTAAACACTGCACCACGGTGCTGGCCATAATGATGTATCAGACAGGAGAGCGGATGAGGCTCTGGGGCTAATAATGATGCGTCACAAAGGAGAGCGGAAGAGCCTCCGGGGCTGGCAATAATGCATCACTCAGGGGAGCGGAGGAGGCTCCGGGGCTAGTAATGATGCGTCACACAGTAGAGCGGATGAGGGTCCGGGGCTAGTAATCATGCGTCAGACAGGAGAGCGGAGGAGGCTCCGGGGCTAGTAATGATGCGTCAGATAAGAGAGCGGAGGTGGCTCCGGGGCTGGTAATAATGCATCACTCAGTAGAGCGGAGGAGGCTCCGGGGCTAGTAATGATGCGTCAGATAAGAGAGCGGAGGTGGCTCCGGGGCTGGTAATAATGCATCACTCAGTAGAGCGGAGGAGGCTCCGGGGCTAGTAATGATGCGTCACACAGTAGAGCGGATGAGGCTCCGGGGCTAGTAATGATGCGTCAGACAGGAGAGCGGAGGAGGCTCCGGGGCTGGTAATAATGCATCTCTCAGGGGAGCGGAGGAGGCTCCGGGGCTAGTAATGATGTATCACACAGTAGAGCGGAGGAGGCTCGGGGGCTAGTAATGATGCGTCAGGCAGGAGAGCGGAGGAGGGATCGGGGCTAGTAATGATGCGTCACAAAGGTGAGCGGATGAGGCTCCGGGGCTAGTAATGATGCGTCAGACAGGAGAGCGGAGGAGGCTCCTGGGCTGGCAATAATGCATCACTCAGGGGAGCGGAGGAGACTTCGGGGCTAGTAATGATGTGTCAGACAGAGTGGAGGAGGCATCGGTGCTAGTAATGATGCGTCAGACAGGAGAGCGAAGGAAGGCATCGGGGCTAGTAATGATGCGTCAGACTGGAGAGCGGAGGAGGCTCCGGGGCTAGTAATGATGCGTCAGACAGGAAAGCGGAGGAGGCATCGGGGCTAGTAATGATGCATCACTCAGGGGAGCGGAGGAGGCATCGGGGCTAGTAATGATGTATCAGACAGGAGAGCGGAGGAGGCTCCGGGGCTAGTAATGATATGTCAGACAGGAGAGCAGAGGAGGCTCCGGGGCTAGTAATGATGCGTCACACAGTAGAACGGAGGAGGCTCCGGGGCTAGTAATGATGTGTCAGACAGTAGAGTGGAGGAGGCATCGGGGCTAGTAATGATGCGTCAGACAGGAGAGCGAAGGAAGGCATCGGGGCTAGTAATGATGCGTCACACAGTAGAGCGGATGAGGCTCCGGGGCTAGTAATGATGCGTCAGACAGGAGAGCGGAGGAGGCTCCAGGGCTAGTAATGATGCGTCAGATAAGAGAGCGGAGGAGGCTCCGGGGCTGGTAATAATGCATCACTCAGGAGAGCGGAGGAGGCTCCGGGGCTAGTAATGATGCGTCACACAGTAGAGCGGATGAGGCTCCGGGGCTAGTAATGATGCGTCAGACAGGAGAGCGGAGGAGGCTCCGGGGCTGGTAATAATGCATCACTCAGGGGAGTGGAGGAGGCTCCGGGGCTAGTAATGATGTATCACACAGTAAAGCAGAGGAGGAGGCTCCGGGGCTAGTAATGATGCGTCAGGCAGGAGAGCGGAGGAGGCATCGGGGCTAGTAATGATGCGTCAGACAGGAGAGCGAAGGAAGGCATCGGGGCTAGTAATGATGTGTCAGACAGGAGAGCGGAGGAGGCTCCGGGGCTAGTAATGATGAGTCAGACAGGAAAGCGGAGGAGGCATCGGGGCTAGTAATGATACGTCAGACAGGAGAGCGGAGGAGGCTCCAGGGCTGGTAATAATTCATTACTCAGGAGAGCGGAGGAGGCTCCGGGGCTAGTAATGATGCGTCACACAGTAGAGCGGATGAGGCTCCGGGGCTAGTAATGATGCGTCAGACAGGAGAGCGGAGGAGGCTCCAAGGCTAGTAATGATGCGTCAGATAAGAGAGCGGAGGAGGCTCCGGGGCTGGTAATAATGCATCACTCAGGAGAGCGGAGGAGGCTCCGGGGCTAGTAATGATGCGGCACACAGTAGAGCGGATGAGGCTCCGGGGCTAGTAATGATGCGTCAGACAGGAGAGCGGAGGAGGCTCCGGGGCTGGTAATAATGCATCACTCAGGGGAGTGGAGGAGGCTCCGGGGCTAGTAATGATGTATCACACAGTAGAGCGGAGGAGGCTCCGGGGCTAGTAATGATGCGTCAGATAAGAGAGCGGAGGAGGCTCCGGGGCTGGTAATAATGCATCACTCAGGAGAGCGGAGGAGGCTCCGGGGCTAGTAATGATGCGGCACACAGTAGAGCGGATGAGGCTCCGGGGCTAGTAATGATGCGTCAGACAGGAGAGCGGAGGAGGCTCCGGGGCTGGTAATAATGCATCACTCAGGGGAGTGGAGGAGGCTCCGGGGCTAGTAATGATGTATCACACAGTAGAGCGGAGGAGGCTCCGGGGCTAGTAATGATGCGTCAGGCAGGAGAGCGGAGGAGGCATCGGGGCTAGTAATGATGCGTCAGACAGGAGAGCGAAGGAAGGCATCGGGGCTAGTAATGATGCGTCAGACAGGAGAGCGGAGGAGGCTCCGGGGCTAGTAATGATGAGTCAGACAGGAAAGCGGAGGAGGCATCGGGGCTAGTAATGATACGTCAGACAGGAGAGCGGAGGAGGCTCCAGGGCTGGTAATAATTCATTACTCAGGAGAGCGGAGGAGGCTCCGGGGCTAGTAATGATGCGTCACACAGTAGAGCGGATGAGGCTCCGGGGCTAGTAATGATGCGTCAGACAGGAGAGCGGAGGAGGCTCCAGGGCTAGTAATGATGCGTCAGATAAGAGAGCGGAGGAGGCTCCGGGGCTGGTAATAATGCATCACTCAGGAGAGCGGAGGAGGCTCCGGGGCTAGTAATGATGCGGCACACAGTAGAGCGGATGAGGCTCCGGGGCTAGTAATGATGCGTCAGACAGGAGAGCGGAGGAGGCTCCGGGGCTGGTAATAATGCATCACTCAGGGGAGTGGAGGAGGCTCCGGGGCTAGTAATGATGTATCACACAGTAGAGCGGAGGAGGCTCCGGGGCTAGTAATGATGCGTCAGGCAGGAGAGCGGAGGAGGCATCGGGGCTAGTAATGATGCATCACAAAGGAGAGCGAAGGAGGCTCCGGGGCTGGCAATAATGCATCACTCAGGGGAGCGGAGGAGACTCCAGGGCTAGTAATGTGTCAGACAGTAGAGTGGAGGAGGCATCGGGGCCAGTAATGATGCGTCAGACAGGAGAGCGAAGGAAGGCATCGGGGCTAGTAATGATGCGTCAGACAGGAGAGCGGAGGAGGCATCGGGGCTAGTAATGATGCATCACTCAGGGTAGCGGAGGAGGCTCCGGGGCTAGTAATGATGCGTCACACAGTAGAGCGAATGAGGCTCCGGGGCTAGTAATGATGCGTCAGACAGGAGAGCGGAGGAGGCTCCGGGGCTAGTAATGATGTGTCAGACAGGAGAGCGGAGGAGGCTCCGGGGCTAGTAATGATGCGTCACACACTAGAACGGAGGAGATTCCGGGGCTAGTAATGATGTGTCAGACAGAGTGGAGGAGGCATCGGGGCTAGTAATGATGCGTCAGGAGAGCGAAGGAAGGCATCGGGGCTAGTAATGATGCGTCAGACAGGAGAGCGGAGGAGGCTCCGGGGCTAGTAATGATGAGTCAGACAGGAAAGCGGAGGAGGCATCGGGGCTAGTAATGATATGTCAGACAGGAGAGCGGAGGAGGCTCCAGGGCTGGTAATAATGCATCACTCAGGGGAGCGGAGGAGGCTCCGGGGCTAGTAATGATACGTCACACAGTAGAGCGGATGAGGCTCCGGGGCTAGTAATGATGCGTCAGACAGGAGAGCGGAGGAGGCTCCGGGTCTAGTAATGATGTGTCAGACAGGAGAGCGGAGGAGGCTCCGGGGCTAGTAATGATGCGTCAGACAGGAGAGCGGAGGAGGCTCCGGGTCTAGTAATGATGTGTCAGACAGGAGAGCGGAGGAGGCTCCGGGGCTAGTAATGATGCGTCAGACAGGAGAGCGGAGGAGGCTCCGGGTCTAGTAATGATGTGTCAGACAGGAGAGCGGAGGAGGCTCCGGGGCTAGTAATGATGCGTGACACAGTAGAACGGAGGAGGCTCTGGGGCTAGTAATGATGTTTCAGACAGTAGAGTGGAGGAAGCATTGGGGCTAGTAATGATGCGTCAGACAGGAGAGCGGAGGAGGCTCCGGGGCTAGTAATGATGCGTCAGACAGGAGAGCGGAGGAGGCTCCGGGGCTAGTAATGATGCGTCAGACAGGAAAGCGGAGGAGGCATCGGGGCTAGTAATGATGCGTCAGACAGGAGAGCGGAGGAGGCTCCAGGGCTGGTAATAATGCATCACTCAGGGGAGCGGAGGAGGCTTCGGGGCTAGTAATGATGCGTCACACAGTAGAGCGGATGAGGCTCCGGGGCTAATAATGATGTGTCAGACAGTAGAGCGGAGGAGGCATCGGGGTTAGTAAAGATGTGTCAGACAGGAGAGCGGAGGAGGCTCCGGGGCTAGCAATGATGCATCACTCAGGGGAGCTTAGGAGGCTCCAGGGCTAGTAATGATGTGTCAGACAGGAGAGCGGAGGAGGCTCCGGGGCTAGTAATGATGCGTCAGACAGGAAAGCGGAGGAGGCTCCAGGGCTAGTAATGATGCATCACTCAGGGGAGCGGAGGAGGCATCGGGGCTAGTAATGATGCATCAGACAGGAGAGCGGAGGAGGCTCCGGGGCTAGTAATGATGCATCAGACAGGAGAGCGGAGGAGGCTCCGGGGCTAGTAATGATGCACCAGACAGGAAAGCGGAGGAGGCATCGGGGCTAGAAATGATGCATCAGACAGGAGAGCGAAGGAGGCATCGGGGCTAGTAATGATGCGTCAGACAGGAGAGCGGAGGAGGCTCCGGGGCTAGTAATGATGCGTCACACAGTAGAACGGAGGAGGCTTCGGGGCTAGTAATGATGTTTCAGACAGTAGAGTGGAGGAGGCATTGGGGCTAGTAATGATGAGTCAGACAGGAGAGCGGAGGAGGCTCCGGGGCTAGTAATGATGCGTCAGACAGGAAAGCAGAGGAGGCATCGGGGCTAGTAATGATGCATCAGACAGGAGAGCGGAGGAGGCTCCAGGGCTGGTAATAATGCATCACTCAGGGGAGCGGAGGAGGCTTCGGGGCTAGTAATGATGCGTCACACAGTAGAGCGGATGAGGCTCTGGGGTTAGTAATGATGTGTCAGGCAGGAAAGCGGAGGAGGCTCCGGGGCTAGTAATGGTGCGTCACACAGGAGAGTGGAGGAGGCTCCGGGGCTAGTAATGATGCGTCACACAGTAGAGCGGAGGAGGCTCCGGGGCTAGTAATGATGCATCACTCGGGAGCGGGGGAGAATCCGGGGCTAGTAATGATGTGTCAGACAGGAGAGCGGAGGAGGCATCGGGGCTAGTAATGATGCGTCAGACAGGAGAGCGGAGGAGGCATCGGGGCTAGTAATGATGCGTCAGACAGGAGAGCGGTGGAGGCTCCAGGGCTAGTAATGATGCGTCAGACAGGAGAGCGGAGGAGGCTCCGGGGCTAGTAATGATGCGTCAGACAGGAAAGCGGAGGAGGCATCGGGGCTAGTAATGATGCGTCAGACAGGAGAGCGGAGGAGGCATCGGGGCTAGTAATGATGCGTCACCCAGTAGAGCGGAGGAGGCTCCTGGGCTTGGTAATGATGTGTCACACAGTAGAGCAGAGGAGGCATCGGGGCTAGTAATGATACATCACTCAGGGGAGTGTAGGAGGCTCCGGGGCTAGTAATGATGCATCACTCAGGGGAACGGAGGAGGCTCCGGGGCTAGTAATGATGTATCACTCAGGGGAGCGGAGGAGGCATCGGGGCTAGTAATGATTTGTCAGACAGTAGAGCGGAGGATGCTCCGGGGCTGGTAATGATGCATCACTCAGGGGAGCAGAGGAGGCATCGGGGCTAGTAATGATGTGTCAGACAGGAGAGCGGAGGAGGCTCCGGGGCTGGTAATGATGTATCACACAGTAGAGTGGATTAGGCTTCGGGGCTAGTAATGATGCATCACTCAGGGGAGCGGAGGAGGCTCCGGGGCTAATAACGATGCATCACTCAGGGGAGCGGATGAGGCTCCGGGGCTAGTAATGATGTGTCAGACAGTAGAGCGGAGGAGGCTCCGGGGCTAGTTATGATGCATCACTCAGAAGAGCGAAGGAGGCTCCGGGGCTAGTAATGATGTGTCACACAGTAGAGCGGAGGAGGCTCCGGGGCTAGTAATGATGTGTCAGACCGTAGAGCGGAGGAGGCATTGGGACTAGTAATAATGCGTCACACAGTAGAGCGGAGGAGGCATCGGGGCTAGTAATAATGCGTCACACAGTAGAGCGGAGGAGGCTCCGGGGCTAGTAATGATGCGTCACACAGTAGAGCGGAGGAGGCTCCGGGGCTAGTAATGATGTGTCACACAATAGAGCAGAGGAGGCATCGGGGCTAGTTATGATGCATCACTCAGAAGAGCGGAGGAGGCTCCGGGGCTAGTAATGATGCGTCACACAGTAGAGCGGAGGAGGCTCCGGGGCTAGTAATGATGTGTCAGACCGGAGAGCGGAGGAGGCATTGGGACTAGTAATAATGCGTCACACAGTAGAGCGGAGGAGGCATCGGGGCTAGTAATAATGCATCACACAGTAGAGCAGAGGAGGCTCCGGGGCTAGTAATGATGTGTCAGACAGTAGAGCGGAGGAGGCTCCGGGGCTAGTAATGATGCGTCACACAGTAGAGTGGAGGAGGCTCCGGGGCTAGTAATGATGTGTCACACAGTAGAGCGGAGGAGGCTCCGGGGCTAGTAACGATGCGTCAGACAGGAGAGCGGAGGAGGCTCCGTGGCTGGTAATAATGCATCACTCAGGGGAGCGGAGGAGGCATCGGGGCTAGTAATGATGCATCAGACAGTAGAGCGGAGGAGGCATCGGGACTAGTAATGATGCGTCAGACAGTAGAGCGGAGGAGGCTCCGGGGCTAGTAATGATGCGTCACTCAGGGGAGCGGAGGAGGCATCGGGGCTAGTAATGATGCGTCAGACAGGAGAGCGGAGGAGGCTCCGGGGTTAGTAATGATGATTCACTCAGGGGAGCGGAGGAGGCATCGGGGCTAGTAATGATGTGTCAGACAGGAGAGCGGAAGAGGCTCCGGGGCTGGTAATGATGTGTCACACAGTAGAGCGGATGAGGCTCCGGGGCTAGTAATGATGCATCACTCAGGGGAGCGGAGGAGGCTCCGGGGCTAGTAATGATGCATCACTCAGGGGAGCGGAGGAGGCTCCGGGGCTAGTAATGATGCGTCACACAGTAGAGCGGAGTAGGCATTGGGGCTAGTAATGATGTGTCACACAGTAGAGTGGATGAGGCTCCGGGGCTAGTAATGATGTGTCACACAGTAGAGTGGAGGAGGCATCGGGGCTAGTAATGATGTGTCACTCAGGGGAGCGGAGGAGGCTCCGGGGCTAGTAATGATGTGTCACACAGTAGAGCAGATGAGGCTCCGGGGCTAGTAATGAAGCATCACTCAGGGGAGCGGAGGAGGCTCCGGGCCTAGTAATGATGCATCACTCAGGGGAGCGGAGGAGGCATCGGGGCTAGTAATGATGTGTCAGACAGGAGAGCGGAGGAGGCTCCGGGGCTGGTAATGATGTGTCTCAAAGTAGAGCGGAGGAGGCTCTGGGGCTAGTAATGATGCATCACTCAGGGGAGCGGAGGAGGCTTCGGGGCTAGTAATGATGCGTCACACAGTAGAGCGAAGGAGGCTCTGGGGCTAGTAATGATGTGTCAGACAGGAGAGCGGAGGAGGCTCCGCGGCTGGTAATGATGTGTCACAAAGGAGAGCGGAGGAGGCTCTGGGGCTAGTAATGATGCATCACTCTGGGGAGTGGAGGAGGTTTCGGGGCTACTAATGATGTGTCAGACAGGAGAGCGGAGGAGGCTCTGGGCTAGTAATGATGTGTCACACAGTAGAGCGGATGAGGCTCCGGGGCTAGTAATGATGCATCACTCAGGGGAGCGGAGGTGGCTCCGGGGCTAGTAATGATGCATCACTCAGGGGAGCGGAGGAGGCTCCGGGGCTAGTAATGATGCGTCACACAGTAAAGCACATGAGGCTCCGGGGTAAGTAATGATGTGTCACACAGTAGAGCTGAGGAGGCATCGGGGCTAGTAATGATGTGTCACACAGTAGAGCAGATGAGGCTCCAGGGCTAGTAATGATGCATCACTCAGGGGAGCGGAGGAGGCATCGGGGCTAGTAATGATGTGTCACACAGTAGAGCGGAGGAGGCTCCGGGGCTAGTAATGGTGTGTCACACCGTAGAGCGGAGGAGGCATCGGGACTAGTAATAATGCGTCACACAGTAGAGCGGAGGAGGCATCGGGGCTAGTAATAATGCGTCACACAGTAGAGCGGAGGAGGCTCCGGGGCTAGTAATGATGTGTCACTCAGGGGAGCGGAGGAGGCTCCGGGGCTAGTAATGATGCATCACTCAGGGGAGCGGAGGAGGCTCCTGGGCTAGTAATGATGCATCACTCAGGGGAGCGGAGGAGGCATCGGGGCTAGTAATGATGTGTCAGACAGGAGAGCGGAGGAGGCTCCGGGGCTGGTAATGATGTGTCACAAAGGAGAGCGGAGGAGGCTCTGGGGCTAGTAATGATGCATCACTCAGGGGAGCGGAGGAGGCTTCGGGGCTAGTAATGATGCGTCACACAGTAGAGCGGAGGAGGCTCTGGGGCTAGTAATGATGTGTCAGACAGGAGAGCGGAGGAGGCTCCGGGGCTGGTAATGATGCGTCACAAAGGAGAGCGGAGGAGGCTCTGGGGCTAGTAATGATGCATCACTCAGGGGAGCGGAGGAGGCTTCGGGGCTAGTAATGATGCGTCACACAGTAGAGTGGAGAAGGCTCTGGGGCTAGTAATGATGTGTCAGACAGGAGAGCGGATGAGGCTCCGGGGCTAGTAATGATGCGTCAGACAGGAGAGCGGAGGAGGCTCAGGGGCTAGTAATGATGTGTCAGACAGTAGAGCGGATGAGGCTCCGGGGCTAGTAATGATGCGTCAGACAGGAGAGCGGAGGAGGCTCCGGGGCTAGTAATGATGCGTCAGACAGGAGAGCGGAGGAGGCTCCTGGGCTTGGTAATGATGTGTCACACAGTAGAGCAGAGGAGGCATCGGGGCTAGTAATGATACATCACTCAGGGGAGTGGAGGAGGCTCCAGGGCTAGTAATGATGCATCACTCAGGGGAGCGGAGGAGGCTCCGGGGCTAGTAATGATGTATCACTCAGGGGAGCGGAGGAGGCATCGGGGCTAGTAATGATTTGTCAGACAGTAGAGCGGAGGATGCTCCGGGGCTGGTAATGATGCATCACTCAGGGGAGCGGAGGAGGCATCGGGGCTAGTAATGATGTGTCAGACAGGAGAGCGGAGGAGGCTCCGGGGCTGGTAATGATGTATCACACAGTAGAGTGGATTAGGCTTCGGGGCTAGTAATGATGCATCACTCAGGGGAGCGGAGGAGGCTCCGGGTCTAATAACGATGCATCACTCAGGGGAGCGGATGAGGCTCCGGGGCTAGTAATGATGTGTCACACAGTAGAGCGGAGGAGGCATCGGGGCTAGTAATAATGCGTCACACAGTAGAGCGGAGGAGGCTCCGGGGCTAGTAATGATGTGTCAGACAGTAGAGCGGAGGAGGCTCCGGGGCTAGTTATGATGCATCACTCAGAAGAGCGAAGGAGGCTCCGGGGCTAGTAATGATGTGTCACACAGTAGAGCGGAGGAGGCTCCGGGGCTAGTAATGATGTGTCAGACCGTAGAGCGGAGGAGGCATTGGGACTAGTAATAATGCGTCACACAGTAGAGCGGAGGAGGCATCGGGGCTAGTAATAATGCGCCACACAGTAGAGCGGAGGAGGCTCCGGGGCTAGTAATGATGCGTCACACAGTAGAGCGGAGGAGGCTCCGGGGCTAGTAATGATGTGTCACACAGTAGAGCAGAGGAGGCATCGGGGCTAGTTATGATGCATCACTCAGAAGAGCGGAGGAGGCTCCGGGGCTAGTAATTATGCGTCACACAGTAGAGCGGAGGAGGCTCCGGGGCTAGTAATGATGTGTCAGACCGGAGAGCGGAGGAGGCATTGGGACTAGTAATAATGCGTCACACAGTAGAGCGGAGGAGGCATCGGGGCTAGTAATAATGCATCACACAGTAGAGCAGAGGAGGCTCCGGGGCTAGTAATGATGTGTCAGACAGTAGAGCGGAGGAGGCTCCGGGGCTAGTAATGATGCGTCACACAGTAGAGTGGAGGAGGCTCCGGGGCTAGTAATGATGTGTCACACAGTAGAGCGGAGGAGGCTCCGGGGCTAGTAACGATGCGTCAGACAGGAGAGCGGAGGAGGCTCCGGGGCTGGTAATAATGCATCACTCAGGGGAGCGGAGGAGGCATCGGGGCTAGTAATGATGCATCAGACAGTAGAGCGGAGGAGGCATCGGGACTAGTAATGATGCGTCAGACAGTAGAGCGGAGGAGGCTCCGGGGCTAGTAATGATGCGTCACTCAGGGGAGCGGAGGAGGCATCGGGGCTAGTAATGATGCGTCAGACAGGAGAGCGGAGGATGCTCCGGGGTTAGTAATGATGATTCACTCAGGGGAGCGGAGGAGGCATCGGGGCTAGTAATGATGTGTCAGACAGGAGAGCGGAGGAGGCTCCGGGGCTGGTAATGATGTGTCACACAGTAGAGCGGATGAGGCTCCGGGGCTAGTAATGATGCATCACTCAGGGGAGCGGAGGAGGCTCCGGGGCTAGTAATGATGCATCACTCAGGGGAGCGGAGGAGGCTCCGGGGCTAGTAATGATGCGTCACACAGTAGAGCGGAGGAGGCATTGGGGCTAGTAATGATGTGTCACACAGTAGAGTGGATGAGGCTCCGGGGCTAGTAATGATGTGTCACACAGTAGAGTGGAGGAGGCATCGGGGCTAGTAATGATGTGTCACTCAGGGGAGCGGAGGAGGCTCCGGGGCTAGTAATGATGTGTCACACAGTAGAGCAGATGAGGCTCCGGGGCTAGTAATGAAGCATCACTCAGGGGAGCGGAGGAGGCTCCGGGGCTAGTAATGATGCATCACTCAGGGGAGCGGAGGAGGCATCGGGGCTAGTAATGTTGTGTCAGACAGGAGAGCGGAGGAGGCTCCGGGGCTGGTAATGATGTGTCTCAAAGGAGAGCGGAGGAGGCTCTGGGGCTAGTAATGATGCATCACTCAGGGGAGCGGAGGAGGCTTCGGGGCTAGTAATGATGCGTCACACAGTAGAGCGGAAGAGGCTCTGGGGCTAGTCATGATGTGTCAGACAGGAGAGCGGAGGAGGCTCCGCGGCTGGTAATGATGTGTCACAAAGGAGAGCGGAGGAGGCTCTGGGGCTAGTAATGATGCATCACACAGTAGAGCGGAGGAGGCATCGGGGCTAGTAATAATGCGTCACACAGTAGAGCGGAGGAGGCTCCGAGGCTAGTAATGATGTGTCACTCAGGGGAGCGGAGGAGGCTCCGGAGCTAGTAATGATGCATCACTCAGGGGAGCGGAGGAGGCTCCTGGGCTAGTAATGATGCATCACTCAGGGGAGCGGAGGAGGCATCGGGGCTAGTAATGATGTGTCAGACAGGAGAGCGGATGAGGCTCCGGGGCTAGTAATGATGTGTCAGACAGTAGTGCGGGTGAGGCTCCGGGGCTAGTAATGATGCGTCAGACAGGAGAGCGGAGGAGGCTCCGGGGCTAGTAATGATGCATCACTCAGGGGAGCGGAGGAGGCTCCCGGACTAGTAATGATGCATCACTCAGGGGAGCGGAGGAGGCATCGGGGCTAGTAATGATGTGTCAGACAGGAGAGCGGAGGAGGCTCCGGGGCTGGTAATGATGTGTCACAAAGGAGAGCGGAGGAGGCTCTGGGGCTAGTAATGATGCATCACTCAGGGGAGCGGAGGAGGCTTCGGGGCTAGTAATGATGCGTCACACAGTAGAGCGGAGGAGGCTCTGGGGCTGGTAATGATGTGTCAGACAGGAGAGCGGAGGAGGCTCCGGGGCTGGTAATGATGCATCACAAAGGAGAGCGGAGGAGGCTCTGGGGCTAGTAATGATGCATCACTCAGGGGAGCGGAGGAGGCTTCGGGGCTAGTAATGATGCGTCACACAGTAGAGTGGAGAAGGCTCTGGGGCTAGTAATGATGTGTCAGACAGGAGAGCGGATGAGGCTCCGGGGCTAGTAATGATGCGTCAGACAGGAGAGCGGAGGAGGCTCCGGGGCTAGTAATGATGTGTCAGACAGTAGAGCGGATGAGGCTCCGGGGCTAGTAATGATGCGTCAGACAGGAGAGCGGAGGAGGCTCCGGGGCTGGTAATGATGCATCACTCAGGGGAGCGGAGGAGGCTCCGGGGCTAGTAATGATGCGTCAGACAGGAGAGCGGAGGAGGCTCCGGGGCTAGTAATGATGCATCACTCAGGGGAGCGGAGGAGGCATCGGGGCTAGTAATGATGCGTCACACAGTAGAGCGGAGGAGGCTCCGGGGCTAGTAATGATGCGTCAGACAGGAGAGCATAGGAGGCTCCGGGGCTAGTAATGATGTGTCAGACAGTAGAGCGGATGAGGCTCCGGGGCTAGTAATGATGCGTCAGACAGGAGAGCGGAGGAGGCTCCGGGGCTAGTAATGATGCATCACTCAGGGGAGCGGAGGAGGCTCCGGGACTAGTAATGATGCATCACTCAGGGGAGCGGAGGAGGCATCGGGGCTAGTAATGATGTGTCACACAGTAGAGCGGAGGAGGCTCCGGGGCTAGTAATGTGTCACACAGTAGAGCGGATGAGGCTCCGGGGCTAGTAATGATGCGTCAGACAGGAGAGCGGAGGAGGCTCCGGGGCTAGTAATGATGTGTCAGACAGTAGTGCGGGTGAGGCTCCGGGGCTAGTAATGATGCGTCAGACAGGAGAGCGGAGGAGGCTCCGGGGCTAGTAATGATGCATCACTCAGGGGAGCGGAGGAGGCTCCCGGACTAGTAATGATGCATCACTCAGGGGAGCGGAGGAGGCATCGGGGCTAGTAATAATGTGTCAGACAGGAGAGCGGAGGAGGCTCCGGGGCTGGTAATGATGTGTCACAAAGGAGAGCGGAGGAGGCTCTGGGGCTAGTAATGATGCATCACTCAGGGGAGCGGAGGAGGCTTCGGGGCTAGTAATGATGCGTCACACAGTAGAGCGGAGGAGGCTCTGGGGCTAGTAATGATGTGTCAGACAGGAGAGCGGAGGAGGCTCCGGGGCTGGTAATGATGCGTCACAAAGGAGAGCGGAGGAGGCTCTGGGGCTAGTAATGATGCATCACTCAGGGGAGCGGAGGAGGCTTCGGGGCTAGTAATGATGCGTCACACAGTAGAGTGGAGAAGGCTCTGGGGCTAGTAATGATGTGTCAGACAGGAGAGCGGATGAGGCTCCGGGGCTAGTAATGATGCGTCAGACAGGAGAGTGGAGGAGGCTCCGGGGCTAGTAATGATGTGTCAGACAGTAGAGCGGATGAGGCTCCGGGGCTAGTAATGATGCGTCAGACAGGAGAGCGGAGGAGGCTCCGGGGCTGGTAATGATGCATCACTCAGGGGAGCGGAGGAGGCTCCGGGGCTAGTAATGATGCGTCAGACAGGAGAGCGGAGGAGGCTCCGGGGCTAGTAATGATGCATCACTCAGGGGAGCGGAGGAGGCATCGGGGCTAGTAATGATGCGTCACACAGTAGAGCGGAGGAGGCTCCGGGGCTAGTAATGATGCGTCAGACAGGAGAGCGGAGGAGGCTCCGGGGCTAGTAATGATGTGTCAGACAGTAGAGCGGATGAGGCTCCGGGGCTAGTAATGATGCCTCAGACAGGAGAGCGGAGGAGGCTCCGGGGCTAGTAATGATGTGTCAGACAGTAGTGCGGGTGAGGCTCCGGGGCTAGTAATGATGCGTCAGACAGTAGAGCGGAGGAGGCTCCGGGGCTAGTAATGATGCATCACTCAGGGGAGCGGAGGAGGCTCCCGGACTAGTAATGATGCATCACTCAGGGGAGCGGAGGAGGCATCGGGGCTAGTAATGATGTGTCACACAGTAGAGCGGAGGAGGCTCCGGGGCTAGTAATGATGCGTCAGACAGGAGAGCGGAGGAGGCTCCGGGGCTAGTAATGATGTGTCAGACAGTAGTGCGGGTGAGGCTCCGGGGCTAGTAATGATGTGTCACACAGTAGAGCGGATGAGGCTCCGGGGCTAGTAATAATACGTCACACAGTAGAGCGGAGGAGGCTCTGGGGCTAGTAATGATGTGTCACACAGTAGAGCGGATGAGGCTCCGGGGCTAGTAATGATGTGTCACACAGTAGAGCGGAGGAGGCTCTGGGGCTAGTAATGATGTGTCACACAGTAGAGCGGATGAGGCTCCGGGGCTAGTAATGATGCGTCAGACAGGAGAGCGGAGGAGGCTCCGGGGCTAGTAATGATGTGTCAGACAGTAGTGCGGGTGAGGCTCCGGGGCTAGTAATGATGCGTCAGACAGGAGAGCGGAGGAGGCTCCGGGGCTAGTAATGATGCATCACTCAGGGGAGCGGAGGAGGCTCCCGGACTAGTAATGATGCATCACTCAGGGGAGCGGAGGAGGCTCCGGGGCTAGTAATGATGTGTCAGACAGTAGAGAGGAGGAGGCTCTGGGGCTAGTAATGATGTGTCACACAGTAGAGCGGAGGAGGCTCCATGGCTAGAGATGATGTCTTTCCTCTGGGGTTTCGTGTTCACAGGGCATCAGCCCCCGCATAGAGATACCAGCCTGTGTCTAAAGAGATAAAGTTTCTTTTATTAGTACACATGAGACTTCCACAGTCGGTGTAAAGCCACCTGCACAGGGGTCTTCACTCTGGCCGTGCTAATCAGAAGTTACCGGGGCTGCGGTAGGTGGAGGGGCTCGCAGGGCTCTGGTTTGGTGGCCACACCAAGTTTATACAGAGTTGTGGGGGATGAGTGGGGTAACTGCTTTTGTAAAATTAGTTTACAAAATAACTCATTGGTGCTATTTGAGGGCTTGTTTTTTCTGGGTAAGCTCTAGCTGGGATCATCTCTAGTTTTGATAGCTTTTAATTCCATTTATATGGGATGTGCTACAACCAAAAAAACAACCGTTTGTTTTTTTTTTCTTTTATCGTATGGTCAATCCACATTCATTCAGTATGTTACATTTTAAACAATCGTTGCGGCGAGACAAAATATGCTTCAGTTTTTACAAAGGGGGATCATTAGAAATTCTACGTTTTACATTATTTAAGTTAATAGGAGTAAAGTACATCAGATTCTTCTAGAGCGCTTTCCCTAGGAGACTTGATCTGCAATGGGTTTACAATGTGCTACAATATTGCTGGGTGTTGTGTTCCACCTTAAAGGAACGTCATGATTTTCTTTTTAATGATTGGACTTTAAGAAGTTTAATAAAAGTGTATAAAATGAAGTGTTGTGTTTATTTTAGATGTTGCGGCCATTTTTATTTGCAAGGGTGTAAGGGTATGTGCACACGTTCAGTGTTCACTGCGGATTGGACGCAGCACAAGTGCGCTGCGTGCAATCCGCAGCGGTCAGATGTTGCAATATAGTGGATGGGATTTATACAAATCCCATGTCCACTATGTGTCTGCGGCACTCCCGCCGAAACTGACATGCGGCACATCTTTCCAGACCTCAGCATGTCTATTTCTCCTGCGGGTCCACATGCGGGCTTTCCCCATAGACCTAATCTCTATGGGGAAAGCCTCCATGTGAGGAAAAAAAAAAAGAGGCCGACGCTCATTTGCATAATGAGCTGAAGCCGGAGGCAGTTCCTCCACAGCCGCCTCCGGATAGTCTGCACATACCCTAAGTGTCTGAGCACAACAATTACACCCCCCAGGTACGGCAGCCCCTCGGCATGGGGTCTGAAGGCAAGAAAGCGGGCAGCATGGCGCTCCACTGAGGCAACAAGGTCCTGCTCCGCACGTCTGCGGGACACAGCTATGCACTATGGCAGAATTACCAGGCAGTGAGGACAGGCACCAATCAGCTACAGCTGCTCCATTAATGGTTAACAGTTGAAAATTGTCAAACCTTTTTTTCAATCAGTTTTTATTTTTTTACCATTAAAAAATGTACATTATAAAAAAATGTATACTTATTAAACTTCATTAAAAAAATGTACAAAGAGGCCTCCAGCTGCTATGGTAACCTATCACATAGTCACATAGTTAGTAAAGCCGAATAAAGACTTGCGTCCATCAAGTTCGACCTGTTAGTTCTGTAATTGCTAAAGTTGATCCAGAGGAGGCAAAAACCCCAAATGATTTGGCCAATCTTCACCTGAGGAAAAATTCCCTCCCGACTCTGAAACCAGCAGTCAGAATAAATCCCTGTATCAACCTACTATTTTATTTTATTTTTAAGTATATGCTGAAATCTGCCTGGTATCTAGAAATGCATCCAGTCCCCGCTTGAACTGGTGTAGTGAATCCGACATTACCGTCTCCTCACTCAGTGAATTCCATATTCTCACTGCTCTTACCGTAAAGAACCCCTTCCTATGCTGGTGCTGAAACCTTTTCTCTTCCAGTCTTAGTGAATGCCTTCTTGTTACCGTAATATCCCTCCTTTTGAACGGCACCTATCGGCACCCTGCAGTTACATTTTTGGGTCCCATGGATGAGGAAGTGCAGTCAACCCCTGGGGTCTAATCACTTAGATGCTGCTGTCAATCACCATCTGCGGCATCTGAGGGGGTTGTCTGTGAGAGGTGATAACTTGTTGCACAGTGACGGTCCGACTTGCCAGTCCTATACCGGTCAGTGAATGGGGCTGCAGTGCACAGGAAAAAAGAGGAAAATATTTTAATTTGAGATCATGACTAAGACTTGCTAATGTTGAAACGCGTAGATCAAGCTGTAGTGTGTTGGTGTGGTTTGTCCTACGCAGGATGATTTTAAAGGAATCAATAAAGGAAGATACTTTTACTCTATCGCTGGACATTTCCTCTTTTTCCATGTGCATTTGCCCGACCCGAACCCGGGCGTCTCCGTGCAATATCATTCTCAACAAAGGATCGTTTTATTCACTGGTGAGCTGGCTCTCCTTTTTCCCTTCCTATGTTTGGTGCAGTGCACATTCTCCATTCATTCCTTTCGGACTGTCGAGAGCGGCTCTTGGGTTATCCCAACAGCCTCATAGAGAACGAATGCAGCAGTGGCTGGGGTCAGATCAGCTGCTCAATTTTATTAATGGGTTAAAAGTTCCCAGTTCTGCCAATCTGTGCAGATCCCAGTGGTGGAGCACTCAATCAGCGAATTATCATCTGAATGGTTGGACACAGACTGGCCCTAGCACCGGACAGAGCCATTATCGCTCAGCGCCATCCTCTGTGTGGACTCTGCTTCTCACCGCACTTCTGTACATACAAACCTGACATACTACATACATGGAAGTATGAAGGGGTTAAGTATGTACATTGGGGGGCACTGTGTTCAGTGATGGCAATGGGGGCCGCTGTGCTCAGTGATGACAATGGGGGGGGCGCTGCGCTCAAAGATGACATAGGGGCGCTGTGCTCCGTGATGACAATGGGGGGGGCGTTGTGCTCAGTGATGACATTGGGGCACAGCGCTCAGTGATGACAATAATGGAGAGCTTCTAATTGGAGTTTGCTACAAGCCGCCTGTGAGGACCTGGCCACTTACTAAATACTTTTCCAGCACTGAGCACCCCTTTTTGTCAATCTTAATTTTGTGTTTTGTTAGAAATTTGCTTGCTCATCAGTTCAACCTCAGGTATCTATTCCCTTCAGTGACCTTATCTCCGAGACCTTGGGCCATTGTTCTCTCCGTCACCACAGGTCATCTCACATGCGAACCCAGGGGATGGCTTCCACCTGAGAAAATATCTCCACTAAGGCACAGTTAGCTGGGGGAGGGAGGGGTGAGCTCTTCTGCCGATTCAGGGGGCTGAACGCTGTGCAGGAGAAAGAGAAGATTCATTGCTAGTCGGACGGAGAGCTGGGTGGTATCACGGGCTGCGGTCGTGATATCCATCATCCGAAGGAGCATATACTGTGACTGCCAATATACCGGCGGGAGATACAAAAAGGTGTGGGCCAACCAAAAGTTGGGGGACAGTGGGTATCACCTGGTACGAGGCAGTGGAACTACTGATCCCAGGTTGGAAACTCTAGGACTAAGAGAATTGCCTGTTGGACATTTACCTGGAATTGTTGTTCACTGTGGTCGGAAGGAATAAAACTAATTGCATCGATACCTGCCTAGGTGATTATTAAAATCCACAACCGCACATCTTTACAAGTGGTGGCAGCGGTGGTATCACCTATCTTTGGACAGCATACCAGGGAAAGTTACTGAGCGGTGACTTGGCAGAAGAGATGGCAGACTCCATCTACAAGAGGCTAAAAAAGGAGGAGCTGAGAGCCATTTGCTCTGGGACAGAGCTAGAGTGGTTGCCAGAGGATAACCGTGTGACCCTAATACAACGCTTGGACAATTGGGACCGTGAACAGCCACAGGAGGAGGTCAGTTCAGACGTGGAGGAGGGCATCTCCCTGGAGGAACCACAGCCCAGAACTGTCATCCAGATGGCAGAGGATCAACCGACTGAGTTGAGGTGGCTGCTGGATGTGGTAGGAGAGCGGTCCATGGAGATGGAGCGGGCGGCAGTGCTAAGCAAATATCTGGGTGTGCATGTAGCGATACCCCCACCCACCCCAGTGCAGAGGACAATGGATAACAGGAGACAGGGGCCTACATCTTTAAGGTACCGAGATATACCACAGTTTAATGAGGACACCTCAGATATTGGTGAACATCTACGGTTATTTGAGAACCTCTGCCTGCTGCATGAGGTGTCAGTCAGTGACTGGCCCAGATTTTTGAGCGTTGGCCTGACCGGAAAAGCAAGAGAAGCTTTTAATAACTTGTTTTCGGTGGATCAGAGATGTTACTCTACCATTCGCAGCGCATTACTAGAGAGGTATGCCGTCACGCCCGAAACCTACCGGAGGAAGTTTCGGGAGACTGACAAGCCCACTGCACACACACATCGGGAGTTCGCTAACACTCTACGTACAGCATGCACTCGGTGGATAGAAGGACTGGGGGCTCGGGAAGCAGAACATGTAATGGACATAATCATGCTGGAGCAATTTATGTCAAAGCTCCCAGGTAATTTAAAAGAATGGGTGGCAGATAGAAAACCACTCAGCCTGGATGAGGCTCCCAGATTGGCTGATGATTGGTCTGCCAATCGACCCGGGCAATGTGGAAGTACAGCTCCAGTGAGTCGGGAACCAGGGCTTACACGGAGGCCAGTGAGACCCATGGACCACCAAGAGGAGGCACTGCGGGGATTTTGTACTTCTCAAAGAAGGGGAGGTTTCCCAAGCCCCCAAGTACGGCCCACGTCAGGGCGACGAGGGTTAAGTTGCCATAACTGTGGACGCATGGGACACTTTGCCAGGGAATGCCGGGAACGGTCTAGCTCACATCATCCACGTCCCCAACAAGTGAACACAGTACAGCAATGGGGCTGGAATACTGAGGGAGAGAGGATTCCACTACCCCGACCAGAAGAGGAAGAGGCATATGTGGTACAAGGACAAGTGTCTCGGACTAGATGGGACACCTCAGCGTCCTTGAACCAGCATCTGCAGCCGGTTTGGGTAGAGGGCGTGGAGGCTGTGGGGCTCCGTGACTCCGGAGCCTCAGTCACATTGAACAAAGACCACCTAATACCAGACCAATGTATTGTTCCCGCCAGCCGGATGTTAGTCCATGTAGCTGGGGGAGAATCTCTGAACATTCGAAGGGCCCGACTACATTTAGACTGGGGTCACAGTCATGGAATAGTGGATATAGGAGTAGTTCGGCACCTACCAGTAGATGTGTTGCTGGGAAACAACCTAGGAGCAGGTTTGGTTTGCCACTGGGCCAATGTTGTAACCAGAAGTCAAGGACCAGTTCACACTGCATCAGCCGAGAGGGAACAGAGTGATCTCGACATGCTGACAACCGCCCCCCCGCCAGTGGTGAGTAATGCACAAAATACAACGCCTGTTAGCATGACAGAATGTGACCTGGGGGAGGTAAATGACATCAGGAAGTAGTTACAAGGAGATCCATCCCTAGCGGGATTGAGGAGTGCAGCGGCTGCCGAAGGGTCTGAAGAGGGGGTCTGCATTATATGGGAAAGGGGGTTGATGTATCGGGTGACACGAGACACAGCGGGGCGTGATAACAAGCAGTTGGTGGTGCCGGAGAAATACAGAAGGGAGATTCTGTCCTTAGCCCACGAAGGTCCATTAGGGGGACACTTGGAAGTGAGGAAGACCCAACGCAGGGTTATGAGCAGGTTCTTCTGGCCCGGGGTGACCCTTGAAGTAAAAAAATTTGTAAGCTCCTGTGAGACTTGTCAAAGAGTGGGAGGCCCCCCCCCCCCTGCAGTGCTCCTTTACAACCCATGCAGGACCTTTACAACAGGTAGTGGTGGATTTGATAGGTCCCCTGCCTCGACCCAGTCACTCAGGGAAAAGATATATATTAACAGTTGTAGATTATGCCACCCGGTACCCTGAGGCGGTAGCTCTCCGAGGAATAGATGAAAAAAGGGTGGCCCATGCATTAGTTGAAATATTTAGCAGGGTGGGTTTCCCGAAGGAGGTTGTTTCGGATCAGGGAACCCAATTCACGGGTGAGGTATTGCGTACCCTGTGGAGTCGGTCCGGGGTCCGACCAGTGTTCACCTCTGCATACCACCCACAAACAAATGGACTCTGTGAGCGGTTCAATGGGACCCTGAAACGGTTAATCTGCGCATACTTAGAGGCAGAGGGGGGAGACTGGGAAGAAGCTCTGCCCCAGCTCCTGGCCTACAGAGAGGTGCCACAGGCTTCTACCGGTTTTTCACCATTCAAACTCTTATATGGCAGGCAGCCTCGGGGCCCTCTAGACTTGGTGCGAGAACACTGGGAAGACCGATCCGATTCTGGGGGGGGGTGCCAGTGCTCCGCTATGTGAGGCAGTTACAAGAGAGGATACAACACCTTGGGCGTCTTGCACGGGTACATCTAGGGGAGGTACAAGGGCAACAGAAAACCTACTATGACAGGGGCACCCAGCCCCGAGAATTCACAGTAGGCCAGCAAGTGCTGGTACTCTCTCCCGTCCGCCATGACAAGTTACAGGCCAACTGGGAGGGTCCTTATACCATAGTTGACAAAAAGGGTGCAGTCACCTATCGGGTAGCATTCGACACACACCACACCCAAACCAAGGTTATTCATGTTAACCGATTAAAAGCGTACCAGGCCAGAGATACATGTGCGGTAGCTATTTGCTGTCCCCCTCCAGATGCCTCAGAACCTGATCCCCTGCTGGACTTATTACAGCACACCAAAGAAAAGGGAGGGGTGGAGCAAGTCACCTTAGGGGATCATCTCTCCCCTGCCCAATCCAGCCAACTACGGGAGTTATTAGACCAGTATTGTGTGCTCTTCTCTAACCAGCCTGGCCGGACCACTCTGACTGAGCATCGAGTTGACACTGGGACAGCAAGGCCGATTCGACAGCTGCTGTACCGAGTGGCACCCGAGGTTCAGCAGATGATTCGGAGGGAAGTGGAAGAAATATTAGAGTTGGGAGTGGTGGTTCCCTCGTGCAGTCCCTGGGCGGCCAGCGCAGTCCTTGTTCCGAAAAAAGACCAGAGCACAAGGTTCTACGTAGACTACAGGAGGCTGAACGAGATAACCATCACTGATGCCTACCCCATGCCCCGAATAGATGATCTGCTAGACCAAATGGGGGGAGCGACATTTGTGTCCACCTTAGATCTCAGTAAAGGATACTGGCAGATCCCTTTCTCACCAGACGCCCAGGAGCGTGTTCAGCTTTCCTCACTCCCTTTGGTCTGTTCCAATTTACGGTCATGCCATTTGGGATGAAGAATGCACCAGCTACCTTTCAACGAATGGTGGATGTCATGCTTGCAGGCTGTCAGGAGTTCTCCCAGGCTTATCTGGATGATATTGCCATATTCAGTAAGACCTGGAAGGAGCACCTGCAGCATGTGAGGGAGATACTCCAGCGCATTCAGCAGGCTGGGTTAACCATCTGGGCAGACAAGTGCCAAATGGGGATGGCTGAGGTCCAGTACCTAGGACATCGAGTAGGGGGTGGTATGATAAAGCCTGACCCAGCCAAAGTGGAAGCAATAGCTCAGTGGCCCCGACCACGCAACCAAAAGCAAGTGCAAGCCTTCGTGGGTACCACCGGGTATTACCGAAAATTCATTGCGTGGTACAGTACTATAGCAAAGCCTCTGACTGACCTGACGACAAAGAAATTCCAAAGACAGATAGAATGGACTGAACCATGTGAACAGGCTTTTGTGCAGCTTAAACAAGCCCTGGCGGGGGCCCCCGTGCTGGCTGCTGCCGATTACACCAAGAGATTCCTGGTGCAGACTGATGCCTCAGACAGTGGGTTGGGGCGCTGTCCTTAGTCAGGTGGATGGCACAGCGCAGGAACACCCAGTGGTATAGCTTTCAAGGAAACTGTTAGACCGAGAGAAAGCGTATGCCACCATAGAAAAGGAATGCTTGGCTATTGTCTGGGCACTGAAAAAACTATTACCCTATGTGTATGGGAGGGAATTCACCATAGTAACGGATCACAATCCACTGACCTGGCTGCACCGGGTGGCGGGGGAGAATTGGCGATTATTAGGCTGTGTGCCCACGTAGCGTTTTTCAAGCGTATATGCTGCGGAATTTCCGCAGCGTAAACGCTTGAAAAACGCATGTATATCCGCACCCCATGGTCCCCAATGGCATTCCGCAATGTCAATGCCCATGCTGCGGATTTTTCCGCAGCGTATATGCTGCAGTCAAAAATCCGCAGCATGTTCATTAATTTTGCGGAAGCGCAGCGGAATCAATGTGCGGATGGTACCCAAGTCTGGATGAGAGGAGACTCTCATCCAGACCTGGGTACCAAAGAACCTGTAAAAAAAAGAAAAAATAAAGTTTATACTTATCTTCTGATGTCTTCCCTCCGTCGCGCTGTTGTCTGAAGGACCTGCCACGTCATTGAGTCATGTGACCCACCACATGACTCAATGACGTCACCGCAGGTCCTGCACACAACAGCGTGAGCCGCTCAAGACTCCGGACGGGGCAGAGAATGCATCAGAAGGTGAGTATAAAGTTTATTTTTTTATTTTTTACCATTCTGAACAAGTTGTCAAGCACTTTTCCAAGTGATGCTTGGAGAAGTGCTTGATAACCCGCATGCGGAAATGCATGCAAAGACGCCTCACAAACGCTTCTACCTGGCGGGAAAACCGCATGTAATATCCGCATGCGATTTTCCCGCCAGGGAGAAGCGTAAAAAATATGCTTCAGGTCCGCAACGTGGGCACATAGCCTTACGATGGAGCCTGGCATTGCAACCGTTTAACCTTACCATTTCTCACAAAAAGGGGAGAGACCATGGCAATGCTGATGGCCTATTGAGACAAAATGAGGAAGCCCTGAACCCCGGTAATTGCCGCCAGAGGAAGGTGGATAGTCAATCCCAGGAAATGGAGACCAGCGCTGGCCGTGCTGGAAAAGTGGGGGAAGAGTGTGAGGACCTGGCCACTTACTAAATACTTTTCCAGCACTGAGCACCCCTTTTCGTCAATCTTAAATTTGTGTTTTGTTAGAAATTTGCTTGCTGTGTTTTGTTTGCTCATCAGTTCAACCTCAGGCATCTATTCCCTTCAGTGACCATATCTCCGAGACCTTGGGCCTTTGTTTTCTCCGTCACCACAGGTCGTCTCACATGCGAACCCAGAGGATGGGTTCTACCTGAGAAAATATCTCCACTAAGGCACAATTAGCTGGGGGAGGGAGGGGTGAGCTCTTCTGCCGATTCAGGGGGCTGAACCCTGTGCAGGAGAAAGGGAAGATTCATTGCTAGTCGGACGGAGAGCTGGGTGGTATCACGGGCTGCGGTCGTGATATCCATCATCCGAAGGAGCATATACGGTGACTGCCAATGTACCGGCGGGAGATCTAAAAAGCTGTGGGCCAACCAAAAGTTGGGGGACAGTGGGTATCAAATCATACGCAAGGTAGTTAAAATATAACATTTATTAGATATATATTAAAATTTCTTTATATAAAAAAAACAAACCTGAAGAGCCATATAATGAACCCTTGGTCTTCTGAATTACCATCAACACATCAACAGCTTTTAGCTGTATATACATACAAACCACACCTCAAAATGCCAAGTACCAAGTATATAGGGTTTAAAAGAGTCAGCCTCAGTTCATCCAGAACATAGAGGATCATATAATTAAATATTACCCTTACTAGTGTTGGTTGACATTTTTAGTAACAATCATATAGAGATACCATGCATGTGCTCAAAAAGGTGTATAATAGGTCAAGATAATATTCACCAACCTGTTACCTATATAAATCCTGCGACTCATCTCACAGGAGTGTGCAATACATTATCAATAACCGTAGGTATACAGTGAAATCCCACATGCCCTTTATACAAAAAAGGTACCGTGGACCATGTCAGGGAAAAAAAAACAAAAACTCACTAAAAAAATCCTTCGGGTTATTGTTGTACGAAGCATAATGAAACAATCTCACCCAATCCTATAGTGCATCATGGTTTGATTCATCCTGGTATAATGTCATCCTATTGTAATGGGTCTGGGAGGCGGAACCTCTGAGCAACTTATACAAGGGGGTGGTCCTTGTAAGGAAGCGGGTGGCGACCAGGGAAGACAGGCAGGCAGTCACAGCAGGTGACCGGGACAGTCTCTGGGTAAACGGGCAGGAGGTCACGGCAAGTGACCGGGGCAGTCTCTGGGTAAATGGGCAGGAGGTCACAGCAAGTGACCGGGACAGTCTCTGGGTAAACGGGCAGGAGGTCACGGCAAGTGACCGGGGCAGTCTCTGGGTAAACGGGCAGGAGGTCACAGCAAGTGACCGGGACAGTCTCTGGGTAAACGGGCAGGAGGTCACAGCAAGTGACCGGGACAGTCTCTGGGTAAACGGGCAGGTACGAACTGTGACAGCTGAGCCTCCAGGTAGGCTAGCAGGCAGATGGCAGATGAGTGCTCCCAGGTGAGCAGGCGAGAGTCTCAGGATAAGCAGGTGGTCACAGCATGTGACAGCGGAGCCTCCAGGTAGGCTAACAGGCAGGTAGCAGATGAGCGCTCCCAGGTGAGCGGGCAAGAGTCTCTGGACTGGCAGGTGGTCACGGCACGTGACGGCGGAGCCTCCAGGTAGGCTAACAGGCAGGTAGCAGATGAGCGCTCCCAGGTGAGCGGGCAAGAGTCTCTGGACTGGCAGGTGGTCACAGCACGTGACGGCGGAGCCTCCAGGTAGGCTAACAGGCAGGTAGCAGATGAGCGCTCCCAGGTGAGCAGGCAAGAGTCTCTGGACTGGCAGGTGGTCACAGCACGTGACGGCGGAGCCTCCAGGTAGGCTAGCAGACAGGTAGCAGGTGAGCGCTCCCAGGTGAGCGGGCAAGCTGGTCCATAGACAGACTGACAGGTGTCGGAAGGCAGACCGTCGGACCTCAAGCTAGCAAGCAGGAGGGCGGATGACAGGCAGGAATCAGGCAGCAAACTGGCAGGCAACTGGCAGGCAACTGGCAGGCAACTGGCAGGTAACAGGCAGGTAACAGGCAGGTAACAGGCAACGGGACCTGAGGGCTGAAGCAGAGTAGTGAACAGTGCAACAACATTGCTCGGGCACCTCCATTTTGGAGGAGGTGCCTTATATATGGAGGGATCCTCCGGCCATTGGCCGGGGACTCCTTAGGGCGATGCGCGCGGCCCCTTTAAGAGAAGGGGAGCGCGCGCGCGCGCGCCCTAAGCACAATGACCAGGGGAGAGCGGGCGCTACAAGCAGAGCGGGAGGAAGCCGCCGGGCACGGAGCCGAGAGATGAGGGGAACAGCGTCCCTGCCTAGCAGGAGGCAGGGACGCCGACGCTACAGTACCCCCCCCTTTAGGCCCCCCCTTTTTTAGGCCAGACAGAAATTTAGCAAGGATGAGAGGGGCATGGATGTTCTCCCGGGGCTCCCATGTTCTCTCCTCAGGACCAAACCCCTTCCAATCCACTAGAAAAAAGGTCTTTCCTCTTACCCTTTTGGTGGCCAGAATGTTCTCTACCTCAAACTTGTCTTCAGCAGAAACCGGAGCAGGAGGCGTACCTGTAGACTTGGAAAAGGAGTTAAGTACCACGGGTTTGAGAAGAGATACATGGAAGGAGTTAGGGATCCGTAAGTTGGCCGGGAGTTTCAATTTATAGGCCACCGGGTTGATCTGTTTGATAACCTCCAGTGGGCCGATGAACCGAGGCCCTAACTTATAGGAAGGAATCTTGAGCCGGACATATTTGGATGAGAGCCAGACTTTATCTCCGTGACGAAATTGTGGGGAATCCAGGCGTTTTTTGTCGGCGTGTCTCTTCATCCGCTCGGACGACTGAAGGAGTGCGGATCGGGTACTCTCCCAAATGGAGGAAAATTTGCTAACGAGAGATTCCGCGGCCGGGTTGTCCACAGAGGTGGAAACAGGAAAAGGGATCCGAGGATGCTGACCGAAGACTACAAAAAACGGGGATTTAGAAGAAGATTCGCTCTCGTGATTGTTGTAAGAGAACTCGGCCTATGGTAGGAGATCCACCCAGTCTGAATGGTGGGCATTAACGAAGTGCCGGAGGTAACTGGTCAAATTCTGATTGATCCGCTCCACTTGACCATTGGACTGTGGGTGGTAAGCGGAGGAGAAGTCCAGGGTGACGTCGAGCAGTTTACATGTGGCTCTCCAGAAGCGTGAGGTGAACTGAACCCCACGATCCGACACGATGTGGAGAGGCAGACCATGGAGACGGAAGATGTGGCGGATAAAGTCTTTAGCTAGCTCGGGAGCAGACGGGAGGCCTGGCAGGGGAATAAAATGAGCCATTTTGGAAAAGCGGTCAGCGACCACCCAAATGACCGTACAACCGGCAGAGACAGGGAGATCTGTTATGAAGTCCATAGCTATATGTTGCCACGGGGCAGCAGGCACAGGCAGAGGAAGAAGGCGGCCGGCAGGCAGGTGTCTCGGAACTTTGTTGCGGGCGCAGGACACACAGGCAGAAACAAAGTCAATTACATCCTTGTGCAGGGTAGGCCACCAGTAGTGCCGGGTAATAAGCTGGAGGGTCTTTTTCTGACCGGCGTGCCCAGCTAGCTTAGACGAGTGACCCCAGTGTAGAATCTTCTCCCGATCGGACTCCGTTACGAACGTCTTACCGGGAGGGAGACGATTTAGGCCCACGGGGGCTACCTGCATTACTCTGGCGGGATCGATGATGTGTTAAGGCTCCTCCTCAAGATCAGACACCAGAAAGGATCGGGACAGGGCGTCAGCTTTGATGTTTTTGTCAGCCGGACGAAAATGAAGAATGAAATCAAAGCGGGCAAAAAACAAAGACCACCGGGCTTGGCACGGGTTAAGTCTCTGGGCGCTCTGGAGATATGCCAAGTTCTTGTGGTCAGTGTAAATTATTACCGGGTGGAGAGCCCCCTCGAGCAGGTAACGCCACTCCTCCAGTGCCATCTTAATGGCCAACAATTCTCGGTCTCCTATAGAATAATTGCGCTCAGAAGAGGAGAAAAGTTTGGAGAAAAAGCAGCAGGTTACCTTTCTTCCGGAAGAAGATTTTTGGGTAAGTACCGCCCCAGCTCCGGAGGAGGAGACGTCAACTTCTAGGAAGAATTGTTTGTTGCCGTCCGGACGATGCAGCACCGAGGCGGAGAGGAAGGCCTGTTTTAAGGAAAGAAATGCCTCCTCTGCTTCGGGCGGCCATTCTCTGGGGTTCGTACCTTTACGGGTGAGAGCAGAGATAGGGGCGGTCCGGGAAGAGAAGTGCGGTATGAACAGGCGGTAATAGTTGGCGAAGCCCAGGAACCGCTGAATAGCCTTCAACCCCTCTGGTCGGGGCCACTTCTGGATGGCAGACAGTTTCTCAGGATCCATTTGTAGACCTGTCTGAGAGATTATGTAGCCCAGAAATGGAAGAGAGGTCTGCTCAAAGATGCACTTCTCATATTTAGCGTAGAGGTGGTTCTGCCTGAGCCTGAGCAGGACCTGACGAACGTCCCTCCGGTGAGTAGGAAGATCTGGAGAGAAGACCAAGATATCGTCCAGGTACACCACCACGCAGGAGTAGAGAAGATCACGGAAGATGTCATTGACCAACTCTTGAAAGACGGCAGGAGCGTTACAGAGACCGAAGGGCATCACAAGGTACTCATAGTGGCCGTCCCGGGTATTGAATGCCGTCTTCCACTCATCCCCCTGACGGATACGGACCAGGTTATACGCCCCACGGAGATCCAGTTTGGTGAAGATTCTAGCCCCCCTCAGACGGTCAAATAATTCAGGAATAAGCGGAAGGGGGTATTTATTCTTCACAGTAATCTGGTTAAGGCCTTTATAGTCTATACAGGGACGGAGTGAGCCGTCCTTCTTTTTGACAAAGAAGAAGCCTGCTCCCGCCGGGGAGGTAGATTTCCGGATAAATCCCCGGGCCAGGTTCTCCTCAATATATTCAGACATGGACCGGGTTTCAGCAGCGGACAAAGGGTAGATTCGCCCACGGGGAGGAGTAGAGCCGGGCATCAGGTCGATTGGGCAGTCGTATGATCTATGAGGAGGTAAAGTCTCTGCCTCTTTTTTATTGAAGACATCCGCATAAGACCAATACGGAACCGGAAGACCGGGCAGATTGGCTGGGGTAGGAGAAGGACGGGCAGGACGAACGGGAACTAGACAAGTCTTATGGCAGTCCTGTCCCCAGCGAAGGACCTCTCCGGTCTGCCAGTCAAGCACGGGTGCATGTTTCTGGAGCCAAGGCAGGCCAAGCAATAGTGCGTGAGAGAGTCCAGGCAGAACATGAAAGGAGATGCTCTCAGAATGCAGCATTCCCACCTGTAGAGTCAGAGATTCGGTGATGAGTTGGATGGGATGTGGTAAGAGACCCCCATCCACGGCGGCGACAGATAAAGGTACGGCCAGAGGTTTGGTGGGAATGTGGTATTTTTCTACCAGGGATTGAGAGATGAGATTTCCAGCAGCTCCAGAGTCAAGTTGAGCCAGTTCAAAATAGCGGTTCTCTCCGCAGAGGATAGAAACAGACAGCATCAGGGATGGACTGGGTTTACTTTTGTCTAGGGCGACCTCTCTGAGCGATCCTAGACACAGGCGTTTCCCGACCTCTCAGGGCAGGAACGGATCCGGTGCTCCTTACTGCCACAGTAGAAACAGCTCCCCTCGGCATGACGTAAGTCTTGACGGGTCTTGACCATCTTGGTCTGGTCGACCTGCATAGGCTCAGGTGAGTGTGCCTGGGGAGTAACAGAGGGAGTGACGGGTCTCTGGAAGGTAGGGACTAGACGTGGAATCCTCCTCTCACGGGTGACCTCCCTAGCGCGCTCCTGGAACCGGATGTCAATCCGGGTGGCAAGTGTAATCAAGTCGTCGAGAGTGGTAGGAATGTCCCGACCGGTGAGTTCATCTTTAATACGGCCGGACAGACCCTCCCAGAAGACGGACACCAGGGCGTCGTTATCCCAAGCCAGCTCCGAAGCAAGGGTACGGAACCGTATGGCATATTGGCCCACGGTGAGACTCCCTTGACGGAGGCGTAGCAGAGATGAGGCGGATGAGGTCTTCCGTCCGGGTTCGTCGAAGACCTTCCGGAAAGCCGTGAGAAAGGCAGGCAAGTCGGACACCAGGGGGTCTCCTCTCTCCCATAGAGGATTTAGCCAAGCCAGTGCCTCTCCCGTGAGATGGGACATGATGAAGGCTACTTTGGCCCGGTCGGAATTAAACTGGTGGGACTGGTGTTCAAAGTGCAGGGTGCACTGGTTAATGAAGCCCCAAGCTTGAGCGGAGTCGCCTCCGAAGCGAGGAGGTGCAGAAAGCCGGATTCCAGAGCAGGATACTATGGTATTGGTGGGCAGAGGAGCAGCCGGGCTGCGAGTCATGACACTAGCGGTGGTTGCTGGTGGGGCAGTCAAAGTGTCCAGGCGAGTATTGACATTCCGCAGGTGACCCAGGATGGACTCCTGTTGGGACCTCTGTCGGGACAGTTCATGACAAAGGTCCGAAAGCGAGGGAGCTTGGGTGCCACCGGGTTCCATGGCCCGAGCAAACTGTAACGGGTCTGGGAGGCGGAACCTCTGAGCAACTTATACAAGGGGGTGGTCCTTGTAAGGAAGCGGGTGGCGACCAGGGAAGACAGGCAGGCAGTCACAGCAGGTGACCGGGACAGTCTCTGGGTAAACGGGCAGGAGGTCACGGCAAGTGACCGGGGCAGTCTCTGGGTAAACGGGCAGGAGGTCACAGCAAGTGACCGGGACAGTCTCTGGGTAAACGGGCAGGAGGTCACGGCAAGTGACCGGGGCAGTCTCTGGGTAAACGGGCAGGAGGTCACAGCAAGTGACCGGGACAGTCTCTGGGTAAACGGGCAGGAGGTCACAGCAAGTGACCGGGACAGTCTCTGGGTAAACGGGCAGGTACGACCTGTGACGGCTGAGCCTCCAGGTAGGCTAGCAGGCAGATGGCAGATGAGTGCTCCCAGGTGAGCAGACGAGAGTCTCAGGATAAGCAGGTGGTCACAGCATGTGATGGCGGAGCCTCCAGGTAGGCTAACAGGCAGGTAGCAGATGAGTGCTCCCAGGTGAACGGGCAAGAGTCTCTGGACTGGCAGGTGGTCACGGCACGTGACGGCGGAGCCTCCAGGTAGGCTAACAGGCAGGTAGCAGATGAGCGCTCCCAGGTGAGCGGGCAAGAGTCTCTGGACTGGCAGGTGGTCACAGCACGTGACGGCGGAGCCTCCAGGTAGGCTAACAGGCAGGTAGCAGATGAGCGCTCCCAGGTGAGCAGGCAAGAGTCTCTGGACTGGCAGGTGGTCACAGCACGTGACGGCGGAGCCTCCAGGTAGGCTAGCAGACAGATAGCAGGTGAGCGCTCCCAGGTGAGCGGGCAAGCTGGTCCATAGACAGACTGACAGGTGTCGGAAGGCAGACCGTCGGACCTCAGGCTAGCAAGCAGGAGGGCGGATGACAGGCAGGAATCAGGCAGCAAACTGGCAGGCAACTGTCAGGCAACTGGCAGGTAACAGGCAGGTAACAGGCAGTTAACAGGCAGGTAACAGGCAACGGGACCTGAGGGCTGAAGCAGAGTAGTGAACAGTGCAACAACATTGCTCGGGCACCTCCATTTTGGAGGAGGTGCCTTATATATGGAGGGATCCTCCGGCCATTGGCCGGGGACTCCTTAGGGTGACGCGCGCGGCCCCTTTAAGAGAGGGGGAGCGCGCGCGCGCCCTAAGCACAGTGACCGGGGGAGAGCGGGCGCTGCAAGCAGAGCGGGAGGAAGCCGCCGGGCACGGAGCAGAGAGGTGAGGGGAACAGCGTCCCTGCCTAGCAGGAGGCAGGGACGCCGACGCTACACCTATTATTCAAGACCAAGGAGTATTTAAGGTATCCTGCTCCCAACGCGTTTCCTCCCAAATACATTCATCAGGGGAGACTGAAAACAGGGCTGAGGGTCTCCACCATTACAATCAGACCCTGGGTCTTCTGAGAGGAAGATAAGGGCTGATTGTAATGGTGAAGACTGATCTGGTGGTTACCCCGATAGCTTGTTACTGACAGTGGGTATCACCTGGTACGGGGCAGTGGAACTACTGATCCCAGGTTGGAAACTCTAGGACCAAGAGAATTGCCTGTTGGACATTTACCTGGAATTGCTGTTCACTGTGGTCGGAAGGAATAAAACTAATTGCATCGATAACCTGCCTAGGTGATTATTAAAATCCACAACCGCACATCTTTACACCGCCTAATACAGCTGAACAGGTAGAGGATGAAATGCTGCAACAAATGGAAAAGGCACCAAATAAAAGGGTCCTTATTATGGGGGATCCAGACATTCCATGGGATATAGAATCTTCCAGTTGTGCTAAAAGCTGCAAGTTCTTATCCACAGTTCAGGACAATTACCTCTCTCAACTGGAAGATGAACTGACCAGGTAACGGGGGATACCGAACATAAATGGGGCATGTGAAGACCCGGGTCTTCCGTGGGCGTGACATGACGCCACTGAGACAACACAGGGTGTGGATAAAACAGCGTGGTAATACTTTATTGAACCCCAAAGTGGACAGTAAACACACAGAACAGTCCCAGCAAATACCCAAGATGGTACAACATTACACAGTCTCACCCTTCCTTCTCCCACCTGGGATAGAACAGCCATGACTTTGGAGACTTACAGGGCCGACTGCCTCAACCAGTGGCTCCCCACTTCTGGCGGGGCCCCACTAGGAGGAGGTAGCGGCAAGCTTAGGAAGCTAGCAGTCCATCGAGGTTTAAGGCCAGGAGACCCAAGGGTCCCACCCTAGCCTCTCCGAGAGTTTCCATGGGGCCAGGCAACCAGTGAGTCCCTCCTGGCAACTCCAAATGTCTCCATGGGTTCTAGGCGACCGAAGGGTCCCTCCTAGCAACCCGAAAACAACATATCCATGGGGCCAAGTGACTTCTTCGTCTTCTCCTGGACTCCCCAAAATGTATCCATGTCTCTCTGATGGTTAATGGAGCAGACCTGAATCTTTCCAGTCAGGGCCGGTACCCTTAGGCTAGAATCATGTAGAGTTCAAATCTGTGTCTCTTTGGATGCCATGCAATCCATTTGCTGTACTGAAGGATGTCTCATTCTCCTTCTAAAGTCTTTCTGATGTTCCTTGATTCTCTGTCCCAAGTCTCTCTGCTACAGAAACACATGTCCCTTCTGCTTCTCTGGGCTCAAGTCTGACTCCTACAGAAGCATATCTCCTTTTTAAGTACACATTCACCGGTCAAGGGTCATTAGTCACATGTCAGAGGTAAAGGTGGAGGCCTCAGCTATCATTGTTTGAGCTAATCTATTTACATAGTTGGTATCACAGGGGCTGTTGTAAATAAACATCTAGGTTACTTTTAGTGCAATTTGTCATTAGCAAAGTAAACATGATTGTTTCCAAAGGAATAGAATTCAACATTCAGGGTTATGCAAATACTGATCTGTTCTTATTGACCAGACACAAATACACAAAGATAATAGGGTATTTCTCTTTGATTAACAAATCTAAACATCTGGCTTATTAAGATTTTACTCTGTATCGTCACAGGGCATGTGTTAAGGGGACGGTTGCAACAACTTTATTAAAACGGAAAACAACCGAACCCGGGATCCGCGATGCAGCCTAGAAGACTGCGGCCGAACACCCACCAGGTAAAAATGAAAAACAACCGACTAAAGTATAACTCCCTCCAGTGTTACTACACACCGGGACGGGAATGGATTCGCACTACCTCCATTAGCTGCACGGAAGATGTGCGATGTGCGACAAATAACGTAGCCGTAGCTCTGTTGACTGCACAGAGACTACGCAGCAGGCGCTAGGAAGTGTGTGTCACTCACGCCGTAGCGTACGTGCTCAAAGCCGGTGTGTGACCGGCCTGCGGAGTAACTCTCCAAGTGGCTAACAGGCGGTGCCAGGGATACAGAACCCGCAGTCTGCTCGGGGTGTATAGCAACCCCCTTGCCGGAGTCAGACTGCCAAACGGCAACTACCTGCCTAAACACATCTAAGCCTGCCTAAGCGACCTGTGCTAATCAGCCGAGCGAACTCTGGCGTTGGCAGGTCACGGAGAGAGCAGCTAGGGAGCATGTGGAGCCTGCCTAAGCGACCTGTGCTAATCAGCCGAGAGAACTCTGGCATCGGCAGGTCACGGAGAGAGCAGCTAGGGAGCACATGGAGCCCAAACAGACAAGCGTCCACACAAGAACACAACCTAAACGGAATGATCAGAGCGCACCGCCATGCTTGTGGTCGGGCTATTTAAAGACTAAGCCCTGCCCACAGTCGCATTATTGGTCACACTACTGATGACGTCACCCACGGCCAATCAGGCGGTACCAGGTCACCGGATCAGCTGACACCAAAGCACCAATCACGGTCCGCTATGTCACGGGCATGCTCAGTGCAGTGCACCCTGGACTTAGGCTGTAGCAGCCCTGTTCCCCTCCACAACCTATGCTTAACGCTACTAGGAACAAAGACCCGAGAGATAGCTTGTACATCTCGTGCACTGAGCAGCATCTGCCCCGGCTGGACCAGAATAGGAGACCACAGAATCCACTGATGATTCTGACCCAATTTCAGATCCAGCCAGTGCCTAACAGCATGTTTAAGTAAATACCACTAGAATCCTGTAGAAAACGCATACCCTCTGGTAATGAAATATGCAGGAATAAAAAGAAACCATTATGGATAAATAAGACAGTACAAAGTTTAATAAGACAAAAACAAAGGGCCGACAAATCAGAAATAGCATTTCAGGAGTATATAGATTTCAACAAGAAATGTATAAAAGAAGTCAAGCTACAAAGTTATCTACAGAGCAACAAATCGCCAGCGACCTTAACCCCTTTCCCACCTTGGACTTATGAGTATATCCAAGGTGGGATCCCCACACCCCATGCTGGCTTCGGCGCTGAGCCCACACCTTTCGGGGATCTGATCAGCTGTCTTGTGCCCCTAACAGCCGCGGGTGGAATAGCAAACCGTCTGTTCCAGGGATCTTTCAACAGGGTAAAAAAAAACAAAGTTCACCACCAGTAGTGATGAGAGAGCATGCTTGTTACTCGAGATTTATCAGCATGCTCATGTGTTTTTCGTGTTTCTTCGCCATGCTTGAATGTTATGTTTGAATCACTGTGTGTGCATGATTTACGACTGTTTGACAGCTTTAATACATGTGAGGAATGCCTGTTTGTTAGGCATTCCTCACATGTATTAAAGCTGCCAAACAGTCACAATTCATGCACACACAGTGACTCAAACATAACATTTGAGCATGCCGCAAAGCTTCAGGAAGCACACGAGCATGCTCGCCGAAAGGGTTAACAGAACACACTCGCTCATCACTAATCATCAGATATAACTAATGTAACAAGAAGTACGCCTGCGTCTGAACAACTTAAACATTGAAAAATCCTTCGGCCCAGATGGTATTTGACTCGCCCCCTGGGCCGTGGGGCACGTGGATCCGGGCGATAGGGGAACGATGGGGGTAGTAGTAGTGGCGGCCCGGTCCCGCGGCTCAGGGTGGTCAGGCCAATTGGTAGTCTGCTATGCGCTCCAAATAATGTCCGACTACGCCACCCGTGCATTGCGGTTATTAGGAACCGCCGCTGCAAGGCAGTCCGCTGGGGCTGATGATGGGTGCAGCTGAGGTGATGTGACTCCCCACGGGAAGAGTGCAGCCCCAGGGCAGTGTAGTGGATGTTGGGAGTGATGGTAGTGCGAGTCCCGGTGCTGATAGTGCTGGAGGCGCGAAGGAGCACACAGACAACAAGTTACAGTCCAGGGTCTTTACTCACAGTTCGTTTGTTCCAGGTCACTTCGGCCAGCAGTGACCGCCCGAGCCGTGCTGCGTCCACCAGGTGAGGGGCTCGGTCAACTCCCAGGCAGTTCAGGAGCATGGCACAGGACCCCCTTTTATCCTTTCTCTGGCCTGCCTCACCAGTGACCCACTTTTTTCCAGCTGCCGCGGACCTGTGCGGTTAAACGTGGGCCCCGTCCTCCGCTGTCCTATATGGTGCCTTCCTAGCAGGTTTGATGAGGTGTCGCACCAATATATGATCACGACGACCGGTCTTTGGCTGAGGGTTGTTTCTCCTCCACCAACTTGGGATCCGGTACCCTTAATCTGCCTGACCCTGCACCCTGGATTCTCGTGGGTTCTTAGGGTCCCTTCCACCTTCTTGTTCCTGAGCCCTTCTGTTTCTCTGTCTCTCCTTCTTTGCAGTTCCTTTCTGTTTCTGTTCCTTTCTCTTGGAGCTGAGATGAGCCAGAATCTCAGCTCCCCTTCACCTCCTCCTCGGCCTCTTCTCCAGGCCCACTTCTCCTTCTCCTCTCAGGCCCCGGCCTCTTCCCTAGGCCTGCCTCTGGAGCAGCACTCAGCCTGAGCTGCTGCTCCCTGTCTTCTCCTCTCCACAGAACAGAACGAACCTAGATCTAAGATGGTGCCCACCTTTTATACCTCCCTCTAGCCATGAGCCCAGGTGACCAGCAACCAATGGGCTCCTTCCTACACTCAGGAACCGCCCCCTATCTGCCCCTACAGCACTGGGTGTTCCACCCCTCCCTCCCCACTCCAGCAGGGACATGGTCGGTCGTGCCTGCACTTCTGTCTAGTGGGAGCACCGTTGAGCTGTCCCTCAGAAATGGGGTGTGTGTGCTGTATGCAGCTAACTGAGCCCTGGTCCACACTCCATCCTTACCCGGGAGTGGAATATCACACCTCCGGTCTGAGGTGCAATACCCCTGTAGCGGCCGAACCCTCGGGGCGCTACATATTCATCCACTGATACTGAGGGAATTGAGCTCTGTAATTGACAGACTTCTGTATCGCATATTCTTAGACTCTTGTAACGGGTAGCGCCACAAGATTGGAGGAGGCTGATGTGGTACCGATATTTAAGAAAGGTAAGAAGGTGGATCCAGGTGACTACCATCTGGTACGTCTGACATCAGTGGTGTGTGTGACGTATATGAGGGCATCATAAGAGATATCCTGTAGAGTTAAATTGCAGAGAATAATTTAATAAATGATAATCAGCACGGATTCATGAAAAATAGGTCGTCTGTAGTGATGAGCGAGCGCTAAAATGCTCGGGTACTCGTTGCTCGGGTCTGGAAAATTGGAATACTCGGGTGCTCAACCCGAGCAACAAGCCCAATGTAAGTCTATGGGAAACTCAAACATTTTTCCGGCGGTCTTGAGGGTCTAAAAATTGCCCAAATCGATGGGAACAGTGCTCAAATGACATGGGAACAGTATGGGGACTCTGACTCTGACTCCCAGGTCACTGCTGTCAATGTTGTCAGAGATATTACGCCACTTTTACGGACTCACAATAAGACATACAAAAAAGAAACTAAAATGGAGTTTCCTGGGAAAAATGTTAAGGAACATCCTTTCCAGGGTAATGACTTATATATAAGGCAAAATAAATAACCAAAAACAAAAATGCTCCTCCACATCTTGGGATATGTTCACAAGTAGTGTTTTTGATGCATTTTTGAACTTTTGCATTGCTTTTAACGGTGAAAAATACATTTAACGGTAAATGTAATTTTATCATTTTACTACCTTGTCTGGCTATGTGGTGTGTGAGTTATCATCAGACACATCCTGTTTCATTTATGAAGGAGGGACTAAATCACAAACACTATTGTTATAGTGCCATCAGGCGGCTCTTACTATTCTTAAAGGGCCAGCAGTTGGCTATGCTTTGTTGTTTCCATTATTAAAGAGTGGGTCTCCTACAGTGGTGGCCAAAAGTATTAGCACCTCTGCAATTCTGTCAGATAATACTCAGTTTCTTCCTGAAAATGATTGCAATCACAAATTCTTTGGTATTATTATCTTCATTTAATTTTCTTGCAAGGAAAAAACACAAAAGAGAATGAAGCAAAAATCAAATCATTGATCATTTCACACAAAACTCCAAAAATGGGCCAGACAAAAGTATTGGCACCCTCAGCCTAATACTTGGTTGCACAACCTTTAGCCAAAATAACTGCGAACAACCGCTTCCGGTAACCATCAATGAGTTTTTTACAATGCTCTGCTGGAATTGTAGACCATTCTTCTTTGGCAAACTGCTCCAGGTCCCTGATATTTGAAGGGTGCCTTCTCCAAACTGCCAGTTTGAGATCTCTCCACAGGTGTTCTATGGGATTCAGGTCTGGACTCATTGCTGGCCACCTTAGAAGTATCCAGTTCTTTCTCTCAAACCATTTTATAGTGCTTTTGGAAGTGTGTTTTGGGTCTTTGTCCTGCTGGAAGACCCATGACCTCTGAGGGAGACCCAGCTTTCTCACACTGGGCCCTACAGTATTCTGCAAAATTGGTTGGTAGTCTTCAGACTTCATAATGCCATGGACACGGTCAAGCAGTCCAGTGCCAGAGGCAGCAAAGCAACCCCAAAACATCAGGGAACCTCCGCCATGTTTGACTGTAGGGACCGTGTTCTTTTCTTTGAATGCCTCTTTTTTTTTCCTGTACACTCTATGTTGATGCTTTTTCCCAAAAAGCTCTACTTTTGTCTCATCTGACCAGAGAACATTCTTCCAAAACGTTTTAGGCTTTCTCAGGTAAGTTTTGGCAAACTCCAGCCTGGCTTTTTTATGTCTCGGGGTAAGAAGTGGGGTCTTCCTAGGTATCCTACCATACAGTCCCTTTTCATTCAGACGCCGACGGATAGTACGGGTTGACACTGTTGTACCCTCGGACTGCAGGGCAGCTTGAACTTGTTTGGATGTTAGTCGAGGTTCTTTATCCACCATCCGCACAATCTTGCGTTGAAATCTCTCGTCAATTTTTCTTTTCCGTCCACATCTAGGGAGGTTAGCCACAGTGCCATGGGCTTTAAACTTCTTGATGACACTGCGCACGGAAGACACAGGAACATTCAGGTCTTTGAAGATGGACTTGTAGCCTTGAGATTGCTCATGCTTACTCACAATTTGGTTTCTCAAGTCCTCAGACAGTTCTTTGGTCTTCTTTCTTTTCTCCATGCTCAATGTGGTACACACAAGGACACAGGACAGAGGTTGAGTCAACTTTAATCCATGTTAACTGCCTGCAAGTGTGATTTAGTTATTGCCAACACCTGTTAGGTGCCACAGGTAAGTTACAGGTGCTGTTAATTACACGAATTAGAGAAGCATCACATGATTTTTCAAACAGTGCCAATGCTTTTGTCCACCCCCTTTTTTAGGTTTGGTGTGGAATTATATCCAATTTGGTTTTAGGACAATTCTTTTTGTGTTTTTTCATTGAAGACAAATTAAATGAAGAGAATAATACCAAAGAATTTGTGATTGCAATCATTTTCAGGAAGAAACTGAGTATTATCTGACAGAATTGCAGGGTTGCCAATACTTTTGGCCACCACTGTATACTGTTTTTGGGTATGCAGTGACTGCAAGGGCTGCCAAAAATTTGGACGCACCCTGTCATGGAGATATTAAGAAAATATTAACCATTTCTCCCAAACCCCTCTTCCCTCTTCACCCCTACCTTATCCACCATTTGTCACAAGAGAGGAGCTGACAATCTAAAGAGCATTCTCTCTGCAAATTATCACCTACAGCAGAAGTGACTTGTAAAGCTATAACCTAGTTAAAATGCGAGGCTCTTTCTCCATGGAAGAGGCAGGGGAGAATTAAACACAGACCTGCAAAATAGACACCTCCAGCAGATGCGCAGAGATTGAAGGAAAGAGGAAATAGCTCATTTAGGTTTCAAACACACTTTCAAATAACCAGAACAATTCCCAGCCACAAGTTTCCAGGATGTCCGGCACCGATACGAAATATGGATAGCTCAAGTTCCATAATTCTGATAATAATAAGACCCACATTTTTAGTGATAGGGTCAGCTAAGGAACAATATGGATATTTTCCTGTCACTGTAAGCCACTCCACGGGGGCTGTGGCGCAAAAGTAACAAAATAGCAGGTCGCTATGTGGTTTCTAAGTGAAGGTAAAATCATAATAGAAAATATGGTATCACTTTTGGGCTTCTGGGATCAACGAGCAATAAGTTATCCTAAAAAACAGATATCTTAATAAAAATGTGCAGGCTAGAGCCCAGCCCCCATGATGTGGGCAGGTCTCTGCCTTCAGCATAAAAGAATCTGCTGAGGTTAGAGTAGTATTCATTGCGGTAGTATATATTTATTATATGCAATGGATCCTGTTCTCTGAACGGTCAAATCATAGGAGAGCTCCCCTCCAGCTATATTGAGTCGTCATTGCGAATGTATAGTAAATCTCTTCTTTAATACTGTTTTATTTGTGTAGCTGCATATGTATTGTATTGTCCACTTTGTAAAATCTTTGTATATTTTTCATAACACTGCCTCCCTTTTGGATTAAATATATAATTTAATAGTTCTGTTTCTTTTGCTCTGTAGTCGTTCCCTCCCCCGAAGCCATATACACTACTAGAACGCAGGCGTCCGACCAGGCCTGTATTATATTTCAAGTAACAAAGAAAATGACGGCTCTTCCACTACAAAAACTAGGTGTGAACAGGTGCTTACTAAGAGCAGCTACCTCCATATATAATGAACAAATAAAGTAGCACACTGTAACACTGAGTATATAGATATGAAATATGAATAGCATAACTGCTGTAGAAAATAGAAATAAATAGAAAACACATGAATTGGCCAATTTATGCGCTAAGATTTCTCATTTATTTACAGCAGTAATGCTATTCATTTTCCATACTTCATATTTACATGCGCTAAAAAAAATTTTAAAAAATTTTTTTCATTTATTTCTATTTTCTACAGCAGTTATGCTATTCATATTTCATATCTATATACTCAGTGTTACAGTGTGCTACTTTATTTGTTCATTATATATGGAGGTAGCTGCTCTTAGTAAGCACCTGTTCACACCTAGTTTTTGTGGTGGAAGTGCCGTCATTTTCTTTGTTACTAGATTTAGCGTTGACTGAGCACTCCACCCCTACCCCCATGCTGCAGGTGGTTTTAAATGCATCAGGATCTGTCTTTCCCACACATAAGCAGACGGAGGTCTCTTAGAGAGGTATTCACATTGATAGGTCCTGACATCGAGAAACGCCTTACCGCGGCTGTCAGGTACACATGAATTGGCCAATTTATGCGCTAAGATTTCTCATTTATTTACAGCAGTAATGCTATTCATTTTCCATACTTCATATTTACATGCGCTAAAAAAATTTTTCAACATTTTTTTTCATTTATTTCTATTTTCTACAGCAGTTATGCTATTCATATTTCATATCTATATGCTCAGTGTTACAGTGTGCTACTTTATTTGTTCATTCTCTGTATTATATTTCAAACACGGCCAGTGGTGGCAGTGAATAAAATAATTGGGCTATCGTGAAGCCGGCAGTAACCGTACGGGGCGTGTACACATATTCCATGCGTTGGAATCCGGAGATGCGACGCCATACGCTTTCTGCTCGCTTGCCGAGTGAGTAGTCTGGATTGTGTGGTCACAAATCCCTGCTCAATCCTGTGAATAATTGACAGAGTGACGGCAGCAGTGGGATATTGTGTGAACTCCCCAGTGTCGTCCCATGCAGTGACTGCAAGGGCGGCCAAAATTTGGGAAAAACCCCAATAACAATTTAAAGACACATGGAGCTGGGCCAAAGTAATGACATGTTCCCATTAGAAAGGAGCAGGTCTGCTATCCAGTTCTAGGGTATGCAGTGAGTCCAATGGCTGCCAAAATTTAGGAAAAACCCCAATACCAATTTAAATACACCTAGAGCTGGACCACAGTAACGACATGTTCCTATTAGAAAGGAGTGGGTCTGCTATCCAGTTATAGGGTATGCAGTGAGTCCAATGGCTGCCAAAATTTAGGAAAAACCCCAACACCGATTTAAAGACACATACAGTAGAGCTGGGCCACAGGAAGGAACTCCAATGCCCCTTGCAAGAGACGTAGAGGTTGGAGAGCTTCCTGAAAGCAATGTTCCCATCATTAGGAAGTGGGTCTCCCATACTGTTTGCCAATGCAGTGAATGCAACAGCTGCCAAAAATTTGGAGGCACCCCAATGCCCCTTGCAAGAGACGGTGATATGGTAGATATTGTGGTGATATGGTGGTGGAGGATGAGGAAGAGGAGAAGGAGGAGGACAAGAGCAAATAGACAAAATCAGGAAGCGTATACCCATATCTGGGTGTGAAGACAGAGGTGCATGCGAATAGAGTTAGACCTCCCAAAAAAAAGACACTGTATTTGAGTTTATGCTACGATGCTATCATTCGGAGCTGTTGAGGAGTCTAGCCCAATCCAGCCCTTGTTCATTTTTATAAGAGTCAGCCTGTCAGCATTTTCAGTTGACAGGCAGATGCGCCTATCAGTTATAATTCTACCAGCGATACTAAAAATATGCTCTGACAAAATGCTAGCGGCAGGGCAGGCCAGGACCTCTAATATGTAGAGAGCCAGTTCATGCCACATGTCCAGCTTGGATACCCAATAATTATAAGGCATAGAGGAATCACGAAGGACATTGGTACGGTCGGCAATGTACTCCCTCAGCATTTTCTGAAACTTTTCCCTCCTTGGGAGAGTACCCCGCACCTCAGGGTCTGTGCGATGGGAGGGTCTGAGAAAACTGTTCCAGAACTTTGACAGTGTTCCCCCGCCTCTGCTGGATTGCATTTATGTCTCTCTCACCTGTACTCCTTGGTTGTCCAACGAACTGTGACCTCTGCCACCAGCGTTTTCAGATGGGAATTTTTTTAATGATTCCGCTACAAGGGCATTCTGGTACTGTCCCGTATTGGGACACTAGGTATGAGGTGCAGGGAGACGGCCAGAGAGAAGACACAGAAGGGGGTCCCATTAAGTACTCGGAAGATATCTGAGGGTTGCCCGAACCCCTCCCTGAGTAAGCACGACGAGGGAAGTTACATTGGTACCTGTAACTTCGACTGCAATAACCGTGAGTAAAGACCCTGAGGACTGCACTCCACTGTCTCTGTGATTATTGCTGCGCCATCAAACCCTGCACTACAACACCCAGCACAACCTACAACATCTACACTGCCCTGGAACTACGCTCTACCTGTGGAGAGCCACACCAGCTTTGCTGCACTAACATCAGTTCCAGAGGTTCTGCACAGCAGCGGCGGCTCCACATAGCCGCATACCACAGGTGGCGTCACGAACTTTGTACATAAAAACTATAAAAATCCCCTTTTTTACTGACCGCCCTGGGTCACGGACCGGGTCACCGCTACTGTGACATCTCCCCTAGCAACAACCGACCCGGCACCAAGTACCCCACGGCCCAGGGGGCGCGTCATAAGCAGTTACACAAAATAATAAGGATTAAAGAAGAGACTTACTATAAGATCGCTGAGACGATTCAATATAGGTGGAGGAGGGGCTCCCCGATTTGATTTGAACGTTATCGAACGTGACCCATTGCTTATTGCCCCTGGCAATAAGTATGGATCAATCTTCAGTTGGCTCTTTTATGCCAAAGGGGAGATCTGCCCACACACCCCTGTGGTGACATCACGTGGGCTTGGGCTCCACCCTTCATGCTTTTATTAAAATATCTAACTTCCGCATTAACTTATCCGTGGTTGCTCACAGAAGCTTGCAAGCGATGCCATTTTTTCTGTTATGCATGGCATATTTGCGACCCATTATTCTTGTGCTTTTGTGCTACAGCTCTACGGAGGGGTTTAAAGAGACATGAAAATATCCCTCTCATTCCCTAGCTTACCCTGTCACTAAAAATATGGATCCCATCATTATCGGATGTATGGAAGTTTAGTTACTCCATATTTCATTTTGGGCTCCAAAGAATCTGGAGACTTTTGTTATACTCTCTTTGAAGCCCTGGGAATGAAATTTCAACAGGTAGCTGTAGATTTATGGCAAGCCTGCGTCTAATTGTCACCTGCCTTTGCCAGGGGAAATCTACTCGCATTTTAGGTAGGCTGGTGGCACCTATCTTGCCAGCATTTGTGTACAAGGCCTTACTCAGGAGTGTGTTAATTGGGGTTTTGTGCTGAGATTTACATGGAGACAGCTCTTGTTCTTGTACTAACAAGTGGTCGATTCCTAGCTCTTGTCTTGTGACAAAAGTTGGATAAGGGAGATTGTAAAGATGTGCGGTTGTGGGTTGTAAGTATTCACCTAGGCAGGTTAGCGATGCAACAATATTTTATTAATTACATCCATGGTAATGCAGCAATTCCAAGTAAATGGCCAAAATACAGTTCTCTCAGTCCTTAAGTTCTCAACCTGGGATCAGCAGTTCCACTTGGTTTGTATCAGGCCATACTCACTGTCTCCCAACTTTTGGTTGGCCCACAGATTTTATAGTCTGTTGTCACAGTCCACGATCCTCCAGATGACGGATAAAACAATGGAAGCACAGATATCCAGTAGCAACAGTCCTAGAATAAAGTTGATATCCAATGACATATCCACAACTATAGTACGTTTATCCAGCCCAGTTGATAACTGATCTGCAACACTCCATCAGCCATCCATCCATCAGCTCCACGTCCACAGCCATAGGTCCTTCCATCAACTCCTCCATATCCCTGGGGTCAGCCCCCTCCCAGTACAGAAGTCATCACCCTCCCCCTCAAGCATTCACTGTTCGCTAAACAATGAAGAATATTTTAGAAGCCTTCATCTGAGACTGCATGTAAGACCCCCTGTGATGACGGCTCCACTGTGTCTCAATCTAAACTCACCTAATGAGACCATTGGCTGTTGAAACAATGGACTCCTGAGATACAGATTAGTGGCATGCTGGACATTTTACAAGTGAATCTTACATACTGACAAGTTAGCAGAACTATATAAAACATGACAAGTAAATCACTAATAAAACAAAATAATAATATTAACAAAAATGGTGGTCCGTTGCTGGAAAAGTATCATAGTCTTTGGAAAATGGGCAGCTCCTCACAGAGGTGTGGAGAGGGGCTTGGGAGAAAGACTTCTTACTATCTATGAAATGGGGAGAAAGAATATGTTCAATATTTCTCAATATTTCTCTGACATCCCCCCCCCTCTTTGAGGTGGCGTAGCGGGCAGATTTACAGATCGCCCCTTTAAGCCCACCTCCTGGCCCACCTTTCCTACTGATCCGACAAGCCGTGGATCCAACTTGCCCACCACCCTGACTGACTGGGGATCCAGCTCTCCGATTACCCTGACCAGTTCAGGATACATTTTCCCCACACCTCTGACAGGCTATGGGTACTTTCCTCTCATACTCCTGACAGACAGGGGGACACACACTTCTTTTACCTTGCCTGGTTGTGGTGCCTACCCTTCCTGTCATCATTTTTACCTTGGGAGCCGTGCTCACTAGGGGTGAGCTATGACCGGCCATGTCACAGTCCGTCATGACACTAGTCGGCGGCACGGGACCACTTTCCCTATGATCCTCATGTTTCTCCCCATGCTTGCTCAGTACCTCTGGAGCTGTGCTAGTTATGGGGCAGTTACCATTGACCATGCCACTCTCTGGCGTCACACTAGTCACCTGCATGGGACGACCTGCTTCCTGGTATACGTGCCTGCTCCCCTTGCCCATAGCACTTATGCTGGCTCGCTTTAGGTCGATCCTCAGCAGCATCACCCCGCAGGGTGAGGTGGCTGAGTCCCCCTTTACCACAACACACATTTTTATTATTCATGACATTGACATTATTGACAGTGGCATCATATGACATATCAGACCTGGGAGGGTTGTCAGGGATGTATCGGGCAACCAACCGTCCCAGATCAGCTCCCAATAGCACATTAGTGGGGAGATTCTCCGACACCCCCACTTCTCCGCACCCTAGTCCAGGAAAACTTGGGCCATCGGTATGGGACGGCGGACAACCCCAAACCCGGTGACAGTCAGGGTCTTCTCAGGCATGAGTTCCTCTGGTAACACAAACTCAGGGTGGATGAGGGTACGTTCCGCGCCAGTGTCCTTAAGGCCAACAGTAACGGTGTTGTCCACAGTAGCAGGTTGTAAGTTTTTGCGGGCCCGGCAAACCGCCCCACCCACAAACAGAATGGCTGCAGTAGGCCCTGGGGCCTGAGGTGTGGTGTCCATCTTCTGCCTCTCTGGGCAGACAAGGCTGACGTGACCAGTTTGGTCATAAGTATAGCACTAGCAGGAATCAAATGCAGTCCAGGTGCTGGAAGGTGGGGCAGAACCCGCTGAGGGCAGGCTGGCTGGAACACTGGGGGTGGTTGTAGGCTTACCCCCTTTCCAGCTGGTGGCAGCTGACTTCAGCACCTCTGGTGTGCGGTGGGCTTCATAGGCATCCGTGATCTGGGCTGCTTTGGCGGCCTCCTTTGGCTCCAGGTCAAGCACAAACTGTCGCACTTCCACTGGGTAAAGATGAAGAAACTGGTCCTTCACCATCAGATCCTTTAGGTCCTCAAAGATGGTGACTGACAGTCCTTGGACCCACGGCTAAAAGTTGGTTCTGAGCCCATCCACCACATCACTGTAGGTGTCATGTGGTCCACGTTGGAGGGCTCTGAACTTTTTCCGGTAAACCTCCGGAGTCAGCTGGTACTTTTTAATAGGGCCTGCTTGACGGCCTCATTGTTATGATCTGCTACAAGAACTAAGGAAAGAAAGGGAATCTGTCCCTACAATAAGACTAAGCTGATTCCCTACGTTGCAGCGGGCGACCTGTTCCTTGGGAACAGACCCGCCTTCGTCCTCAGCTAGTCTGAACGCAGACCTATAGAATAAAGGGAGGGGTCCCTAAAAGAACTAAGGACTGGGACAAAATTGGACACCTCCTAGCAGATGTTGTAGCGGAGCAAAAAGACAAACAGATAAAAAGTACTTAGAGGTCCAAAGGACCAAACGAACTAGAGAGATAGGCACAAAAGCACCTGGCTAGATAGAGAGTCAAATAACACTGAAGTCCAGCAAAGCCAGAAGGGCGGAGCTGGAATAAATAGGCAGCAGGTCACGTGACCAAAATAGAAAAAAACTAACAGGAGAGTTCTAACAGTACCCCCTCTTCTATGAGGATCCTCCGGATCCTCCAGGCCCAGGCCTATCAGGAAATCTCCTGTGGAACGCTCTGACAAGTCTAGGGGCAGAGACATCATCCGCCCCTACCCAGGAGTTATCCTCGGGACCGAAACCTTTCCAAGCGACGAGATACTGCAATCTCCCTCTATGTCTTCTGGAATTCATGATACGAGAAATTTCATATTCGCCGTCTTCCACCACCGGAGGAACTGTGACAGTAGCATCCCTATCCGATACATCAGCCTTTTTCAACAAGGAAACATGAAACACAGGATTAATTTTCCAGGAGGTGGGGACCTCCAACCTAACAGCAGACTGATTAACCACCTGAAGCACCTTAAATGGCCCCACAAACTTTGGACCCAATTTTTTAGAGGGAATCCTCAACCACAGGTTCTTCGAGGACAACCAAACCATGTCACCCACCGTAAACAAAACGTTTTTACGTTTCCTGTTAAAATACATCTTGGACTTTTTGTTAGCCTCTTGAAGGTTTCCAAGTGCGTCAGTCCAAACTCTCTTTAAATCACCGGAAAAATTCTCCTCCTCCGGCACAGCCGACACCAATTTGGAGAACGAACCAAACGACGGATGTCTCCCAATACAACAAAAAAAAGGAGAACACCCAGCAGAAGAGGATGTATGGTTGTTAAGAGCAAATTCAGCGAGTGGCAGAAACTCAGACCACCCCTCTTGATTGTCTGCCACAAAACAACGCAAAAACTGTTCAACATCCTGGTTCTTTCTTCTGTCTGTCCATTAGACTCAGAATGATACTCAGATGAAAATGACAAATGGACTCCCAACCTGTCACAAAAAGCACGCCAAAAGCGAGCCACAAACTGAGGTCCCCTATCAGAAACAATGTCGGTGGGAATGCCATGGAGTCTGACAATTTCCTTAACAAATGCCTTAGCGAGTGTCTTAGAGCAGGGTAGTTTAATGAAAGGAACCAAATGACACATCTTGCTAAAACGGTCCACGACCACCCAGATAACAGTGAAACCCTCGGACACAGGAAGGTCAGTAATAAAATCCATTGCCAGATGCGTCCAAGGCGCACTAGGAACCTCCAGAGGGCAAAGCAACCCCGCAGCAGGGGTATGCGAAGCCTTTGACCTAGCACACACCGTACATTGACACTTGATGACTTCCTTCTGCCACCCAGGCCACCAAAAACTGCGACTTAAAGTTTCTTAGTCTCAGAAATTCCTGGATGACCTGCCAACCGAGACTCATGATATGCCACAAACAAATCTTTCCTAAAGGTTCTAGGCACAAACAACCCCCCATGGGGAGTGTTAGATGGGGCATCCTCCTGGGCTTTCAGAATCCCATCTTCCAAAACGGAGTCCAATGCTGCTACCACAACTCCTTCCTGTAAAATGCTCTCCTCCTCCTCGGTACCAACCATGGGAGAAAAACTGCGAGATAAAGCATCGGCTTTAACATTCTTGGTACCAGGGATGTAAGTAACAGAAAAATTAAACAGAGAAAAAAAAAGTGCCCACCTAGCCTTACGGGCATTCAAGCGCTTGGCAG